>NC_056737.1:188736231-189336231 GCF_019279795.1 Protopterus annectens | reverse complement strand
AGACTGACGTCAGGTCATCAGTAGTACAAAGTAAGGCAGTTGATGCCATTACGTCAGTCTTTCTTGCCATAGAGCCTGAAGCAGAAGCAGTTCGCATGTGTGCCGTTTGGCCGCTACCTGAGTTTTTGTCTACCGAATTGAAGCTGATAACTTATAAAGCTAAGTACCCCATTGGGGATCCTTTTTTCTTGCATTAACCGATGTCAGAAAAAGTTAATTGTCTTGCCTGTGGAAAGCAAATACCAGACTGAGACTTCCACTCATACTGAGTCACTTGTTTAGGCCCAGACCATGACATCCCCTGTTGCCACTTCTGTGCTTCGTTCAATGCCAGAACTATCCATCGTCGAGCCCTTATTGTAGCCACATATTTTTGCTTACTGTCCTTGAATTCCGATATGGCTTCAGTAAGCCATCCGACAGCAGATCTTCCAAAAAAACGTAAAGATAAAGACAGACCGCAAAGGTTCAAACCTACCAGTGACGCTTTCGTTAAGCTAGTCTTCATTTCTCCGGTCCTCAGTGAGGCGCTTTTGCAGCCCCTGATGCCCGCTTCAGTTGATTCGCAGGTCACTACCGAGACCCTTTGGAAGTCCAGTATGCCACAAAACTCTTCAACTAAGGATCCTGTGGTCGTCTCTACCTTGGATGGGTCCGGACCTGCTGAGCAGGCACCGGCTTCCGAGGAAGCCATTCACACTACCAAATCTCGACGCAAACAGACGTCTTCTTTCACGACTACCGTTCTTTCAAAAACAACAGAGTTTCTAAGGCCCAGGGTTCGAACCACACCCAAAAAATGACGACCCACTCTCAGGCGCCTGCTACCTTGCCTCAGTCTCAAATGCTTTAAATGGCAGAAGACCTTATCATGCTGATCAGGGGAAGCCAGGCTACCCCCTCAAAATGAAGAAAGATCTGCCCCCTGTAGTTCTGTGTGAGCAAGAGTCAGATGAATCTGAGCTTCTGACTATGAAGACATGCAATCCCTTTCCACTTATGAGGATTCTGATTCAGAGGACTCCATTCTTTCAGCCTCTCCCCCAGAGGATTTTTCCTTTGGGGAAACCCTGCATACTGTAAGGGAGCATTTCCAATGGGAGAGTCAGGACTACCCTCAATCCAAAAAGAGACTCAGGGAATTCTTAGATCTTCCGCAATACAGACCCTTGGCCAACCCCCAGTCCTGGATGTTGTGGATGATGTTTTCCTTGAATCCAGTTTGACTCCTGACGCCCTACCTCCTGCTCCCAAAAAAACTGACAGGTACTATAGAGTCCCTGACTCACACAAATATCTTTTTAAAAATCCAACAGCTGACCCTGAGGTCATTTCTCAAGGCCCAAAAGGAATTAAAGCAACCTCTGCTAAGAATCCCACAACCTCAGACAGGGATTCCCGAGCATTGGACAGATGAGGTAAAAAAAAGTATACACCTCAGCTACTCTTGCTGTCAGGGCACTAAATTGTCAGTTCCATATGCTGAAACTTCAGCAACATACCTTGGAACGCCTTAAACAAAAAATGTCTTCCCTTCTTGCTTGGGCAGAATCTAAAGATTTACAAGAGTTAATGCATTCTGCAAGTCAAGTAACTAAACACACCATGCACTGTGGCCTTGACACCCTAGAAGCTTCTTGCAGGGCAGCAGTCACTGGTTCTGTCATTAGAAGGCATGCATGGCTTAAAGAACAACCCCTACCAGACCATGTCAAATTTAAATTGTTGGATGCCCCCTTGCACAAAGATAACTTATTTGGCACTAATTAAAGAAGATGGTAGAAAAAGCAAAATCTATGCAAACAGTTAAGGATTTCTTGCAGGTCCAGCCACCTAGGTTCATCAGGCATTGTCCATCCAAATACTGGTCCTTTCCTGCTCCTACTAAACCGGCTCAGCCTAGGCCCCGTGGAAACAGACCCTCCCCCCAGACAGCAGCCCCAGGGAATGCAGAGATCTAAGCAGTGGACTACCTCCCCTTCAAAACCAGTGAGTTCTAAACCACCCCCCTTACGGTAAGAACTCACAATGACTCACCTCCGCCACCCCCTTCCTCTGCCTACCTTCACCTACCCCTAGGAGGAAAATTTCCTTTCACTCAAGCACCTAGGCCACCATTACCAAGGACCAATGGGTTCTGAGCATTGTGTCTCAGGGATACATATTTTCCTTCCACACCTTTCCAACCCCAAAAGGGTTTCCAGATCTACCACCAAATCAGTAGGCAGAGGCACAAAAGCAAATCCTTTCCCAGACCTCTATGAGGGCAGTAGAGCACGTTCCTGAAGAACAGATAGCCCAAGGCTTCTACTCCAGACTTTTTCTGGTGCCCAAAAAAGAGGGCACATGGCGCCCCATCCTCGATCTATCCATTGTAAACACCTCCCTGGTGATCCCGAAATTCAAAATTTGCATACCCTCTAGCAGCTGCTGCTCATGCTCTCCAAGGACGCTTGGCTAGCCACCCTAGATCTAAAAGAGGCCTACCTCCACATTCCTATCAGGGAATCATGCAGGAAATTTCTCTGCTTCAGGGCAGGATCTCAACACTTTCATTTCTCTGTGCTTCCCTTTGGCTTATATACTGCTCCCAGAGTTTACATAAAATGTCTGGCTCTAGCCATTGCCTTTTGCAGGCAAAGAAATGTTCAAATTTACCCATACTTGGATGACTGCCTTATTCAGGCAGACAGCCAGGAAAGCTGCTCAAGCACCTGGCCTTTGTAAAGACCCTACTAACCTCCCTAGGGTACACAATCCACGAAAAGAAATCCAAGCAAGTGCCCACCCAAAGGATTACCTTCCTGGGAGCAAGTCAGGACACAGCATCCCAGATGGCATACCTTACACCAGAGAAACAAAGTTTCCTGACAGCCTTCATCTCTCAACTAGCCACAAGGCCCTAGCTGTCTGCAAGGAAGATCCTGCAAGCCCTGGGGTTCATGGCATCTTGCATACTACTCATTCCGTGTGCCAGACTGCATATGAGGAAACTTCAGTGGTACCTAAAGAGCCTTTGGTGTCAACACTGTCAAGACCTGGAAACTGTCCTACCTATAATTCCTTGCCTCAGAAGAGATCTCCTTTGGTGGGCAACAGCATGCTCCCACAACAAGGAACTACCTTTCTCTCCACCCCCACCGCCGCCCAAACCCTCACCACAGATGCATCAGATTACGCTTGGGGTTACACCTGGATGGCAAGTGCATACAGGGCCAATGGATCCACAACAAATCCCTCTGCACATAAATCAAAAAGAGATGATGGCTGTGCAGCACACCTTGATAGCCTTCAAACCCCTTCTATCTTCAGGGGTTCTCCTGATCAAAACAGACACCACCACTGTGATGTGGTACATCAACAAGCAGAGAGGGGACTCACTCCTACCCTCTGTGCAGGCTGACCATGACCCTTTGGCACACAGCCTTTTCCATGCAACTACACCTGTTAGCACAATTCCTACCAGGCTCTCTCAACTCTCTGGCAGACCAATTAAGCAGAAATCTTCTGGACCCACATGAGTGGCAACTCAACAGGAGTACCTTCACCCTAATAACACAGAAATGGGGATCCCCGAAGGTTGACCTCTTTGCCTCCCACACCAACCATCAGATCAGCAAATTCTGTACCAGGGAGCATCATTGCATGGCTTTTAAAGTGGATGCCCTGTCCTTCCCCTGGGTCAATATATTGGTCTATGCCTTTCCTCCCCTACCTCTCATCCCCAGGGTACTGCTCAAAATAAGGGAGAAAAAAACAAGGACCATTCTTATAGCTCCAGACTGGCCCCGACAACACTGGTACCCCTCGCTGTGCAGCCTATCCCCGCTGCCTCCATGGCATCTTCCTCAGATCCCAAACCTTCTAACCTAGAGGGAAGGGGACCTCATACTTCCCCAATTGCAGACACTCATTTTGGCAGCCTGGCTTATTCCCCAACACCAAACCAATCTGCCATCCTCAGTAAACAGGTTCTGGATGTTATCCGTGAGGCCAGATCTCCTAGCACCAGAAAGTCTTATGCAGATAAATAGAAAAGGTTCTGCACCTGGATCCGGGCTAAGGGAGCCAATACTGCACAGCCCTCCATCCCTCTCATCCTAGATTACTTAGCTAACCTACTACATAGTGGTCTCACTTTCTCCTCTATAAAAATTCATGCCTCTGCCATTTCTGCTCATTTTCCCACTGAGCAGCCCCTTTTCTCACACCCTTTGATCAGAGAGTTCCTCAGAGGGTCTAGAAACTTGAGGTCCCCAGGAAGGGCATCAACACCAGCTTGGGACCTTAACTTTGTCTTGGAAAAGTTCACCCTGCTGCCTTTCGAACCAGCTTATTCTGCAGAGCTAAAGTTTCTCTCCTGGAAGACAGCATTCTTTCTGGCCATCACTTCAGCCAGAAGAGTCTCTGAGCTGCAAGTACACATGGCTGTGGAACCCTTATTCATCTTCCATGTGACAGGGTATCCCTCAGAGCTAACCCATCTTTCATGCCCAAGGTGGTGTCCAGTGTGGCTATCAACCAATCCATTCATTTGCCCACCTTTTTTCCTAATCCCCAGAACAAGGGTGAAAGGATTCTTTACTATCTATATGTGCACAGACAGGTCAGATTCTATCTGGACAGGACTAAATCCTTCAGAAAGTCTGATCAAATGTTGGTTAGCTCTGCTACAGGGGCAGAAGGCAAAGCCATCTCCAAGAAAACCATTTCCAAATGGATAGCACACTGCATCCATTTCTGCTACAAACACCATGGAAAGCCTCCTCCCAAGGGGATCAGGACACACTCCACCAGAGCAGCCTCTACCCTTGCAGCTTTCCTCAGATGAGTCCCCACTAGGGACATCCTAGGGGCTGCCACCTGGACATCTATTCACACTTTTATCAACCATTACCATCTGCCTCTCTTCTCCAAATCCATGGCAGGGTTTGCATCTGCAGTCTTGCAGGGCATTCTGGCCAGCCCCTAAGTTCCTTGACTGCCACCACCCTCTTCCTCTGCTTTGGGAATCTACCCAAATGTGATGACTGCAACAGTGAAACACGAAGAACGTAGTACAGTTGTGCACACTTACCATAAATGTAGCTGTTCGAGTGTATTCACTTTTGCATTCCTGGTTTCCCTCCCTACATCCCCCTTTATTCTCTTTCTCCTTTTATTACCTTTCTACCTTGTTCTCCTTTCCTTACACGGGACATATTGGTATTTATTTTCCACTGGTGGGGTTCTTCCACCAGAACCTGGCCTCCTACTTTGGGGGCTCCTGATAGGTTAGGGCAAGAAAAAGTGATGTAATGGCGTCAGCTGCCTTACTTTATACTACTGACGACCTGACAGTCTTCAGGCGAGAGCAACCGATGCAGAAATACTAACTCTCTGGTATTTGGGCCGGCCGAGGGCTACCCTGGCAGGGATAACCCAAATGTGATGACTGCAACAGTGAATATACTCGAACATCTACATTTATGGTAAGTGTACACAACTGTCCTTTCTCATCCCTTTTAAACACCAGTTTTCTGAGGACATGTTTAACGTTCTCTAGGAGGCTAGAAATGTTGCTTCCAGAAAATCTTACATAGCAAAATGGAAAAGATTTACTGTGCGTTTGCCCTAAATATCAATATTCCCGTCAGGTTAATATCCCAGTGGTCTTCTCTTATCTGTGTGAGCTGTTGCAGTGTGGCATAGCATACTTATCAATTAAAACACACATTTTAGCCATATCTGTTTGATCAGCTATTCCTGGCCAGACTAGAGTTAAAACATTTCTTAAAAGCTCTACTCTACCTGAAACCTCTAAGACACACACACACACACACTCTTAGGACCTCAACTTTGTGCTAGAATAACTTGCTCTCCCTCCTTTCGATCCAGCAGTATCCATCTCTCTCAAGTTCTGTACTTGGAAAACTATCCCTCTGGTAGCTAGATGAATCTCTGAACTTCAGGCCCTTATGACAACACTTCTCTTCCTTATTTTTTATAAGGACAGTATGTCTTTAAGGGCCAATCCTTCCGTCATGCTTAAAGTAGTAAAATGAATGAACTGTATCTCAATCAGGCCATAAATCTTCCCTAACCCACAAAATAAGGGGGAAGTAGTTCTACAAAAAAAATACTATCATGTTTGCTTGTTTCCTGCCTTTCCTAGCTAGTATTGTCCAGATCCCAGGCTTTGCTGGTTTCAGGACTTTTTTTTCTGTGTTCAGAGCTATGCAGACCTTGCTGTGGTAGAGGGAAGTTCTACTGCTTACCACTGGGAGTAGTAAGCATTGTACTGCCTCTCTAACACTAGAGGAGTGGTTTCCAGCTCTGAAATTGTAATTTTGTTAGACATTTTGGGCTGATTTCTATCCCTTTCAACTTTCTGGCTTAAAAATGTGTATTTGCATGTTTTTTGTATCGTGCAGGCTACAGTTAAACTATTCCAGGTTCCAGAAAGTCTGCTCTTCAAATTTTCCCTTAGAACTAGAACTAGCTGATTTCTCAGTAGTAGCATTAAAATCTGAACCCCTGTGACTAGCACTTGCTCTAGAACCTGCTGGAAAACACTAGGGAGCCTTAAATTGATGCAAGCATTCAACTCTCCTTGTTAATAAGAAGAAATTAATTGTAGGCACTAAGCCTGTAATTGCACAGTATCTTGCAAAGGTAAGGGAAAACAGCTCTTGTACTTTGCAAAAAAAGTACCTAAACAGGCATGTCCAAGGGTCAGCTTCCGGTGATTTTCCCTGTCCACCTGGTGAATCTGGGCATACTGGGGCAATGCAGCAACTGTCTTATGTACACAGACAACCCTCTTCTCCTACCACCCAACACTACAACCTGCGAGAGATGCACTTACATAGCCAAACTGGAAGCAAAACTCTCTCCAGCTAAGATTGTGCTAGACAGTCAAGAGGAGAAGGTTAACAAAAACGAAACGGTTACCCAATGGGTAGGTCACTTGTAAAATGTGGAAGGAAACACGAAACAGAGTACAAATCCAACAGCTTCATTAATCCAGCTACACACACTAAGTGCTTTCACCATACAAATGGCATCTTCAGAGTGAGTAGTAACCACAAAACAACTCATTAAATACACATGTCAATTAATCAGTCAAGCATAAATTAATACAATCACACTTTTCTTAAAGCAAAACACACTTCATACATAATATTCAACCTGAATATGGCCCTGTCCCATAAATAAATAAACCTGATGTCTATAATATACAAACTTTTACTAAAAATGAAAATTAATTATTTGTTGTAAAATATTTATATGAAAAATGAACATAGATTACATATTTAAATTTTAGCAGCTCTTAATCTCAATACTGGTTCTAAAGATATATGTTCATTTAAACCAGGTGATGTTGTTGCATCTAAAAATTACTTGCCAGTTATACTCTAAGAATTCAACTTCCAATATGGCATCACCACCTCTGTCATTTTGAAAAACCCTATCAATAACAAAAAATAAAAATTTCTTGAAATTTATGCACTTAGTACTGTGCATATATAAGGCATTGTGGGGGTCTTTAGTCCTTATTGCTCTTAGGTGCTCTACTATCCGTTCCCTCAACCTATGTGTAGTCTTTCCTACATAAAAACTAGTGCAGGAAGTACACGTAGCTAGGTAAACCACGTTAGAGGTGTTACAATTGCACCTACCTGGACATTTAATGCTCCTGTTATAAAGGGACACTAACATAGGGTCCATCATTGATGAATCTGCAGGACTTACAAGTCCCACATTTATTCATCCTAGAAAAGATGTTTTGAGGCCTCAGCCCCTCCAAATATTCTTTTAGATTTCTTCCCTTTGAAAATACAATCCTGAGATACACACCCAGATTGCTTTTAAGTTCACTATCAAAACTTATATCCCATAAAGTCCTAATAGTGTCCACTATATATTTTTTTTTTACTATTATATTTCAAAATCAAAACCCTGGAATCAAAGTTGTTCATATGATTTCTGTTTCTTACTTCTGTACTTCTCCCTTTTAATGTTGTTGTGTCTTTCGGTTCTCCCTTTTAATATGGGTGGAAAATTAGTCTCCCTTTTACCAATTACTTCATTACGCATTTTTATCAACATTTTAAAGGGGTAACCCCTATCTAGGAACATCCCTATCAATGTATGCAACTCTTGTTTACAAACTTCGTTGTCACTGATGAGACGTGACAACCTTACCATTTGCCCCTTTACAATACCCCTATGTTGATGTGGGGGATGACAACTACTGAAATGGAGCAATGAGTTACTATAGGTCTCTTTTCTATAAATATTGCTCTGTAACCCTTGTGCAGTTTTAATTAACTTGATATCAAGAAATTCTATCATTTGGCTATCCCATTTACTTGTGAATTTAAAAAAGGGGTGGTACTATTAAGATATTCCACAAAATTTGCCACTTCAAGACTGTTGCCTCTCCACAGTACCAGAATATCATCCAGAAAACGATTGTAAAGAACAATCTTATCTCTGTATGGTGAATGAAATACAAATTCATCTTCCCAATGGAGTAGGACCAAGTTGGCAAAACCGGGGGGCATATTTTGCCCCCATTGCCACTCCAGAAATCTGATGATAGATTTCCCCCTCAAATGACAAATAGTTATTTTTGAGCACTGTTTCCATTAATGCTACCATCAGATTTATTTTGTCACTTGTTAATTGGCCACTTTTTACCAAACTTTGTGTAAAATAATTTAGACCTTCATCTTGTGGTATAGCTGTAAATAGATTGCCCACATCTATAGTTAAAAATGTCCAATCTATGTCCAATCTAAATCTTTACCATTAAGTGTGGACAGTCTTTTCAAGACAATGCCATGAATCTTTTAAGATATGTGGAACCCAGTCACTACCCGCTGGATCCCTTTGTCAACAAAAGCAGCAATAGGTTCAGTCTTGGAACCTGTACTAAAAACAATACCTCTAAATGGGGGATCATTCAAGTTTTTGTGGATTTTGGGAATCCCAAATACTACGGATGTGACTGGGTGCTCCACATTCAAAAATTTAAACTCATCAGGATTCAAAGTCCTCTGAAACAAAGCATCTAGCAAAAATAGATCAATCCTATGGTATGCTATATGAAGTTCATTTCTAGAAACACTTGCATAGGTGGTGGGGGTCATCAAGAATGTCTTGCATTTTAGAAATATAATCAAATTGTGACATAATGACCGCCCCACCACCCTTGTCAGGTTTCATAATTCTTAAATCAGTGGAACCTGCCAATTCAAACAATGCATTCCTTTCATCTCTAGTTAAGTTATCACCGTAGTGGCAATCTTGCTTTCTTTTAATAACATTTCTTATACTTCTAATAGTTGCTTTTTGAAATACTATAACATCCCTAGAAGATGGTGGCATAAAAGTACTCTTTCTGGTTAAACAGTTGGGGTTCACATTATTAGTCACATCACCTCGATCCCTGAAAAAAAGACTTTGATTTAACTGTCTGGCATATAATCTTACATTTGTGTACACATCAACAATATTAGAATGAAATTCTAGAACAAATGAGAAGCCTTTGCTCAAGAGATCTTGATGAGCTTATTTTATGTCTATGGCACTAAAATTATAAATGCTAAATCCTGTTTCCTTAAACTCTTTTATATTCTGAAAATGTAATGCCTGTATGCACAGTAACTCATGTTGTTCATTGTTAAACACACAGTTCTCTGTGGAATAATCCACATTAATACCAATCAATGTCTTTTTTTGTTGTTGAACCACTGGTTGTTCTTCTGATGGTTGTTCCTCCAATACTGTGGTTGCTCCTGCTCTACCTCATGATATTGATTTAGTTGCACACCTCCCCTTTTGTTTTGTAAGCGTTCTGATCTCCTCAATAGGGGTGGGCAATCTAAAAATGCTCCTGTTCAGCATCTAAGTCATCTGCCAAATAGTCAGTTTCGTTAAGAACACAGTTGTTAATGTTCTCAATTGTCCGTACACCCCGCATGTTGTTACCCTTCACATAATTTTTACCAAAAGCATAAGCAAGATTATTTTTGTAGTCATGTCTATCCCTAGATAGCTTTTTAATTTTGATCTTGACGCTTTTATCAACATATTTTTCTACATTGGCCAAAACGGCTTGATAACTTTTTACATGTTGAAAAAACACCAAATCACTTGTAATACTTTCATTTAATGAAACTATCTCTTTTTCAAGTGATGTTAACTTACTTTGGTTGTTTTTGATGATAATGTCCAACATTTGCAGTCCAGTTTTGTCAAATAAGTCCACAAGTTCTTTGTAGGCTTGCGACCCCTCTTCTATCCCATTCAGTAGTTTCCAAATCCTAAGGCCTTTAGGCATTTGCTTTAGTGCCATCGATTTAACCAAAAAAAGGCATTGTCGAGTTGCAGGCCTCTAAATTTCCGACATATGCCCTCAAAATGGTCAAGTTGTTGCTTAACGGTTAATCCAGTCCTTCCCTCCTCATTCGAGACCGAGAAATCCAAATCAGGTAACCATAACCATTGTTGAATATTTCTTCCATCAGAACACTCACCACGACTTTCGGTACTGTCTTCTGCTCCGTTGACATTGTTCACCGCTTCAAGGGCTGGCGGTGAATGCAAAGTAAACAATTCCACTTGTGAAGCAGATGACGTCTCTTGCAACTTACATAAAACATCCTTAGAGTCAAACAGGGCCATAAGTTTTTTATCAGAAGCAGTTAGTTCCACAACTGCTGCTTCCATAAGTCAAAATAACAACTTAGGTATAAAAAAATAAAATATCTAATAAAAGAAGCCAAGAAAGTACTCAAATCGGAATCCAATTGAAACACTGAAAAAACGAAACGGTTACCCAATGGGTAGGTCACTTGTAAAATGTGGAAGGAAACACGAAACAGAGTACAAATCCAATAGCTTCTTTAATCCAGCTACACACACTAAGCGCTTTCACCATACAAATGGCATCTTCAGAGTGAGTAATAACCACAAAACAACTCATTAAACACACGTCAGTTAATCAATCAAGCATAAATGAATACAATCACACATTTTTTAAAGCAAAACACACTTCATACATCATATTCAACCTGAATATGGCCCTGTCCCATAAACAAATAAACCTGATGTCTATAATATAAAAACTTACTAAAATTTAAAATTATTTGTTGTAAAATATTTATATGAAAAATTATGCCAAATTGGAAGTTGAAGTCTTAGAGTATAAGTGGCAAGTGATTTTAGATGCAACAACATCGCCTGGTTTAAATAAATATATATCTTTAGGACCAGTATTGAGATTAAGAGCTGCTAAAATTTAAATATGTCATCTATGTTCATTTTTCATATAAATATTTTACAACAAATAACTCATTTTAATTAAGGTTTATAAACATCAGGTTTATTTGTTTATGGGGACAGGGCCATATCCAGGTTGAATATGATGTATGAAGTTGTTTTGCTTTAAGAAAAGTGTGATTGTATTAATTTATGCTTGATTGATTAATTGACATGTGTATTTAATGAGTTGTTTTGTGGTTACTGCTCACTCTGAAGATGCCATTTGTATGGTGAAAGCACTTAGTGTGTGTAGCTGGATTAAAGAAGCTGTTGAATTTGTACTCTGTTTCGTGTTTCCTTCCACATTTTACAAGAGGAGAAGGTTAACACCTGCACTACACCTTAAGCAACACATAGCCCTTCAAAACCCATACCATCAACACCCACACATAGCAACACTAAACCCACATATACGGAGGCCCTTAACGTTACCTGCCCAAGCAACAAGGACCTCCGAAGCTGAAACACAAACACCAGTCAAAACCAAAGTGACACATAGCTCACAACACCAGTGTGCCACCCAACAACAGCCCCTAAGGCAAGAAAATGTACCCAACACTTTAGTCATGGGTGACTCTTTAGTCAGGCACACTGATGTCCCCCTCACCAGGCTGAACAAGGAGAAAATTACAGTCAGTTGCCTGTCGGGTGCCAGGATCCCCCACATAACGCATACACTCAAGTCACTCCACAACAAGTACAAATACGACTCTGTCATTTTCCATGTTCTTGTGAATGACTTGAGACGTACCTCCCTGGACTACATGAAAAGTGACATGGAAGAGCTCTCGGATCATGTGGCCCAGGCAGGTATGATCCTAGCCCTGAGTAGCATCCTGCCTTCACCCAGAATTATACCACTGTGTAAGGACAAAATGATTGACTTCAACAACTGGCTAAGCTTCTGGTGTCATTCAAAGGGGATTCAGTATCTGTCTGCCTGGAATGAGATGATCGACAAGCCACGATTCTGTGCCAGAGATGATTTGCACCTGTCACCCCTGGGATTCAGGTTACTGGCTAAAGCTCTTGCCACTCCTCTAGTGCCTTTTTAGGCAAGGTTTAGTGGACAAAACCACCACCGTAACAGATACAAGCATGCAAAATCTGAAGGTAATGCTACTCAATGCTAGAAGTCTAAACCTCTAAATGCACTCTCTCGAGGCACTCCTAAAAATGGAGAACATCAATATCTGTGCAGTAACTGAGACCTGGTTCAAGGCTGCAGAGAGCACCCCTGCAACACCAGGCTACAACTCTTACCACACTTTTCGGCCACCAAACCAAGACCGAAACACTAAAGATGGAGGAGTGTCCATATTCACCAAGGATATTCACACCTCCAGGCTAGTTGCCCAACACAATGCATCTGAAATTCTCCAGGTGCAACTAACACTACATAAGACTACAATACAAATTGTAGCTTGCTGCAGATCCCCCACCATGCCACAAGAGTCTCACTAAACCTTTTTAAACATACTGGAAAATATTACAATACAACCAAACACCCTAATACTGGGTGATTTCAACTACCCTGCCATTAAGTGGGAAAACTACTTGGGTACCCACACCTTTTCCCAATGGTTCTTGGAATTCATAAATTCCTATGCCCTGGATCAACTAATCCATTGTCCCACCAGGTGCTCCCAATATCCTAGACCTGGTCATTACCAACATGGGAGATAGATGCTCCACACCAGTGGTCAACCCTCACTGGTCAGGTCTGACCATAAGCTAATCACCCTTGACATCCCAACCCCCCCCCCCCCCCCCAGTAAGGAAACCTCTGTAAAAAAACTTCTCCAAACCCAACTTCGTGCTACTCAAGTCAGAAGTGACAAACTTCATGACACCCATGCAGACGGGAGCTGAAGGTTCGACTGCTAAATCCTACACTAATGCACTGTATGCGTGAATCGTGCCATCCCAAATAGAACCAAGACACTCTCCTCCAAAAAAAGGAAGCCAATCTGGTGGTCCCCTGCCATAAACAAACTATACAACGAAAGGAAGAAACTGTTGCAGAAAAGAGCAAAATCCCAGGATGCAAAAAAACTCCCTTACCAGTCTCTGTAAGAAGCTGTGAACCCTCATAAAATCCTCCAAAGCAAGTTACGAAAATAAAATTGCTAAAGATTCCAAAGACAACCACAAGGCATTCTAGTTATGAGAAAAATCTAAAGGGCAATGCTCAGATCTGCTCTGAGCTACAACAGAATGGCATTAAATATAGTGATCCCAAGGATATTGCCAATATCCTGGCAGATCGATTTAGTGCCAACTTCACCCCCCCCTCACCCCCTAAAGGGCCCATTTCAATACCTAAAGATTGCCAAATTCCGGTAATCACGGCCACACAGGTATAAACTGCACTCTCCAAAGCTAAGAATGCAGCATCCATGGGACCAGATGACATCCCGAGCTGTGTACTACATGAACTACAAAATGAACTGTCATCTCACCTAAGTGTCATGTTTAATCATAGCCTCACCTCAGGCTTTGTGCCCACTGAGTGGCACACAGCTGCAGTTATCCCACTCCACAAAGGGGATCCATCTTGGATCCTGGGAACTACCGTCCCATCAGTCTGATGAGCCTGATCAGCAAGGGCATGGAACGCATTATCATGGAACTTATAAACAAAGACATTGGCAACCTTCAAACACTGGACCCCACCAAGTTTGGGTTTGTGAAGTGCTGATCTTGTCTTCAGAACCTGATTGACTTCTTTGAATCAGTCTCCAGAGCTGTGGACAAGGGTAAGTAGGTCCACACAGCCTATCTGGACCTTGCCAAGGCTTTTGACACCATCCCCCACTCTGGAATCATAGATAAACCTGCTAAGTTGGGCATAAGTCCCTATGTCACTTAATGGGTTGCCAACTGGCTTACTGACAGAATCCAGACTGTAAAAGTAACCGACTCTAAATCCAACTCCAGACAGGTGACAAGTGGAGTACCTCAGGGTTCAGTTCTGGGATCGCTCTTGTTTAGCAACTACTTCTCTGAAGTACAGGCCAACACTAAGGGACTCTGGCTAACAAAGTTCGCAAATGACTGCAAACTGGGAGCCATTATTGAATCCCCAAATGATGTGGATATTCTCCAAAAGGGCCTTACAGAAACAGATGCTTGGTGCCAGAGCCATGGGCTCAAGCTTAATACCAAGAAATGTATAGTTATCCTCTTTGGGAAAAAAACTATGTACCCATGAATTACCACATAGGTGTCAGTACACTAAACACCGAAAGTGTGATGAGAGACCTAGGGACACAGGTGGACAGTGGTCTCAACTTCGATAACTACATCGCCACAACAGTCATGAAATCCTTCTATGTGGCACACCTCATCACTAAGGGCTTTTCATCCAGTAAAAAGGAGGTCATTGTCCCACTGTACTCATCCCTCATTAGACCCATTATAGAGTACAACGCCCCGTTTGGTAAGTACCTCACAAGACATCTGCAACAGGCTGGAAAGACCACAGAAATAAGTCTAAAGCAGATGCCCTATGCTGACCGTCTGAGAAAAAACTCCAGCTATACTCTGTGGCATATCGTCTACTCAGAGGTGATCTCTGCTTAACATACAAGGCCATGTCAAACCCTGAGCTGTTGGGCATGCGCCACTTAAAGAAATCCCAATCCCTCAGAGCCACACACTCCATGGATCTAAACCTTGTCTTCACAGTGAACAAAACATGCTGGAGGGATACGTTCCTGACCCGGAGACTCCCCATACTCTGGAATAGACTGCCCATACATGTCAAGCAGAGTGCCTCCTTGGCCATCTTCAAAAGGAACCGTGACAATTGGATGGGAGATAGGAAATTCACCTCGGGGATCACGTCAGTCGCCTTGCTAGACAGGGGTCCAGGGAAGTAAATATTGTGGGAAGAAATATCCAGGGAATTGTTATGGCTAGGCTTGTATAGGCCCTAGGGCCGATAGCCTAGTACAAACCTATGAACCTACATTCCCTGGATGTACATATACAGCTCAGATTCTATCTAGGCAAGACCCAAAATATTTGCAAATCTGACCAGTTGTTTGTTTCTTTACAATATTCTAAATTAGGAATAGCCAATCTATTTTTAACTGGATTTCTAAATACATTTCCTTTTGCTACACTCTTCTTGGCAAATCCTTACTCCCTCTAACACAGGTTCATTCTGTTAGAACAGTGGCTTCATCTGAAGCCTTTTACAAGGAGGTTGACTCTAGAACAATTTTAGAAGCAGCTGCTTGGTCTTCTGTTCGTACTTTCACCAAGCATTACAGGGTAGATGACTTTTCTAAATCCAGAGAGGCCTTTACCAGGTCATTCCTGTGCCATTTCCCTTCCATCCACCCTTCACACCACTTAAGCTTTGGTAATCACCCAACAGTTATACTGAAATAGTGATCTAAGGAAGGACATAGTACAGTTGTGTTTGAACTCATCATAACAGTAGATGTCATTTTTATTATATTGTTTTCCTCCCTGCCTTCCCCCTTTTCTGATTCTTCTCCATTTTCTCCTCATGGACCAAGACCATGGCCTACATCTCTCAGGCCTATTCAGGCTTAGCGGTTTGGGGATAGCTGGAGGATTTACAGTCATACATACATTTATATACCCTTACACCCATGGACTTGGGTCATATGCCAGACTTCTGGCTCCGTGGAAGGTTTGGCTTTGGTTCCCTGGGTGAATATTCCAGGTTTTTTGGTGAGATAACCCCCCCCACCCCCACCAGTCTGGAATACTGCAGTGGTAGTTAGCCGAGACATTGACTGCTATGGTACATTTATACACAACTGTACTTTTCCTTCTTTACACGTTGGGCTTTTTACAAGCCCCCAGGTATTCAAAGTGTCTGTCTCCTGTCATTGTTTTTTTGCAGGCTTCCTCCTGTAAAGATCTTTCCTTATCAGGACAATCTCCTCATTCAGGCTCCTTCCCAAGAGATTTTTTTTTTTAGCACATACACATATTGTAATGGATCTTCTGACTGCAACATTGATCAGTTGGGACATATGCTGTTAAGTTCTTATACAAAGATTAGTTTTGTAAAATCTTTCCGTAATGATAGATGTCCTTCTCTTCTCTTCTCTGTTGCAGTATTCTTTACGTGAGGGAGTTGCCTGTCACAATGACCTGACGTCAGCCAGTATACAAAAGACTTTTACTACTCAGAGGTCTGTGGTATGTTGCACATAGGCTGCTGTCAGACATAGGTCATAAAAATGACATACGCGTGCACAATCCTTAGAACTAAGTGCCCCAGGAAGAACACCCATCTAAGGGAAGTATGTAGGCTAAGTATATCCAAGGAAGAACAAAGTCAGGGGAAGAGGGAGGGATGGAATACTGAACTGGGAAGTATAGTAGATGTCAGTGTTGCATCCATACTGATTTCAGGAACCATTGTAGTTTCCTCGTGCAGTTTTGCCAGAGGAAGCATTGGGATGATGGATGCCATGAAGCCCAGGGTTCTGAGAAAATTCGTGGCAGTGATGTGAGTTAGAGGGATGAGGCTGTGGAAGAAGGAAATGAGAGCCTGAGCCTTCTGAGTGGGGAGAGAGACCATCATAAAGTGTGTTTGTATCCTACATCCCAGAAAGATGAGGTCCTGAGATGGGGAGAGAGTACATTTTTGGTAGTTTATCGTGAAACCCAGAGATTGTATGATGGAAATGGCAGAGCTTAGATTGTGCTGTAATGCTCCTGGACTGACTTCTTGAAAGAAAACATCATCCAGGTATGGGAAGACCTGAATGCCTTGAAGTCTACAGTAAGCAGTAACTTGGGCCTAGGCATTTCTTGAATATCCTTGAGGCAGTGGAAAGGCAGAAAATTGAAAGTGCCAAAAAGCTACAGAGAATCGTAAAAATTTCCTGTAATTGGGATGAATGGGGATGTGTAGGTAAGAATCCCTTTGTCTGTGGAGGCCATATAGGCTTGTGGAATGATCAGAAGGAAAAGATTTTGCAGAGTAAGCATTCTGAATGTAGGCACTTTCAGGAAGGTGTTGAGGTACAAGAGGTCCAGGATGGGTCTCCAAGGGCCCTCTTTCCTTAGTACCAAGAACATCTGTGAATAGAACCCTTTTCCTCTATGATTTGATGGTATAGGCTGAATGGTGCCTTGATCCAACAGGTCTTGCAGCACCTGTGAGAAATGTGGCAGTTGGTCTCTGGGAGGTTGTGGGATGCCCCTGAAAGGAGAGAATTCCATACCATGAAATAACCCTTTTTTATAATGAAAAGCACCCAAAAATCCCGTGTAATGGTTTCCTAAGCTGGAGTCAGAAGGGAAAGGGGGGGGTGTTTGGGGACCAAATAGTCAGATGGACCGTGGTCTGTCTGGAAAGGGCTGTTTTTGAAGGGGGGCTTGCTGGGAAGTCCTAAGTTGCTGAGATCTCTTACCAGACTTTTTTAGCCTTAGCTGGAAGGGGCCATGATTGCCTTCTAGCAAATATAGGTTTAGAAGGATAATTCCTTTTGAATTTTGGTACAGGGGAGACCAGGATGTGTTTCAGTTCCTGCATTTCTTTACCCTTCTCCTGTGAGGTTTTCAGCAATTCTGCAGCAGCAGGCCCAAACAGGGCTGAATTTTCCAGAGGAGCATGCATGAGTTTGGAACTAATGTCCTCTGGTAAAGGTTGAAGTCTCAACCAGGCAAATCTTGTCAGGACCAAACCTGTGACAACTGCTCTAGCTGAAGCCTCCACAGCATCATGACTACATCTTATTTAATGGCAGACCATTTGAGCGGATGCCCCAATCAGGGGTGAGGCCAAAGACATATTCTCTGAGCCTGGCAAATGTGAAATAATTTAAAAAGTTGGGAAAAGAGTTCCAAGGAGTAAATCAACTCCATTGGGAAGTCATTACCATTGGAGTCCTCCTCCGGGGAAGCATAATCCAGAGGGAAGGGGATTTGAGATGAATAAGCTAGGGACTCATTTTCTGAAGATTTTTCCTCTTCGGAAGAAGTCTTTTCTGTAACCCTCTTCTAAGTAAAGGTAACCCAGGGTGTAGCCAGTAATGATACCCCTGGAGGAGACCTAAGAGAAATAAGGGCATTAAAAATGTCCTGTCTAAAATTTTACCAATCCTTAAGTGGATCAGCCCTATGTAACATCATAGGTTCATAGGTTCATACTAGGCTGTCTGCCCGAGGGCATTTACAAGCCTAGCCCATCGTTTTGTGGCTTACGCCACCCCTTTAGTATGGGGAACTATACCCATTATTTTGCTGTGCCTCTGAGGTCCTCTCAGAGGACCAGACATAGGGCTAGCTTCAATAATGTTGTCCGCCCTGTCCAATATTTGGGAGATCGCCCTAGGGCCCTTGGTAATCACAAGTCTAGGCTCCCCCTGGACATCTGCACTGGATGCCTGTGGTACCTCCAAGGACATGTTATCATCCTGATCCAAGTCGACCTCCGTTACGGGCTCGGCCTGTGAATCGGACATAAGGGCTGAATGTTCTTCCGGGCTGGCACCTGCCTCGGGAGAGATGTCTGCTGCAGGAGGTGCAGCTGAAGTTTCAGGCGTAGGCTTTTTGGCATTCCACTTCACAAGTGACTCGGCTTCAGGCCCTGAGGAACCCTCCATAGTGTTTCCTCAAGACATTTCAAGTGCTGATTCTGTAAATATATAGAAAGTGAAACTAACCTACTTCTCAAAGTTTTAGGCACAAAGGTCTGGCAGATAGAACAAGATCTGTGATCATGGGTCAGCCCAAGATAAAAGAAGGCATTGCTAGTGATTGTCTTTATGTGGAATTTGATGTCCACATTGAATTTGCCTTTCTTGGATGACATTAAACTTGACCATAGTAAAAAAGTAAAGAAAGGATTTCCAAACAAGCACTTATCTGAAAAGCTGAGACAGCAACGACTTTGGCGAGCACACTGTGTGCACAGGTGAAGCATTGGGACTGGTGGCAAAGAAGTTCTGAGGATGGTGCTTACATATGTCACTTTTATGGCCTACATCCAAAAGCAGCCTAAGTGTGATGTGCCATGCACCTTTAAGTAGTAAAAGTCTTTTGAATACTTGCCAACGTTTGGTCATTGTGGCAGTCAACTCCCTCGTGTAAAGAATACTGCAACAGAGGAATAGAAGGACAACTATACTTTCTCACTGAAATCTTGTAAAAATAAGTAGTAGACATTCTAGTTGGAGTTAAATGACTACAGCCTTGTGTTTATTTTCCAGTCTTTACTACTTAAAGAATCAACCAATAGCTGCTTTTTTTCTCTCCACAAGTCCACTGGTGGAGATAAAACCTATCTGGCACTGGTGCTTTGTTCAGGTACCAACCCTCTGACCTGGTCTCACTGTGAACAGGAAAGTGAGTCAGCCAGTAAGTCATTAGTACCGCATACATGTTGGTCTCCTAATTGTAATACTTGGTGCTAAATAATGCAGAGTGAAGTATGGAAATTAGTTACCTATTACCTGCTTACCTCCAAATGGTTATCTACTGTGTGTACTACCCCTACCAGTCATACATTTCTTGATTGTTGGGTATTGTATTTGAAACCACCTAGAAAGGTTTTTAATTTTTGTCTTAGAAAAGCCAAACCCATGCCCCTTTTGAATCAGTAGCAGTAACACCCTTCAGACTTTATGAAAATAATGTCTTTAGCTTGCTGTCACATCAGCTAGGAGAGTTTCTGAGTTGTAAGTGTTGATCTCCAAGGAGCCATTCCTGATTTTTCACAAGGACAGGGTCAGTCTGCATGTGAATCTTACTTCTGTGCCTAAGGTGGTCACAGAAATCAATCTGAAGCAGACGTTCTAGTTACCAGACTTCTTTCGTAACCCGCAAAATTAAAGAGAAAGGGTTTTGCATTCATAAAATTTCCATAAACAACTGGACAGAACAAAGAAAACAAGAGTCTCAAATCAACTTTGCATTTCTTTTGTGACTAAAAAAGAATGGAAAACAGTCCCCAAACAGACTGTATTGCTTTTTGTTATTTGTGTCATGGCAAAGAATTAGAGGGACATGTAAAACCACGCACTATAAAAGGCACAGATTGCCTTTGAGGGGTCTGTACACAAGTCATTTTAGATGCAGCAAATGCAGGCCTCATGCCATATTTATTCAAAAACTTGTAATCTAAACATTGTTTCCAGAAGTAGGACAACATTTACCATGGCCATTCTGCAGGGTATCTTGAAGCATACCACAGAAAAGTTACCTCCACCTAATCCTAGTAAGCCATGGGAGTATTCCAAGCGGTAATCCAGATGATGAACATAGTATGTCTTGCCATAATGTTAGATGTTTGAATAGGATCCCTGCTGCAGTTCTCTTTGTAACCTTCCCCTCTTTTTCTTGTTGCATCTTTAAAGGAAAACTCTTCTTCTACAGTTTAACTCAAATCTTAGGTTGCTTTTCTCCCAACAGTATGATTCCAGTGCTGTGTAGTTACAACCTGCTTGTACTTTCTAAAACTTTCATTTCCTCACTTTGGTATCAAAGGAAGGGAAAGAGCACCCACTGTTTTTTTTTTTTTTTTTTTTTTTTTTTTTTTTAAAGCTTAACTTCTCACATGAGTTGCTGAGGAATTTGTGTACATCTGCATGACATACCACAGACACAGAGAAATTTGTAGTCAGGTGCTCAGGCTGCTGTAAATAAGACAGAGAGGTGTGAAACTGTTTTCCATTGTCTTTATTGCAAAGAAAGAGAACTTGCACTGATTCACACATGTAGCCACGCCTTTCATAGCAAAACAGAGCAGTTAGATCAGTCAATGGTTCAAAGGCAGTCATCACTTCTTTTGACAAATTTACATAAGCAGCATCACAGTATTGAAATGCTAAGCTTTAAAAGTTTGTTTATACTACTGTAAATTTTAAGATGAATGTAGTATTAAAGATGTTTGTGACATTTAGAGAAAAGTCAGAAAAGATTTTTTCTTGTAATTCTTGTAAAGTGTCAACACATTTGCCAAAGTGTAGGAGGAGGGCCTGTCAATTCATCTTGGACTACAAAAAGATACTTTGAACAAAGGCCTGCAGTTTAGCAACTGCTCTACTTGCAGCTGTATAATTTCTTAGTATACTATAAAACAAACCATGAGACATACACAAATGAGGGCCATTCAAGAAATAAAAGAAGCAGTCCAGTTACAGGCAATACATAAGATGACAATATGTCAATGGAATGAGAATACACCACTACTTATGTCTAGCATAATTCATATAAAGCAGATTTGAAATGGATTATGGGAAAGAGAAAGGTTTGAAGAGAAATAAGATAACGGTAAGGCAAACCCCATTGACAGACATTTTTCAGAAAACATTAAAATTCTGTAAGCAGACAGAGTGATTTTAAAATGTTAAAATAGCTCAGAAAACAGAGAGAGAGCGAAAAAAATGTGAGGTTTTCCTTTAAGCTAGGTTTGGGTGTCAAGCTACCTTCCCCCTCTCAGATTTTCATATTTTCCCATATCATCAGGCTTCTAGTCTCCTCAGGTCTGGATGATTTTAGGGAACCTAGATTCCTGGCTTCCTTTTGCCTCCTATGGCAGGCATTTTGGAGTGGTGGTTTGTAATAGGTCTTCCTACTGGAATGGAATAAGCCTGGGAGAATAATGTGGAATCCCTGTCCCCTGCTACATGAGCAGAAAATAAATAAGTAAAGGTGGTGCACATAGATTCCCCTTCATGGTGGGAAAATGTTGACCTCCCATGGACATGGATGTCTGCCCAGCCAGAATGGGAAGGTTGCAGTGCTTTGGAAGTTGGGTCTCATATTGGATGCAACGAGTCAGAAGATCCAAGTGATTATTACTACTGAAACAATGCTCCTACTCAGACACCTACTCTATGGGTAAATTCCTGACATACTTGTACTTTCTTCCCACATTTCTACTGTCAGGGTACTCTTTATGATACTGTCTTCTGTTCTTACCCAAGGGGACCCTTGCAACACTCCACCTAAAGTAACTGCACCATGCTTCCTGGAAGATGAAACTCTGATCATGCAGTGAAAATCTTTCCCTCCAGAGGTCCTTAGGAAACTCCATGAGGAACTCCTACCAGTGTAAATGGATCAAAATTTCATCCTAATGTAAATCTAAGAGTATGTTCCCCAAGAAAGCCTGCACACCCACTTTTTTTCTTTCTACTGTTTTTAAGGAAGGGCTTTCCTGTGCCTCTGTTAAGGTGTATTTTTCTAGAATTTTGTTTTGTGCTGTTTGCCATCTTTGGCTGGTGTACCATCTTTGCAGGTTTTAGACACAGTCTTACATTTATGGCTAACTGGGAAACCAATGTCTCCTCTATGGGATCTAAATTTCATCCTGGAAAAATGACTGTACTCTCCCTCATCTTTGAAACACCAGTCTCAGCAGCTTTAGTTTCCTTTGTGGAAAACTGATGTTCCACCACGGTAGGACTAATGTCTAGTCTGACATCCAGAGCTTAGCACCCACCTTCCCCCTCCAGGCCAGATGGATGACTTTCTGTTAGGGATGTCAAGACATTCCATGGATAAACGTGTAATTTACTTGTCATCTCAGATCTTTCTTGCCAGAGTTCTCAGCATTTTTACTATTTTTATGCATCCCTATTCTGGTCTGCTGCACAGCTCAGCCAAGTGTTCATCATCTAGGAAATTTTTCTTAATCATTTATTGTGAATTGTTGATGACTAATTTATTCTGTATACTGTCATAGTGTCACACACTAGTAAGAAATTTTAGGGCATGTCCACCACTTAGAAAGGAGAAGGGTGTTCTTGCTATAGACATATCCCACAGAAAAATTTCAATAATTTTTGCATTTTCAGCTTAGGCAAAGAACTTGATACTGTGGGTTCTAAAGTCTACTCCAGAAACAGGAGAAAGGAACATTCCATGCAAAACTATTTAAATCAGAAGAGACTCAAGGACTTGACTTGTACCACCATGGCGTCTGCCACTTGATCTCTGACTATGGATGTCCTACCCTAAGAAGTGATTAAAGAAGCGATCTAAAGAATAGGAAATCAGATACCTGGGTGATATGACAATAACATTCTATGTCCCTGGTCAGCTTGAGGAAATGGCCCTCACTTTTCAAAGTTCACCAATAAAGCCCCTTTAGGCTGTCATTCCTGAGGATCAAGGCTTACCTCACTGATCCAAGACCCTGTATTCCCTGTGGAGCACAGGCCAGACATCCCATCCCAGAGGACTGTGGTCAAATTACACATTTTTGTTTCTGTAGGGGCAGACTGTTTACCCAGCAATTTATTGAGCTGTCCAGTATCCCATTTCCTACCTTCCATGACAGCAGTGTAACTTAATTGGAATTACAAGCTGAAACATATGTCACATCACCACACTGAGCTCCCTGTAGTTATGTGGGATTCAGGTGTTGATAGGGTCCCTACCTATTCTCACTTCATCTCAGACTGTGCTCCAAAAATGTATCTCTCTCTCTCTCTAGATCAGGGCTTCTTTCAGGTTCTGAGGATCCTGCAGCTAAGTGCAGTTTAAACCTTAGTGTCTGGAGTCCCTTCTGATAAGAGAAAGGAAACCCACCTCAATCAAAGATGAAAGCTTTGCAGACAGTGAGGAGGAAAAATTGGGGTATTCCTCTCAAATATCTTCCCCTTGGGTATGTCTCAGACACTGATGACACCATGTCCCCTGCTTTACTCACAGAGGAAATCTCATTTGGAGACATTCTTGTTAGGTGAAAGACTATTTCAAATGGGAAGCCAAAGCAGTATCAAATACCCAGAAAACATATTCTGATTTACTGAGTGTGGATGCCACTTAATCTGCGATGATTACTTCAGTTTTGGGAGCTCACAGGGATACATGTTTATCATCTTCCAAGGAACACACTACCCTTCAAGTGCCTTTGAAAAGCTGGTTAGGTTCTGCAAAGTCCAGGAGTCCCATGTGTTGTATTACAAAACTCCTGTGGCAGATCTGGCAGTGATGGCTGCGGATCACAGAAGGGGTCAGAACCTGCTTCCAGTACTGTTCCCACTGAAAAGAAAGTCATCAACTGTCATACACTAGATGAAAGAAGAGATTGGGGAGGTGTCTTATGGGGGGGGGGGGGTCTGAGAGCAGAAATATTTGCGGAGTTATTACACTTCACACAGACATTTAGTAAGGTGACAGAACACTCTATTAGGTATGTATGTGAAGCTGCACATGCAGCATGTATGGCAGCCGCTACAAGGTTAATTAGAAGGTAAGAAGCCTTAATGAGGCATTTCTGTCCCTGCTAGACAGTATATCCAAGTTCAACTCCTTACTGCCTACTTTGATAAGGAGTTGCTCTTTGGGAATCTCACAGGTGAGGCATTCAAATAAATGAAGGGAAAGGAGAACTACTGTGTAGTTAAGCAGCCTTGTCATTCTCATATACCTATTTATGGCAAAAATTACCCATCCAAATCTGATTCCTACTGCACAGAAGGAAAAAAAATAAGCAATCCAGGGGTAAGAAGCATCAGTATAAGAAGATATGCCAGGGAAACTAAAAGGTTAAGCCTGGGGGCTCCCAGCGCCCTCTGTTCCCTATGGAGTAGTAGTAGTCACGTGGAACTTTTCCATTCCACTCCACCTCCTCAAAACTTTCCAGCCCACCCTTGCCCCATCCATCTTGCCATCCCTAAACATGGCAGGAATGGTAACCAAATGCATAGGAAACTAGGAAAGCATCACAAAAGACAAATGGATGCTGCAAATTTCATTTCCAAACAATAAAAAAATCATAATTTCACCCATGCCAATGGGCCAGGTGCATCTGGCTTTCCTCATACTGGAGGAAATTTACTCCTGGGGGTCATAGGTTCTGTACAAAAATACGAGCAGAACAGAGGCTTCAACTTAAGACTCTTCCTAGTGCCCAGAAAAGAGAGTCTGTGGAGATCCATCCTGGAACTTTCAAGGTTAAATACCTGTCTCAGGGTTCAAAAGTTAGTATGCTGATGCTGCAGCCCTGTTACTCTTCACTCAAGCCTGATGATTATCATTGATCTCAAGGATGTTTGTTTTTTGCATATGAATACACAGTGACCGCAGGTGCTGTCTCACCTTTGCAGTGCAGGGCTGCCACTGTCATTTACCTCCTTGCCCTTTGGATTGTCTGCTGCACTCAGGATTTTTACAAATGCCTGGCTGTGATAATTGCTTATTGCAAAAACAGCATTCACGTTTACCACTATGTGGACACCTTCCTGATTTAGGCAGTATTCCAGTAGCAAATGGAGAAGACTCTGCACTTCATTATGGATGGTTTTCAAAATGCGGGGTTCTTCTTCAACATTCTTAAGTCAGCTATCACCTCTTCCAAGAAAAGGGTCCTTATTAGTCGAAAGAGGCCATGAGACCCTACAGCACTAGCAGTACATCTGTCACTGTGTACTAACAATTCCTGAGGCAGCTGCTTAGTAATTAGCCCACACCTTTTCCAAACACTGTAGACTATATATATTGCTTCCACAATAGGGCTGATATGCATCTGCAGATGTTCTTCATGTTTCACTCATGCAGTCATCACACTTGGGTTATCTGCCTGCAGGTAGCCCTCAGTTGGCCTGAATACCAGAGATTTAGTATTTCTGCGTTGGCTGCTGTCGCTTCAGGACTGACGTCAGGTCGTCAGGGGTATAAAAACAGGCAGCTGACACCATTACATCAGTCTTTCTTAACGAGGAGCCCGAAGCAGAAGCAGTTCCCACTAGTGCCAGTTGGCCGCTAGCTAGTTTTCATTTCCGAATTGAATCATCCTGAAGTCTTCTAAAGCTAAGTACCCCATTGGGGATCCTTTTTTCTTGCTCTAACCGATGTCAGAAAAAGTTGACAATTGTCTCGCCTGTAGAAAGCAAATACCACACCGGGTTTTCCATTCTTACTGCGTCACCTGTTTAGGCAAACACCATGACATACCTCGCTGTTGGTTTTGTGCTTTGTTCACCGCCCGCACTATTAGTCATTGAGCCCTTATTGTCGCTAAATACTTTTGCTGTCAATCTCTGTATTCCGAAATTGCTTTGGTAAGCCATCCGACTACTGATCTTCCAAAAAAAGTAAGGATAAAGGCAGGGACAGACCGCACAGGTCCAAACCTGCCGACAACGCTTCCGTTAAGCTAGTAGCCAGTTCACCAGCGCTCAGTGAGGCGCTTTCGCATCCACTAATGCCCACTTTGATGGATTCGCAGGCCACCACCAAGACCTGTTCGGAGTCCGCCACAAGACTCTTCTTATAGATTCATAGGTTGGTACTAGGCTATCAGCCCTAGGGCCTGTACAAGCCTAGCCATAACAATTCCCTGGCTATTTCTTACCACACTATTTACTACCCTGGACCCCTGTCTTGCAGGGCAACTGACGTGATCCCCGAGGTGAATTTCCTTTCTCCCATCCAGTCGTCAAGGTTCCTTTTGAAGAGGGCTAAAGAGGCACTCTGTTTGACATGTATGGGCAATCTATTCCAGAGTCTGGGGAGTCTCTGGGTCAGGAACCTATCCCTCCAGCATGTTTGTTTATTGTGATGACAAGGTTTAGATCCCTGGAGCGTGTGGCTCTGAGGGATTGAGATTTCTTTAAGTGTAGCATGTCCAACAGCTCAGGGTTTGACATGGCCTTGTATGTTAAGCAGAGATCGCCTCTGAGTAGACGATATGCGACAGAGTATTTTTTTTTAAGGCGGTCAGCGTAGGGCATCTGCTTTAGGCCTGTGAGTCTTTTAGTGAGGTATTTCTGCAGCCTTTCCAGTTGTTGCAGATGTCTTGAGAGGTACATACCAAACGGGGCATTGTATTCTATAATATAGCAATAACCCACGCCTGGGTGTGGGTAATGCTGGATTTACCCATGGTTGGTGTGGTTTGGTCACAAGGGCGAAGCCCGAGTGGCCAAACAAAGCCAACCGTGGGTAAATCTAGCATTACCGACACCCAGAAGTTTGTTATTGCTGTTATACAATGACATTATTTAAGAAAAAAAAATTACTTTTCTTAAATAATGACATTGTATAATGCCTCCTTGCTGCCCTTCCACAGCTGTCTGGTATTCTGCAGCAGTTCTGATGTACTGCGCATGCCTACGCAGTACATCAGAGCTGTGGGCAAAAGCAACGGAGAAAGCAAGATCTCTGTTGCTTTTTAAAAACTGTTTTGCTATGTTAAATGAGTTTAACATAGCGAGACAGCTTTAAAAAAAGCAACAGAGAATATCCGTTGCTTTTTTAAAGCTGTCTCGCTATGTTAAACCCATTTAACATAGTAAGACAGTTTTGAAAAAAGCAATGGAGAAAGCAAGATCTCTGTTGCTTTTTAAAAACTGTTTCGCTATGTTAAATGAGTTTAACATAGCAAGACAGCTTTAAAAAAAGCAACGGAGAATCTGTTGCTTTTTTAAAGCTGTCTCGCTATGTTAAACTCGTTTAACATAGCGAGACAGTGTGAAGCAACAGAGATCTTGCGTTCTCCGTTGCTGTAAAAAAAAGAGTTATAGTAATGGAAAAAGTCCGGGCGACCGGACCTTTTTCCATTACTGTAACTCTGATTTACAATGTGCTCGCTGACAAATCAGCGTGCACGTTTTTGAATATTTAATGGGGGGGGGGGGGTCATTGTATAATTGGTCTTTGACTACGGAACCTGCAGATGTCTCTACCTTGGATGGGTCTGGAGCCGCTGTGCAGGCACCGGCTTCCGAGTAAGTTCTTCAATTTACCGATATTCGACCCAAACCAATGACTTCTTTCACATCTTCAGTTCTTTCTAAAACTACTGAGTTTCTACGGGCAAGAGTACGAGCTATGCCTAAAAAAATAATGACCCAAACTCAAGCACCCGCTTCCTTGCCACAACATGAAATGCTTAAAATGACAGAAGACCTGATTATGCTGATTAGGGGAAGCCAGCCTTCCCCTGCTAAGAGAAAAAGAGACCTGTCCCCAGCAGCTTAAGAGACAGCCTCTGAGGTTTCTGAATATGAAGACAGGCCTTTATCTGCTTATAAGGATTCAGATGCAGAGGACTCCATTTCCTCTGCTTTCTCTCCAGAGGATTTTTCTTTTGATGAAACCCCACATACTTTAAGAGAGCATTTCCACTGGGAAAGCCAGGATTATTCTCAGTCCAAAAAAAGACTTCTTAGATTTGTCATAACTTAGACCTTTAGCAATCCCTCCAGCTCTGGATGTTGTGGATGATGTCTTTATGGAATGCAGTCTAATCCTGATACTTTACCCCCTGCTCCAAGGAAACCAGAGATCTAAGCAATGGAGTGCCTCCACTTCTAAAACAGGGAGTGCTAAGCCACCCCCTTACGGAAAGAATTCACAATGACTTCTCAACTCCACTCCTCACCTCTACCCAATTGCTTGTGCCCCTAGGAGGAAAACTTGCCCATCATGCAAAAAACTGGACCTCCATCATCAAAGACCGATGGATCCTCAACATTGTATCCCAGGGGTACAAATTTTACTTCCACTCACTGCCAAGCCCAAAAGGGTTCCCAGACCTCCCTCCAAACCAGTGGGCAGAAGCACAAAACCAAGTTCAATCCCTGCTGTCCATAAGGGCAATTCAACTTGTTCCTGCAGAACAGATAGGTCAAGGGTTTTATTCCAGACTTTTCCTGGTACCCAGAAAAGAGGGCACTTGGCACCCATCCTAGATCTTTTCATTCTAAACACCTTCCTGGTGGTACCAAATTTCAAAATGCTCACTCTTCAGCAGCTTCTTCCTATGCTGTCCAAAGATGCCTGGTTAGCCACCCTAGACCTAAAAGAAGTCTATCTGCACATCCCTATCAGGGACTCATGCAGGAAATACCTAAGTTTCAGGGCAAGATTTATGCATTATCAGTTCTCTGCACTTCCCTTTGGCTTATCCACTGCTCCCAGAGTCTTCACAAAATGCCTGGCTCCAGCCGTTACCTATTGCAGACAGAGAAAGATTCAGATTTACTTGGATGATTGCCTGATTCAGAAAAGCTGTTGCAGCACCTGACATTTGTAAAGAACCTTCTAACCTCCCTGGGGTACACTGTCAGTGAAAAGAAATCAAAACTAGTCCCCAGCCAAAAGATTATATTCCTGTCAGCAAGTTTGGACACAGCATCCCAGATGGCATTCCTTACTCCAGAAAAGCAAGCCTATCTGACAGGCTACTTCACTCAAAAGCCACCAGAACCCAGCTATCCACAAGGAAAATCCTGCAGGCCCTAGGGTTCATGGCCTCTTGCATTTTACTAATTCCATATGCCAGACTGCAAATGAGGAAACTTCAGTAGTACTTAAAAAGTCTTTGGTGCCAAAATTCTCTGGGCCTGTAAACCGTCATACCTATCATACCTTGTCTAAGGACAGAGTTTCTTTGGTGGGCAGCAGCATGCAACCCCAACAAGGGACTTCTCTTTATTCAACCTCACGCTGCCCAGACCCTAACCACAGACACATCAGACTATGCCTGGGGGGTACATCTGGACAACAAGTGCATTCAGGGCCATTGGAGCCCAAGTCAAATTCATCTGCACATCAAAAAGAGATGCTAGCTGTTCAGCACACTCTGACAGCTTTCAGATCCATACTCTCACCAGGACCCCTGCTAATAAAAGCATACAACACCACAGTTATGTGGTACATCAACAAGCAGGGGGAACCCACTCTTACCCACTCTGCAGGCTAGCCCTGGCCCTGGCCCTGTGGAACACAGCCTTGGACATGCATATTCATCTGCAAGCTCAATTCCTGCCAGGCAAACAAAACTCTCTGGCAGACAACTTAAGCAGAAATCTCCTAGACCCACACGAGTGGCAATTAGACCCCAGCACCTTCAGCCTTCTAACCCAGAAATGGGGGACCCCAGAGGAGGACCTTTTTACCTCCCCCTACAATCACCAGCTCAGCAAATTCTGCACCAGGACACTTCACAGGAGGCCTGGAAATTGGATGACTTATCCTTCCAGTGGGTAAACCTCTCAGTCTATGCATTCCCCCCTCTGCCTCTTCTCACAAGAATATTATTCAAGATAAGACAGGACAGACCAAGGGCAATCCTGATTGCCTCAGACTGGCCATGCCAGCACTGGTACCCACTACTGCGCAGCCTGTCACCAGTGCCACCCTGGCACCTACCCCAGATCCCAACCCTCTTCACTCAACAGGATGGACAGATCTTGCATCCGCAACTGCAAACCCTGAATCTTGCAGCCTGGCTTATTCCTTGAATTCTCCCCCAGTGACCAGCCTAAGCAAGCAGGTGCTGGATGTCATTCTTGAAGCCAGAAGACCCAGTACAAGGAAATCCTATGCTGATAAGTGGAAAATGTATTGTTCCTGGATTCAATCTAAAGGAGAGGATACAGCACTGCCCTTCTTACCTCTAATCCTGGATTACCTAGCAGATCTACTCCACAGAGGCCTATCCTTCTCCTCCATGAAGAGCCATGCCTCTGCCATCTCGGCTCATTACAACACTGAGCCACCCCTCTTTTCTCACCATCTCATCAAACAGTTCCTGAGAGGGGCGAACAACTTAAGGCCACCAAGGAGAGCACCCACCCCTGCTTGGGACCTTAACGTTGTACAGGAAAAGCTCACACTAACCCCCCCCCCCCCTTTGAGCCTGGAGCATCAGCAGAGTTAAAATTCCTCTCTTGAAAAACAGCCTTGTTTCTGGCCATCACTTCATCTAGAAGAGTGGCTGAGCTACAAGCTCTTATGGCTGTGAAACCCTTCATTATTTTTCATGCTGACAGGTTCTCCCACAAGACTAACCCTTCATTTATGCCTACAGTGGTGTCCAGTGTGGCTCTCAACCAATCTATCCATTTTCCAACCTTCTTCCCTAATCCTCAAAATAAAGGGGAAAGGGTTCCTGCACTCCTTGGACGTGCACAGTTCAGATTCTACCTTGATAGGACTAAGCCCTTCAGGAAATCTGACCAGTTACTAGTCAGTTTTGCACCAGGGGCAGATGGCAAGTCCATTTCAAAGCAAACAATTTCCAAATGGGTAGCACACTGTATCCATTTCTGCTACAAACCCCATGAGAAACCAACCCCTCAGGGGGTCAGAACGCATTCCACTAGGGCAACTTCTACCTCTACAGCATTCCTCATAGGAGTCCCTACCAGGTGCATTCTGGAAGCTGCTACCTAGAGTTCTGCACATAGCTTCACCATGTATTACCACCTGCCAATCTTTTCCAGATCCAGGATGGGTTTTGCAACAGCAGTTCTGCAGGGCATACTAGCCAGCCCCAACCCTTCTTGACTGCCTTCACCATATCTTCAGCTTTAGGAATCAGCCTAATTGTGATGACTGCAGCAGTGAAATACGAAGAACATAGTATAGTTGTCATAAATGTAGATGTTCAAGTATATTCACTGTTGCAGTCTTGGTTTCCCACCCTTCAGCCCCCCTTGTCTCTCTCTCCTCTCTATTACTCACCCCTTACAAGGCTATCGGTATTTACTTTTTACTGGTGGTGTTTTTCCCACCATAACTTAGCTCCCTACTTGGGGGGCTCCTGATATTTGGGGCAAGAAAAACTGATATAATGGCATCGGCTGCCTGTTTTTATACCCCTGATGACCTGACGTCAGTCCTGAAGTGACAGCAACTGACGCAGAAATACTAAGTCTCTGGTATTTGGGCCGACTGAGGGCTACCTGCAGGCAGATAACCCAAGTGTGATGACTGCAACAGTGAATACACTCGAACATCTACATTTATGGTAAGTGTACACAACTGTACTTTCTGTAAAGCTTACTGTAGCCAAACCCTACAAATCTGCCCTTCGATGAACGAATTCTGCAACAGTGATCTGTACAAAGAACTTAATACAGTTATGTAAGAATTTACCATAATAGTAGATGTTTGAATTGATTATTGTTATAATACTGGTTCTGTTCCATCTTCTTTCTTCTCTTCATGGGCATATTGCTCTGGGATGTGCTTACCTTATCCCTTTGCATTTACCCCTTCCACTTTCTTGCCTTTCAGTGCTTCTGGCCTATTAAGGTCTGGATAGCCATGTAGAACCCTGTCTCGAAGTCTTTGATCCAGGGAGTGTACTTGTATTTTCCTTGCCTGGAGTGTATCCTTAGCACCTTACTTCAGATCTGGCAGTGAAGATACTCTGCATGATCCTGGGCAGGAAAGCAATAGGATGGCGCAGTCAGAAGTCAGCTTTATACAGGAAACATCCTGATATTACTAAGGGGTTGACATCTGGCCATGTTGGAGAAGGAAAGGTGCTGAACTTTGGAATTAAGGCCTGACATCTTCCTGCTGAAGTCCCAGTAGTAAAGACTACTAGAACAGCAATGTACTCAAACCACTACTGTTATGGTAAGCTTCATTGTTTTTCACAAGACCAGGGTGGCCCTTAGCAGTAATCCCTTGCCAGTTGTCTTTACAATACCCCCCCCCCCCCCCACACACACACACATAAAAAGTTGAAAACTCTCTCACGTCTTTCTGGATGTGCATAGACAGAACTCTCTCTAGTTTTACTTAGACAGAACTGTTAGATGGAAAAGGGAGACTTAAAAAAATATATAGTCCATGGGCATTAAGCAATTCATGATTAAAGTTTGAACCAAAAAAAACCACTTCAGACATTATTAATCCATGACTGAAAATTTAATTGATATTGAGCACTTTTGTGCACAAATAATACCAGTATTTCATCAGAGCCTGTTTCCAAGTGTATTATATGCAAATGTCTCTCAGGTTCCATAGTCGTTTGCTGTGATAGTCATAGAAAATTGTAACAAGACCAGTTAAAAACACACCCCACAAAGAAAGCCACTACTATTGTAGCCTTTTTATAAAATGTTTAATCAGAAAGCATTTGTGGGCCTGCTACATAGGTCTCCATTTGCAAGTTTTCTTGACACTGGAAGGTAAATATCCTGTCCAGAAGCTATGCCATATCCTGTCCACCTGGAGGGAGGCAAGCCTATACTGCTACAGTGATCTTACTCAAACATCTCTACTTATGGTATTCATGATATTAAAACTGTACTATGTTTATTTGCAAGGATTAATTGTAAATAAATACCATCACATACAGAAAATAATTAAGTTAATATTTTAGTTCCTTTGGCCAGCTAAAATATTGATTTAGTGCTCTCCCATATGTGATGGATCATAATACAATAATGATTGCCTTTATACCATGCATCTTGATGGGTGATGCTGGTTACCTCTGTGGCATGGATCAACTGGTCTTGCATGGGGTGATCTGAAAACTGTGGCAATCAGGACAGATGGTCAGACATCCATATGAGACATTGTCATATAAGTGATGAATCCTACAGCAGTACTGAGATTGTGCAGACGTCAGTGGTTATAGTTGGTATGCTGTCACACCTCATCTTTTTTTACCTTTTTCCAGCAGATATGCACTTCATGTAGCTTAGTATAATTTGCATTTCTGCAGCTGCTATCAAAATGGTATGTTATATAGCTGAGGAGTTGATGATATTGACACAGTCATCTATTCAGAGTTTTACTGTGCAGTACAATTTATTTTATGAAGTTTTTACCTTGCAGTAAGTTTGTATTACAGTTGTATATACATTGGTAGACATTTGGCTGTAAGGAACTGCATCTGGCTGATGCTAAAATAACAGTCATACATTTCTACTTGTAGAGGATAAAACCTGCAGCACCCATTGTCTTTTACACGCACTGTTACAAGTAACAGCAATATCACAAGTGATAATTCAATAAAAGTGTGTTTAAAAAAGATTGCATCACAAGGAAATGCAGGTGTCTTTTGTGAGGTTTATATTAAGCCCTTATGCTTGTTGTTTGTTAGTTGTATTTATTAAGAACTTCTCAAGGTTAAAGAGGTCATGAGATAGCAGTTATGACTTAGAATGAGGCAGACAGCATGTAAATAATGAAAGGGCTTTCTGTAGCACTCACTTCTTATTTCACTGAAGTACTTTCATGTTATTTATTTACTGATGTGGCTTTTTTTAATCATGTTCATTTCAGAAAAGGTGTTGAACTCAAAAACAATCCGATCCAACAGCAGTGGACGCTCTATTGGTGCTGGTAAGTAAAGGAATCAAATGAAGCAGGCCTTTTAGGTTATACAGCCCATGAGAAATATCCAGGTTCACACCTGTAGCATTTTTATTAAAATCGTTTCACATATTTTTGATTTTACTTATATTTGCTATGTTGGATTTCAGCCTACTTTAAATATACATGTAGCTTATATAGTAATGAGCCATGTCTGTCAGTGAACTCTGAACCATATTTATCATATAAAATTGTGTGTATTTTTAGTACCTGTCAATAGGGGTGCAAGGTGCAAACCATGAGGGTATGGAAGATGTTAGAGGGGTAATATTGGAAACCAAACTGAGGCAAGAGGTTTGTCAGAGCAGATGAAATCAGTAGAATGCTGGTATCTCTCATGAAAGCAGTATATGTGCTTAGTGAGTGATTGATTGGAGGGAGAAGTTTTTTACTATTTAGAATCCTAAAATACAAATGAAATGTAAACAGGGCATTGTTTTATTTTTCCCTTGTAAAGTAGTTGATTTTGTATTCTGTAATACATTAAAGTTCCAGCAGGTTAATTGGTTCATAAAGCTCACAAGAATGAATCTTTAAGAGTTGCAGAACTTTCATAGGTGACAGGAATTGTTTAGGCCAGGAGAAATACATTACTTTGAGCGTGAGGTGAAACCTTGATGCTTCAGCATACTTGTCCTCGCACCCTCTACTTTGTTAGGTTCCCAGCTTTAATTGTTTTTCCACAGTTGTAATGTAGTGCTGCTGGAGAGTATATGCATAGCTGTCAAACAGATTAGGATAATCCAGCCTATAGTAGCAGGAATATTCCAGATCATTTCACTAGGCTTTAAAGAATCTGTCATACAAGTGAATTTCCTGAGAAAATTTTGAGTTCTCTGATATGAAAGTGTTTTTATAACGGAGTCTGAAATAATATGATTTAGAATGTTCTTATTAAAAGTTTTGTGATGCTTTAAATATGTTCATCATTCTTACTCCCTCATTGGCATTTTAGCATATTTGCCAAGGTAACCCAGTACTGGCCAGCTTTCAAAAGCTTGGACTCCCCTCCCTCTCACATCTTGTGACAGCTGATTGTCTGAGCATATCCTGAGAGGGGAAACCTTTAGCTGTCAAAGGAAATGAATGTTTAGTGTTTTTCTGACATCCAATAAAGAAAGTCCTCCATCTCTTCCAAGACTCCGTGGTGATTTTCTGGCTTGCTGCTCAGATAATCCCCATTTGGAGGCCCCTTCCTTTCATTTTATTATTAGATATATTCTCTGTTTTTATGTTTATTTATAAGTTTATATTTATTTTATTGTTTTATTTCTACTAGTGTTTACAGTAATTCCATGGAAATTTCTGCTTGCAGCAGTGTTTATTTGGCTTCTGTGTCACAAATACTTTTCTGTTTCTGAGGAAGCTTGCAGCACTTCTGTCATAAGTATAGTGTGTATGTGTATTGTTAGGCACAAAGGGCTGTCTTGTGCAGTTATGACTGGAAATTAATCACATCTATCTTTACTGTTGTTACTCTGCTTTTTTTCATCTTTTGACAGGAAAATATTGCAGATCCTGGATTTTTCAGCATTTCTACATTATTTACTTATATGTATGACTCTGATGCGTGTGTTTTTTAACACCAGATTACGATTTTTCTGCAAATTAAGTTTTTTGTCTTTACTGTGGAGGTTTTACTCTTTCTGACAAGAAACTATATTTTAAATTGCTATTAAACATTATTTTATGGCAGTTTAATGTGGTTAAAGTGCGTGGAGCTAATTTTTAACACTGGTGTGGCATTTAAGTTGCTTTGATGTTTAGACTTTCTGTACTGGAAATTCTTTAACGTCTGTCAGTTGTAAAAGAATTCTGAACACATTTCAAACTGTTTTTTTTTTTTTTTTGTGATAATAGAGTTTGGGAGAGTTTAGCTTAATGGGGAGATGCTTATTACTAGAAATTTGAAATGTTTATTGTGATACATTATGGCAATAACCAACAATGTGGGTGAGGTATAGTGAAGATTTACCCACGGTCGGTGTAGTTTAATTACGAGGGCGAAGCCCGAGTGATTAAACAAAGCCAACAGTGGGTAAATCCAATGTACCACACCACAGAGTTGGTTATTGCTATTATACAGTGACATTATTTAAAAAAAAAAATATTTAAAATACTTTTCTTTTAATAATGTTTTTGTATAACAACACCATGGTATTCTTCCCCTGCTTTGATGTACTGCATATGGGACTTTCATTGCCACTTTTGTGTAGTAACCCGGTGCTTTGGAAAGCAAGCAATGGAGATGCGAAGATCTCCGTTGCTTATTTACTGTTTGGGTAAAAGAAAAGAAAGTTGTAACCTACAGACAGTTTAGAGGTATGAGAGACAGGGAAAATACAAGGAAAATCAGGTGTGTTTCTTTAGTTTTGCAGAACGTACCTGATTTTTCTTGTATTTTCTCTGTTTTCATAAGTACCTCTAAAGTGTCTGGAGGTTACAGCTTTTTTCTTATTTTAAGAAATGTGGACTAAATAAAGGAGTGGATGGGTAATGTTGCTCTTTTGCATTGTCTGAAGGAAAGAACATCTGAAATTGAAATGCATATCATTATTTAGTGATTTTGTTCCTCTGTGATTTGTCGGAAAACCATAATTTTTATGAGAAACGAAGTCACTAAGTAATAACACGCATTTTAGTTTCAGAGAGTCTTTTCTTCAGACTAATGCATGTCTGTCACATAACAATAGAAAAAAAAGTCTGGCCGCTCAGTGATACTTCAGCGGCCAGACATTTCATTGGTATATTCCCAAATTACAACAGGCATGCTGGTTGGAGTGACCAGTCAGCATATTCCTTTTTGAATGTTAATGGCCATTTATTGGATAATATCCAATACTGGCAGCTTATTATTCTGGCTGGTGTACTCTTCCCCTGACTCTGGTACCCCCTATCAAATCCAGTTGCACTTAAGAAGAAAAGACAAAATAAAAATATGGCTCCGGCTACCATTAAGATTCTTTTGGGACATTTCTCAGCCCGCTGACCACTTACCTTTTGCCCCATATTCAATTAGTGTATCTTTACCAGCCACTATGGAATGAGGTTTTAGACACATCCATCAGGGATGTTCCAGTACCTGGTGCAGGAATGAGGGAACCAAACCCTTTCAGTGCAAGAGTAGTCTGGGGTAAGATGCCCCTTGCCAGACATAATACTTTGTCCCCAGAAATGTTATCTAGTAGTGAAATTTACATGGAAAAAAACAGAAGTGTCATCATACAGCTGATCAGGTTATAGTTGTTTATAAGGTTGATGTAGTTTCCCTGGCTAAGAGTGTTCTGCAGACAGCCAATTTTGGTGGTTATGTTCTCATATATAGATCTACTGATACTTTGGCTAGAGACCTTTCTGTTGTTTCAGAGAATGATGTGAACAATGGTGATTTCCTAGTTAACAGTGGGTCCAGTCATATTCTTCTGAAGGAGGAACCTGAGTTTAAGGCCAAACAAGTGTTCAAATTTTCCTCAGGTGATTGCTAAATTTAGTGATGTTTTTGCTTCCAGAGCTAGACAGCTTATAGAGGATGAGATGCCCAGTTCTCTGGCAATTCCTCCTCTCTTACTGGTATTGGATGATGTTTATAAATCTGCCTGCAGGATACCAGTATCTATTTCAGCAGGCCCTAAACAACTCGGAGAAAATATAGGATCTCCACAGATACGACAGGTCTCTGTCCTCATTTGACTGCTGACACAGCTGCTGTCTCCCCAGCTGGCTGCTGAAGTAAAGAGTCCTTGGCTTGATCTAATCCAGTGCACCCTGATAAAGAGGGAGAGTGCTTAGATCTTCAGGGCAAAAAATGTCAGTATGTGCTGCACAGTTTGGGTAATTCAAGGCTATATGTGGAATATTTTTTTTACAGTATACACAAAGTTTGGATGATGTTCTTCTATATCACTTTTGCAATATTCTTTACTAATGGGATCTCCCACGTAGGACAGCCCAACATTTGGACAGTATACCAAAGCCTTATGATCTTATATGTGCCATAGGTCACACACATGCTCCCCGCACAGAAAGTAAGGGATAAAGGTGAGAGCTCTGATTCTGGCCCTTCAAACTTTTCACCCCATGTTCTCTCCAAGCCCCTTAAAGGTGTGCACAGACAACACTACAGTGATGTGGTATATCAACAAGCAGGGAGGCACCAAATCTTACCTCTTCTTTAGGCTTGGAAGACGGCTGTCACTTAACTCTTCAGGCATTATACATTCATTCAGAGCACAATCTAGTGGCAGATTCTTTGAGCAGATCCAAAACACAGACTCCTGAATGGATGCTTCAGCTTCACAGAGATGTGTTTTAGGACATTGTCCATCACTGGAGTATTTATTTTTCAATCAGATCGTTTTGCCTCCCCTCTGAACAGGCAGCTTCTTCTCTTCTGTTCCAGAGTGTCATGCCATTTGATGTGGAAGATGGATGCCCTTTCTTTTCCTTGGAAGGGGATGTTTCTTTATGCTTTCCCTTCTCTCCTCTACTTCCAAGAGTCCTGGAGAAGATTCAGCTGGACTCAACAAAAATCTTGCTAGTGACCCCCTTTTGGCCAAGACAGGACTGGTTCCTCCTCTCTTAATACATCTGGCCAGGGACAATCATACACGTTAACAGTTGGAGGTGTGATGGGCAAGAAAGAGGTGGCTGGGAACATATTTTTTGGGAGTGTAATGAGCTGGCAGACTTTAGGGATTCCCCGAAGACCGCTGTGGCAGAGATGCTGGGTGAGCAGATTCTATTGATTTGGGAGATGATTTTTTTTGAGTTACAGTACAGAATCAGAATTGCCTACACATAGTAAAGCCTTGCCTGAGTCTAATTATGGTGGCTGCCAAAAAAGCAATTACTAGAAAATGGAAATCAAAGTCTAGACCAACTTTACTAGAAGTAGTGAATATAGTAACAGAGAAAACAACTGGAATTGGCATCTTAAAAAAAGGGAGGGAGCAAACTACATAGGGAAAAATGGGAATTGTGGGAACAATATATACAGAGCAGGAATGAAGTTTAAGAAGTGGGATTTGAATGAGCCATATAATGCTTAACTGACATTGACTAGCTAGATTATAAGTGATGTATAAAGTTTGCAGCTACAGTTGTTTCAGTGGTGTCTATGTGTACTGTTTCCAGCTAAAATGGGGTCATGTTTTTTGTTTTTCATTTGTATAAATGTAAGATTGCCTATGTCATGTGTGACAGTATAATAAAGATGTTTGTTGGGGAAAAAAAATCATGTGAGTTAACTTACCAGTTGGACCTCCTCACACAGGCAGGGGCTGTCTCATCCATCCTCAAGTGTCCACTCTTCAGCTGTGGGTGATTTGGTTCTGATCCCCTTCAGGCACCTGTTTTCTTGGGATGTGCTTAGGGTTTTACAGGTGACAAGATTTTCTGCCTGGTGCCATGCTCCTAACAAGGACTCTTTTTCAGTGGTGGGGGGGGGGGTCCCTTTGGTCCTCTCCTATTTGTGTGAGTTGCTCCACTCTGGCTTGGTCTGTTATTCTGTGAATCCCAATTTGTCAGCCATTTCTGCCTCTCTGCCCTTGAATCCTCACTTGGCTTCTTGTTTTGAGGTCAGACAATTTCTTAAAGGCATCCTGCATCATAGACCTCCAAGGAAACCTCCTCTTCCTCCTTAGGACTTTAATTTTGTGTTAGAAAAATTGACTCAGGCTCCTTTCCTCTTGCAGATTCTGCTTCTTTGCAACATTATTCCTGGAAGACTGTCTTTCATAGATTATTACTAGGCTAACTGCCCTTATGGACTATTCTAAGCCTAGCCAGTTATGCAAGAATCAAACCCTGGACCTTGGGTTTATAAGGTAAACACCTTAACCATTATGCTAATCTCCCACCCCTTACTGGCTCTTCTGCTTGGAGGGTGTATGAGCTTCAGGCCCTTATGGCCATTCCTCCTTTTATGGTTTTTTTTTCACAGTGTCAGGGTGTCCCTTTGTACTAATCCTCCTTTTATAATCAAGGTAGAAGATGAGTTGTCCTTGAATCATTAAGTTCAACTCCCTTACTCTTTCCTTTCTCAGTCTGGTAGTGAGAGGATCTTGCATACCATGGATTTGCATAAACAGCATGGGTACTATTTGGATAAAACAATGACCATTCGTAAGTCTGACCAGCTTTTTTTTTTCTTTTCATCCCATGACATTGGATTTGGCTGCTTCCAATCAAACGTTCTCTTCCTGGATATCTAAAGGCATTTCTTTTTATTTGTCTTTTCACAGCAAATCTTTGTCTTATTCTGTTAGAGCTCATTCCACTAGGGCTGTTGCCTCTTCTGGTGCTTTCTTCAGGGGTTTGAACATCATTTCCACCCTTGAAGCTGCTCCTTAACTTAGTCTTCAGTGCATACCTTTACTAAGCATTATAAGTTGGATATGGTTTCTCGGGCCAGAGAAGGTTTTGCCGGAGCCATTTTGTATGGGTTTGTTGAGAGCTGTTCTCAGTCTTCCAACTCCCGTTCTGTTTCTTGAGCTTTTTTACTCTCTCTCTGTTTAGAATACTGCAACAGTGATATAGAAGGACATAGTACAGTCGTGTAAAATCTTAGCATAACAGTAGATGTCCTTGGCTTCACTGTTGCAGTATTCGCTCCCTCCAAGCCCTCTTGTTTGTTTTGTTTTTTGTTTTAGATTCCCTTCTGGCTGCGGGTGCCCCATTTTTCTTCTGCATTTTCTCCTCCTGGATGTGCATGGAATCCATTGTCCTATAGAGACTGCTCTGTACTGGGGCAATTCATTTCAGGGTACGTACATCCATTTGGCAGATTTATGCCATACGTTCTGTGCAGGGAGCATATGTGTGATGTACAGCACATATAAGATCATAAGGCTTAGGTTTACTGGCCGAACCTCAGGCTGTCATAGGTGGGATATCCCTATCATAAAGAATACTGCAGCAGTGAAGAGAAGGACGTCTACTGATATCGTAAAATTTTACACAATTATACTATTTTTCTGTTTCCTTACCTGTCGAGCAAAAGTCTTATATGAATTAAATTTTTAATTTGACTCATGTTTTGAAACCTGCTATGGGAGGTGTGCTTCAATATGCAGACATAATCTCAAGAAATATTACTTCTGTTGCCTTATGGCAGTATGCTTGGTTATGTAATCGAAATTCTGTGATGATTTAAAAGTCAAAATTTTGAATGTACCTTCAAGTTCTGAATTTATGTTTCAACCCTTTGTTACACAGATTCTCAAACAGTGGGATGATAAAGGCAAATTAATGCATGGGGTATCTAGGACATTTCATGTACCCAAGCTCCCTCCAAACAAGGCTTCGTCCTTCAAGGGGCAGAACATAAAAGTCAGAAATCCAAAGGGAAATAGCAGGAGGATAATTCTTCAAAACCAAGCAAGAAAGATTCCTTTCTGACAAAGGATCAGCTCCCACAAAGGAATGACTGTGCCAAGTTACACAACATCCCTAACCACCTCCTGCCCTTCCCCCAGGCTCTCTCTCAACCCTGCAGTCTGGCCACAGGCAGTGTCATACAAAGGGTCTATATCACGTAGTCGAAATTCTGTAAGTTCAAACACCATATGTTCGAACCTAAATGTTCAAACTTACAGAATTCCGAATATGTAAAAAAAATAAAAAACAGAAAAGAAAATAAAGGGTTGTAAGCAGGGGGGGCAAGCCACCCTGCACCCCTAGAGTGTGGGGCTGTGACCCCCACACCCCCCAATCTTTAAATATGTCAACTCCGAGACAGCACTACAATGCGGTAAAGGGAATTTTCCCTGTATTGCACTGTAGCGCGGTCTTGGAGTTAGTATGTTTAAAGAGTGGGAGGTGCAGCGGGGCTTCCCCCCCCTGCTTACGGCTGTCAGGACGTTGTTCCTGTTTTTTATTTATTTTTTTTTTTTTTAGTTCGAAGTATGACAACTTCGAACATATGGTCTCGACCATATCATGTTCGAAGTTGTCATACTTCGACTACGTGATATAGACCCTCATACAAATGGGTTCTAAGAATAATTCATAGAGGATACATTTAGCAGTGATAGAAAATCCTCCCCTTTCAGGGGAATTCCCCCACACTCACCAGACCAGACAGAGTTGTTTCCTTAAGTGTAGGAGTCATAGTACCAGTAGCTGTGATACACAAAGGCAAAGGATTTTACTCCAGAATTTGTTTGATACCAAAAAAGTGCACTCCTGGAGACCCGTCCTAGATTTGTCCTTTCTAAACACCTTTGTAAAAGTTGTAACATTCAAAATGCTCACATTATAGTTGGTCCTGGCGTTGCTTCCAGACTACTGTTTCATAGTGACTCTAGATCTCAAAGATGCTTATCATATTCCTGTTGCACTCAGTTTCAGAAAATGTTTGTGATTTGATGTGTCTAACTTATATTATCAGTTTTCTGTATTACCCTTTGTGCTATCTAGTGTACTTCAAATGTTTACAAAGTGACTGGCTGCTCTGGTTGCCTGTTTCAGAACCTTAGGCATCTACATTTTTCCTTATTTAGACAACTTGCTGATTTATGCAGATTCTGTGTCTAGCTGCTTGGTTTACTTAGACAAGGTTGTTTCCCTCCTAGGCTTCAGATTAAACTTTCAAAAGTCCTTTCTGACACTCTCAAAGAATTGTTTTCCTGGGGTGTTGAATACATACATTGAAAAGGATGGCCTTCCTGTCAGTAGACAAAGTTCTGACTTACCAGGGCATTTTCTTGGATTTCTGTCTTCTAGACATGGCCTCGGCAAGAGAATTCCTCAAAATTGTAGATCTCAGTGCATCAGTGATCCTCATAATACCAGACTACACGCAAGAAAAATTCAGTGGTTGTTGAAGAATTGTTGGACCCAGCACCTTCACCCCTTGGATTTCCAGGTACTGGTACTGGATTGTGAAAAAGGAAGGACACCCTTTCTGTATTCAGACCCTAGACCAATTTGTCCATATGGACTCCTCAGATTTTGCGTGGAGTTCAAGTGCAAGGCTTATGCAGTCCTCAGGACACTCTAGAGCACATAAACATAAAAGTGATGTTGACAATGATTTGTGCTTTACAAGTTAATCTCCACTTATGGACTCTGGGGCCTCCATCTCAGACTACACTACCTTGCTGTGTACCTTGTAACTAAAGCAAGGGTGTGCAAGGTTATACCTTCTTTGCTAGTTGACAGTGACGTCTTGGGAGCTAGCTCTACAGCATTCTCTGACTCTTCAGACCTCGTCCATTCCATCTGAACAAAACATAGTGGCAGACAGACCGAGCAGATCCTGGACAGGCAACCACAACTAGAAGCTGCATGTAGAGGCTTTACAGGACTTCATCCAGATGTTGGGAGCATCTCAAGTAGATCTTTTTGTCTCCTTTCAAAACCGATGATGAAAAAAAATTCTGTTAAAGACATTCTTGCAGCCATGCTTGGAAGACAGCTGCTGCATCATTCCCATGGCTGGTAATGCTCTTGCATGCATTTCCACCCTTTCCAGTGATTCCCAAGGAACTTCTAAATATTCAGAAAGAATTACCAAAGATCATTGTGGTAACTCCTTTGTGGCACAGGCAAATTTGTTCTCCCTTTTAATAGAATTGGCCAAGGGCAACTACCACAAGCTTCCTCATAGACTGGATCTGCTCACACAGCAACAGGGGTGAATGATATACCCCAGCTTGGAACAGTTGCAACTGACAGCTTGGATGATCCTATTTTGATACCTTTTGGGCACCTATTCCATGAGGATGTGCAGCAGGTATTTAAGGAGGAAAGAAAACCTCCAACTATACAATTTTACATTGACATGTGGAAGAGGTTTTGTATGCGATGCTTTAGTCAATAAAAGAGGTTCCAAAAGGGTTTCAGCCCCTCTTCTTTTGAAATATTTGTGTGAGCTACTTAGAGATGGTTTGTCATATGTTTCTATTAGAGTGCTACTAGCTGCCTTCTCAGCTAGTCTGCCAGTGGATCCCCCTCTTTCTGCTCATTTCTGGTCAGTTTATGAAGGGAGTGTTGCACCTGAGACCCTCTCAAAAAACAAATTTCTCCTGTCTGGTATCTTAACTTTATCCTTGAAGAATTGAGCTTTACCTCCTTTGGAACCCGCCACTCAAACTGATTTATGGTTTATTACTTGGAAGGCTGTTTTACTAATTGCTCTGACATATGCAAGGTGAGTCTCTGAGATGCAAGCTCTAATGGTGGGCCAACCCCATCTGATTTTTCACAACAACAGGATTATGTTTTACAGTAATCCATCATTCATACTTAAAGTTGTTTCTGAATTTACCTTGAATAACGCCATAGATTTCCCAATGTTCTATCTTGTTCAAAAAAAAAAAAGGAGGAAAGATTCTACATACCTTGGATACACACAAGCAGCTCAAGTACTACCTTTGCAACACCAAGGAACAAGGCAAGGGGCATCCTCTTTCTCTTTTATTTGCATTGTATGTAAAAACATAAACAAAGAAAATATGTGACTGACAAATTCAAGGATACAACTGTTATGTTTATCACGAAAGGTAGCTTTATTCACAGTTATTTTATAGTTGATAAATCTAAAAAAAGGATATTGTGGTGTTGCGGAATATTTTGAGACAGTTTTATATTTTTCAGGATATAAAATAAATGAAAATAAAATAAAGGCTGTAGCATTAAACTACCTAAACATGAATTGGTTCAGCAATACCATGTTTATGGGGGCATGATAAGATGAAGCACTTAGGAGTTTGGATTAAGAAGGATTCTATTATGGCAGCTAAGAATATATGGGAAAAGAGTAAACAAAATAAGCTCTTTATTATGGGTATGGATAATTAGATACAAGCAGTGAAACTACTTTTAGTCAGGTATATTTTTATCAACCAGAGGAAATGTGGATCATAATTAATGTAATTGAAGGAATTTGGGAGGGAGCGGAGGAGGAGAAGAGAAGTGTGAATAGCTGATTCTCTCCACAGAATAAGGTGGTGTAGGATTAATTGATTCAAAAGGATGTGTAAAGAATGCAGAATTAAAGCTCATATGCATAACACAAGCAGAAGGTTGTAAGTCAAAGTGGAAAGGGATGAAGATGAAACTGGTGACATATGAGAAGTAGAGAGTATGATTTTGGGTGCAAGTCTGAAAGGATAAAAATAACAACCATGCAGAACTTTTTATTCATAAAGTTGCAGAAAGTGTTCTGAGAGCTAATCTGACACTGGGATGAAGAAAAGAGATTTTACCAATAGGGATGACTACAATTAGTGATGTAGAAAGTAGGCAAAGAAGGAGCTGGTATTTACTGGAAAAGATTAAACCATGGCTTTGGGAGCAAATACTTAGAGTGGGAAGAGTAATAGACTGGAATGAGGCTAAGCAGCAGTTTGTACTGCAGATCAGAGCTGGACTTCCCTACATGGGATTGCTAGAGTATAGGTAAATAGAAAGGGACAGGTGATTATTTGGAAAAAAAAACAACTCTAACAGTGTTTTAATTGAATCTAGAAAGTAAGTTGATGTTAAGAATGGATAATTAGTAGAGCATATACAATATTGCATGATAACTATAAAAATCAATCAAAGGAGGTTAGAAAAGATTGGGAAGGGAGTATGGAAAAGCAGTATGCAAGGAAACCATGGGAGGACATCTGAAATGCTCCCTCAGATTTAAGATTTTTGCTTGGAAGTGTTTGCATGCATATTTTTATTCCCCAATCAGTTTTCAGAAAACTTTTCCTCAGGTAGATAGCAAATATTGGAGGTGTGTTGGGAAAGAGAGAGTGATAACTTAGAATATGTCTTTTTGAAATGTAAAAAGTTGGCCAGTTTTAAAAATTCTTTGTCACAAATGTTGGAGGAGCTAATCATTGTAACTAAGAAAATTATTATTTTGAGAGAGGACACAGGATCTGAACTGACCAGACGTAGTAAAGCCTTACCAGGTTAATGCTAATGACCACAAAAAAGTAGTTGCTTGAAAATTTACATCATAATCTAAACCAATTGTAACTGAAGTACTGAGTATTCTAAAAGTGATAAAAGAATTGGAAGTTGGATCTTTAGAAAATGGAAGAGCAAGTTACATACCAGTAAATGGAATTTGTGGGAAATACGGAATAGATTTCAAGAGTGAAATTTAGGAGAAGGCAAGAATTGAGCAATTTATGTGATGTTGGAGGTTTCCTTTAAAGTGTGTGCTGCATGAAAATAGCAAAATAAACTTTAATATGTTTTTTTTTTCTGTTACTATATTTGCACGTATGTCACTTTTCTAATGTCAAGTTTAATAAGATGTTAAAAAAGAAAATAATGAAATCTATTACTATGATTTATTTTCATTTCCATTAATGTGTGGGTACCTATGTCATTGTTTAAATTGTGATTTAATAAAAATTTAAGAAGAAATGCATGAAGACATCCTTATGAAACATAGACTAATATAGTGATGCTAGACCTAGTGTCATTCTTTTTTTTCCCTCAATTTCTATTGAAAATTTAAAAAACAAAATATTACTATATGAAAATAGATGTAACTGTTTACAGTAGTGTCTACTATAAAACAAAGCTCTTTAAACAGAAAAAGAAATGTGATGAGTAGTTTAGTTAGTTATTAAAGCCTGTTTATCCAACAGTTCTTGGAATTTCAAGCATATATTATATGAAGAGGTGATTCTAGATGTTCTTGTTTTGATCGTGATAAGTTCAAGATGATAGACTTCAGTTGCCAAGTGTACAAATCCCTTAATCGTAGGAGTAGTCTGATTCTTCCAGTTCTTGATGATGACTTTTTTTGCTAATGTTAAGATACTCCATAAAAGAGGGTAGCTTTCCCTGTGACATACTATTGATTTCTTAAGTATGTTATATTTATTTAACATTTGTTTACTGGGAAACTCCGGCTTGGAACAAAGTCAATTTTCAGTGGAGGCCCGGGGAGAAATGCTACAGATGCATGTCTTTGTAACATGGGAGGAAACTGGAGCATCCATAGGAAACCCACACAGACGCAGGAGGGGCATGCAGACTCCGCACAGAAGGCACCCCTGACGAGAATTGAACCGGAGAACCTCTTGCTCTGAGGCGACAATGCAACCGCTGCACCACTGTGCCATCCCAACGGCATTCCTAACGCCATTTCATTATATATTTTAGATAGAAATCCCTTTCCAGTTGTGTTCCGCTGCATTAGAATAATGAGTAAATCAATGAGTGTGGGGAAAGAATTTCTGCAGTTATCTACAGTTTTGAATTTCTAACCACATGTATTTGCTTAACTCAAACTTATTAATGATATGGTCAATATTTTGTAACTTCCAATTGTCTAGTAATTGATATCAGTATAACAGGTTTTTGTCTGTAAGTCTAGTCATTGCTGTTAAATTAAACATATTAATACTATTTTGAGTATAGGCAATTGGAAATACAAAGAAAAGCCATGCTTTTTATATTCATTTCCCAAAAATGAAATTTTTAAAGAAGGTTATTATCGTATTAATATAATAAGTGTTAACTGGTTTGTTTTTGTTTTCTATAAATCTTTTACTAACCAATGAAATTTAATAGTAGCTATTTTAGTATGATATGATTTTGTTAATTATTTGGATTTACACCAAGTACCTCCCTGGATATATTTCCATTTAGTGATATAATTGTTATTTAATCAAGAAATTATTATCTTAATTGATGATAAGGAATATAATTCTAAATCTGGAAGACCGATACCACCCAATGTCCATTCTCTAATGTGATAGTTTAAAGCCAGTCTAGGCTTATTAGGAAACCGTAAAAAAATCTCAGAAAGAGGTTTATACTCTCTTTTTTTTGGGGGGGATGGATAAAGATTCTATTATATATAGAATTTTAGGAAGAATAATCATTTTAATTGAGGAGAATCTCTTTTCCATAGTGGAAAAAATTCCATTTATTAAGAGTTTGTTTTATGGAATTTAAGTTGTTATAATTAAGGGTTCAAACAAATTCACTGGCCCCAACAGATACAAGGTGCCAAATAAGTCAGTCACAGAAAATAAAACTGCACTAAAGCATAGCCGATAAAACTTAATAGACTTCGCTCTAAAAACTGTTACACATCCAAATCAGTACTTAAATAAAAACTCAAAAATTGACCAACCAATAAGACATTGTAGCTCAAGCATTTAAAGGAATAGTAACAACAACTTACTGAAATGATTCAAGTAAATGTTAAAATGACAACATAATAAAAACAGACATTTCTGTTGATTCATAAATAATCCAAATCAGTACTTAAATAAACTCAAAAATTGACCAACCAATAAGATAATGTATCTCAAGCATTTAAAGGGAATAGTAGCAACAACTTACTGAAATGATTCAAGTAAATGTTAAAATGACAACATAATAAAAACAAAGACACGTCTTTTGATTCATAAACAATTCTAACACTGTATATAATATCGGATGTTAAAATGGTGAGATGAATACCTTCATCCTAAAAACAAGCAAGCGAAAATTGATTTACCCCATCAAAACATAGGTCGGCACTCATTCCTGTAGGATGTGTAATAGTTTTTAGAGTCTGAAGAAGCAAAAGGGGTTCATGAAAGCGCTTGCTCAAATTAAGTATATTAAGTTTTATAGGCTGTGCTTTGGTGCAGTTTTCTTTTTTGTTATTATAATTAAGGGTTGTTATAGCTTTAGTATTATCAGACAAGATTATCACTAAGTGATTTTACCATCTTTCACAATGTATTTATGTAATTTCTTATCTGTTTTATTAATATTATAATTAACAGATAGTACTTTAGTCTTTTTCTCATTAAAACTGAGTCCCGATTTCTTCTGGAATATTTCTGTGGCTTGGAATACTGCAATAAGAGAAGAATTGCAATCAGTCAAAGTTAATAGGATGTCATCTGCAAATAATTGTACTTTTGGGATTAAATCATTATTTATTAGTATGCTTTTGATTTTATTTGATCATATATAATTTGCAAAAGGTTCCATAACTAGAGCAAAAAGCAATGGGGACAAAGGACAACCCTGTTTAATACCTTTAGAAATCCTAATTTGATTGGGAAGTATATGAGCCTATCTTAATGTATCCAAAGGAGTTTTCATAGAGTAGTTTGATTCATTGTAAAAAAATATTTAAGAAATTATTGCTATCCAGACTTGTGTTGAGTCCTTGTCAGGTTTTAAAATTGGGGGTATTAAGGGTGTGTTTCCAGAATGGTGGTATCTTTGTAAGTTCATTAACTATTGAACGTACTACTGGTAAAATACTCAAAGCATTCTTACTCATAATTTTCTATAGGTCCGGTATTGTGCCGTCATTTCCAGGTGCTTTATTGGGTTTTAGTTTATTAATTTGAAATTTGGGTTCAGGCATCGATGTAGGCTTGTCAGTTATTTTTATTTGATCCTCTGGCAATCTATTTTCAGTATATTTTTATAAATGTTTTAATTAGATCTTGTGTATCCGTTGTTGGTTTGAATTGATTAGTCTTATTAAAATGAGACCTGAAAACATCCAGAATATCTTCTGTTTCAGTAACCTTATTTTTACTTACTGCTAGAGGAGAATAATTATTTGATGTGGTTAGATTTAACAATCATTTTTGTTCTAGTAGCCAATTTTATGTATGGTTTTATGATTTAGGGAATAATTAGTTACTTTAATCTTTTCTAAATTTATAATAGTTTTATGTTATAAAATTTCTAAATGTTTACTGTTTAAGCTATTTATTTTTCTTCTATTTCTTTTTTGACATTTGATTTTAACTTTCAATTTTCTCATGTAAATCAATCAATTCTTTGTCCCATTATTTCTTTGTTTCTGCATACCAACTTGTAATTTTGCCAAAAAAGGTATTCTTTTAAAGAGTCCCATACAAAAATTTCTGAGGTGTTACCTATGTTTTTAATTTCAATAAAAGTTTGAATTTCTTTATTAAAGAACTCCTTTAAAGTCTTTCATGTTGGTTATATATGCAGGAATCCTTTTAATTGGGATGTTATTACTAGAATTCAGTATAATATCAAATGTTGTCAAGTTATTATCCAACAGTGGACAAGCAAGAGACTACTTTAGCATTATCTGTTCTACTAATGATGTCATTTGAGACATGTACTCTGTTCATGAATGTGTCCCATGCCTGTGTGAGAAATGTGTAAAGAAGAGTGAGTCTGATACTGAAAACTCATTTACAGTGGATATAAAAAATGTGCACACCCCTCTTAAAATGCCAGGTTTTTGTGATATAAATGGAATGGCAATATAGAACAAATGCCACAGTTTTTTCCCTGGCCTCAATGAGAACATTTCTATAAGCTCAGTGTTAAAAATAAGAGCCAGGCAGATTTAAATCTATTGCATGACATATCAGTATTTATTTATTATTTTTAAAGCAAAAGATTATTTATTGTATACACATTTAACAGAAATCTGTTTTTCAACGCTTTTATTTTAGGGTATTTGAGGTCTGACTTGTTGATTGATGTGATCATGTGATGTTTTTATTGTATTTAACAAGACAGTTGACATAGTATGATACTCTGAAGAAGCCCTGAGGTTGCAGGGTGAAAGTGCTCAGTGTATTAGTTATAGTTAATAAAGTCCTTCTGGTTTTAGTGTGGACATACCTGTGTTGGTGGCGTTTTTTTTACTTTTCTGTGTTAGTTACACGTGTTCGCTCTTTTGGGCGTTTTTTTCTACATTTTAGTAAGTTTTTATCACCCCACATCAGTTGCTGCCATTCCTTGACATGGAGGGACTGTTAACAAAAAGTTGAGGAACTGCTGCTTCTACTGAAACAACAGAAACCTCCAGTTGCTGGTAATTCAGATCAGCCTACTTTAACAGACACTCAAATAAAACTGCTAACCTTACATGTAACTCTGAGCAGTTCAGGAACACTAACAATTAGATCTGAGGTGAACAACCAGTCCTGTAATGATATTAACATCAGTCACAATAATGTTGATGCTCCAAGCTTTTCATTTATCTTGAAAACACCTAATATACAATTGTCCGACAGCCCTGCAATAGGGGAAGGACATGGTACAGTCCATACACAGTTACGTAACTTGGAAAATTTACTAGGAAGATTCAAGGCAATTCAAGCAGACAGTCTTTTCCTGAAACGTTCCTTGGAGCCTAAACAGGTCCCAAAGGGCCTTTGACTTTGGAAATACCCCAATGGAACAGAAATGGGCTCAGTGATGCATGGAGAACTATTAGAACTTTTCGACCGCACCAGCCTAGACTTGGCACGCATTATTATAAAGGAAAACAAACGGAAATGGGTAAGCATTGAGAAACAGTTGATAGAAATGAATAATAACATCACTAAAGACTTACTATTTGATGTTAATAAATCCTTTAACAGTTCTATATTAACTGAGACTGAAAAAACACATTAAAAATAATATAGCCAAGAAAGTAAAGAAATTTCAAAGGGATACACAGGACTGTTGTAACAAGACAGTGTATCCATTGCCTTTTAAAAGTGATAAGAACAAAAATTATCAGAACACTGTAGATTCTGAACAGTTTTCTGAAGAAGTTACAGTATGTGAACATAACAATGAGAACACTAGAAACTGGGATTTTTTTAGAACCACCTCAACTCCCAAGAAGGTCCCAGAGGTTGATGAACAGGAATCAGAGGAACTGGGGCGAGGGGGAAAACAATGGAAGAACTTTTCTCATCAGGGAAACAGAAGGGTGTGAGTCATGGTTGTTGTTACACCATATATTCCACGATGAAATAGAAAGCATGGACATGAATTTACATGATCAATCTGCATGTACAATAAGTACAAAAGATGGTTTTATTGTATATAACTATTCACAAGTGTGCATCAATGAAATTCACATGTCTTTGCTCAGCAAAGTTTTTTTTTTGCTGTGTACCTTGCTTTAAACAAGATATTGCCAAAGTTCTTACCAACCTAAAATTATGTACAAGACAATTGAATTTAAGAATGTTTTTTCATGAGAAACAGGAATTTGTTTCCCCTCAGCAAATGTCTCTAAAAAGGAGAAGTACTTTCATTCTACCTATGAATAATTATGTAGCCACATTTGATACTTTATGTGGAAATGAAGTACGTAATTTATTCTTGAATGTGACAAATGCTAATGATAATTTATCTATAGGTGAGAAAAAAGTTTTAAAGTAACTGAATTGTAACAACCAGGTCAGAGTTGTTATGAAACCTGACAAGGGTGGGGGGACAGTTATGGATTGCCACGATTATGTGTTTAAAATTTATGAGTTGCTAAATGATAGGTCCACTTATGAAAGAATTTCTATTAATGAATTGATGAGAGCTTATGCAAAAATTGACTGGGCACTTTACAAGTGAATACATTTTTTTGGATTCCCCTGTGACCCCCCCACATATTTGGGATCATGAAGATCCACACAATCCACCTTTCAGACCAATTGTCGCAGCAACAGGATCAAAGACTGAACCTATTGCAACATACATTGTTTTTTGGTGTAAACCTTTATTGAATGACTTTAAACACATTTTAAAAGATTCATGGCATTGTTTAGAAACCCTGAGAGATACCATCATTACAGATGATATTTTTATTTCTTTCAGTTGATGTAATGAATTTGTTTATAGCTGTCCCACACAAAGAAGGGTTACAATTATTTGAAGAAGCCCTGACAGGGAAATAAGGTATTCACAATGTGAAAATATATTTGTTAGTTGAACTTATGGAAGTGGTATTGAATAACAATTTTTTTACTATTTAAGGGAGAGCTCTTTCACCAGACATCAGGTTTAGCCATGGGAGCCATGTCTTCACGGATTTATGCTAACCTGGTGTTGGCTCAGTGGGAGCAAAAATGGGTGTTTCACTCAAATTTTTTCAACAAGACTATAACATGGCTTAGATTTTTGGATGATATACTCATCCTTTGGAAAGGTACACAAAAAGAGTTTGTAGATTATTTAAACTCAACAACAACATTCCTAAAGTTCACATACAAGGTAGGTATAGACAGTAGAGCATTTCTGGATATTTTATTGATGTGGGATAGAATGAACAAGAGATTAAATTAAAGAGTATACAGAAAAGAAACATACTCAAACTCATTTCTTCACTATAATGGTTGTCATCCAATGCATCAAAAGAAAAGCATAGTGAAAGGGCAAATGGTAAGGATATCGAGATTGACGTGTAATGATAGTGACTTTAAGGATGAGATATATACCTTAATAGGTATGTTTAAGGACAGGGGATACTCCATTAAACTTTTGACTAGAACTAGGAATATTCAACAGAAAAGAAAGGAGAGGCTTATACCCATTTTATCTACTGCACTTGGAAGCTCTTTTGAAACTAAGGAAGGTACATCATTTGATAATATAATGGTACTTCTGTACAACAATGAAGCTTTGAAAATTAAAACCATTGTTAATAATGCATGAGATTTAGTTTTTAGCTTGGATCTTAAAAATATTTTGGGGTCTACACCTAGAATTACTTTGACTAGGGGTGCTAACCTTAAAAACTTGCTAGAAAAACGCAAAAGTAAAAAGGGTTTCATTTCTAAAATGTCTAAATGTAATATGCATAAAGCCTGTAAAAATGTCAACACTGGTGCTTATGTAGCAACAGATAGTTATTATCGTACAATTCCGTGCCCTGGTAATTGTAATTTTAATGCCAGCATGGTGGTACATATGGCTACTTGCATGTCCTGCTCAGCCTTTTATGTGGGTAAAACTACTAGAAAACTTAAGGAAAGGATTTTAGACAATGTTAGGGACATCAAAAACAAAAAGAAAGAAAGTGCGTTTTTTTATACATTCCGAAAAGTGTGTTAGTTTTAATAAGTTTCTGTTTTCTATTATTGATAGAGTGACTGACTACGGTAGAGGTGGGGACTTAAGTTGTATTTGGAGAAACTTGAAATGGAATGGCAATATAGAACAAATGCCACAGTGTTTCCTGGCATCAATGAGAACGTTTCTATAAGCTTAGTGTTAAAAATAAGAGCTAGGCAGATTTAAATCTATTGCTTGAATTAGCAGTATTTATTTATTATTTTTAAAGCAAAAGACTATTATATACAAATTTAACAGAAATCTGTTTTTTCAAACGCTTTTCTTTTAAGGTATTTGAAGTTTAACTTGTTAATTGATGTGATTGTATGATGTTTTTAGTGTATTTAACAAGACAGCTGAAGAAGCCCTGAGGTTGCATGGTGAAAGCGCTCAGTGTAGTAGTTATTTTTAATAAAGTCCTTCTGGTTTTAGTGTGGCCGTACATGTGTTGGTGGCATTTTTTTATTTTCCTACCCAAGAAGACTGAATGCTGTAATTAAATCAAAAGGTGCTGCAACAAAGTATTAGTTTAAGGGTGTGCACACTTACGCAACCAGCTTATTGTACATTTTTTTATTTTTTATATTTTTTTCCCTAACAAAAACCTGGTATTTTAATAGGGGTGTGTGTACAATATTTTATATCCACTGTATCAATATCTTTCGTATTATATAGGTCAGTGAACTCAATCAAAGCGTTGACTGAGGCAGGTTTCTTCCTTTTAATTACAGTTAGTGTTGGTATCCTTATCAGATAAAATTAAAGTTAACTGCAAAAATAAGGTTTCCCTTTGTTATTTGTATCATTTCCCAGAACTGTTTAACGGTTTGTATTCCCAATCCAGGTATACAAAAGACACTAATAAAAGTGTATAGTTTTCTTGAATTTGTAAATTCACGTAACAAAATATGCTTTTTTCATCACTAAATGGATTTTAGGTAGAGGCAAATAATTTTTCCATAAAATAGCCACCCCTCTTCTCTTTTGTTTATAATGACTGGTTAAAGGCTTATTGCGCATGCTTACTTGAACTGTTTCTTTCTGAAATCGGTACGCCTTGTTTGCTGTAGCATAGACTAGATTCAGGCCGGCTGGATCTAGCTTTGTTTATATGAATTGTGCACTGACCCAGGCCGTCTTTTTTGGAGAAGGTTTCTCTGTACCCTAGTGGCAGGACTGTGTAGTTAGAACTTGTCTGACTGAAGACTGCTGGAACAGGGCTCAGTTTTAAGCTTTTTAACTGGTTAATTGGGTAAAGTGTTGTTTTGATTGTATCTGCTCTATTTTCTGGAAAAATATGTATATACTTGTTTCTCGCCTTTCAGAACTAGTATAGTCCAGTTTTCATGTTATTGCTGAATCCAGGGTCGTGTTACAAGTTTCTGTGTTGCCGTACCTTACTTGGATAGAAGGAAGTTTCTCTGTTGACCTGTGAGAGAGGGGAGCTTTGAGCAGGCTATATGTCCCTGGAGGAGTGGTTTCAGCCCAGAAGTTAGTGGTTTGTTGGCCTTTTTGGGCTAATTTTGATTGTATCTGCTCTATTTTCTGAAAAAAAAATTATATACTTGTTTCCCACCTTTCTGAACTAGTATAGTCCAGTTTTCAGGTTATTGCTGAATCCAGGGCTGTGTTACACGTTTCTGTGTTGCCATTACCTTACTTGGATAGAAGGAAGTTTCTCTGTTCACCTGTGAGAGAGGGGAGCTTTGTGCAGCCTGTCTGTCCCTGGAGGAGTGGTTTCAGCCCAGAAGTTAGTAGTTTGTTGGCCATTTTGGGCTGTTTTCTATCTCTTTCACTTCCCTGCTATAAAAACCTCATTTGCACAGTTTTTACGCTAGTATTCCGCTCAGCCAAGTGCCTTCCAGGTGTTCTGCAGAGTCTACAGCAGCGGAGAGACAAAAGAGTGACTTTGGAGTGATTAAGTATCACTTTTCTGCTTTTCTTGCTGACTTAACTAATTCCACCTAAAACGTCAGTTTTTTTTTTTTTTTAGCGAATCTGTGATTTAAAAAGTTTGTTATTGTATACAACTCCGCACAGCTCCTCATGGTGTCCTGCAGAGTGATACAGGCAACAGAGAGACCCAAGAGAGACTTTTCCAGATTTAAGTATTTTTTCTCTGTTTTTTTGCTCAGACTGCCTTTTCCCGCCTAAAAAGCGAATTTCTAACTGATCTGTGCTTTAAAAAGTTTAAATTATGTTTGCCTTCTGCTTTTTACAGTTTTTGCACTTGTTTTATATCAATTTAAGTTGTTTTTGTACTGTATAACTGTTGTAGGCTACACACTAAAGTGGGCTAGCCTGTTTATAGCATTTACAGTGTTTTCTGTGTGTTTTTCTACTGTTTCCTGAAAAAAAAAAAAATCTCTTTTCCCGCCTTTGCTGAACTAGATTAGTCCAGATTTCAGGTTTTGCTGAATTCCAGACTGTGGTACAGTTTCCTGTGTTGCCCATATCTTTACTTGGATAGGAGGAAGATTCTCTGTTCACCAGTGAGAGTGGGGAGCTTTGAGCAGCCTATCTGTCCCTGGAGGAGTGGTCTCAGCCCTGAAACTAGTAGCTTATTGGCCGTTTTGAGTCAGTTCCTATCTCTTTTAGTTTCCCTGCTTTAAAACCCGCATTTGCGCGGTTTGCGCCAGTATACAACTCCGCACAGCTCCTCGTGGTGTCCTGCAGAGTGATACAGGCAACAGAGAGACCCAAGAGAGACTTTTCCAGATTTAAGTATTTTTTCTCTGTTTTTTTTTGCTCCGACTGCCTTTTCCCGCCTAAAAAGCCAATTTCTAACTGATCTGTGCTTCAAAAAGTTTAAATTGCATTTGCCATCTGCTTTTTACAGTTTTTGCACTTGTTTTATATCAATTTAAGTCATTTTTGTATTGTATAACTGTTGCAGGCTACACACTAAAGTGCGCTAGCCTGTTTATAGCATTTACAGCGTTTTCTGTGTGTTTTTCTGCTGTTTCCTGAAAAAAAACAAACAAAAAAAAAAAATATTCTCTTCCCGCCCTTGCTGAACTAGATTAGTCCAGATTTCAGGTTTTGCAGAATTCCGGACTGTGGTATAGTTTCCTGTGTTGCCCATATCCTTACTTGGATAGGAGGAAGCTTCTCTGTTCACCAGTGAGAGTGGGGAGCTTTGAGCAGCCTATCTGTCCCTGGAGGGGAGTGGTCTCAGCCCTGAAACTAGTAGCTTATTGGCCGCTCTGGGTCAATTCCTATCTCTTTCAGTTTCCTTGCTTTAGAACCCGCATTTGTGCGGTTTTGCACGATTTTGCGCATGGCGCAGCATCGGGCAGCGCCGCTTAAACGGGTTTAAACTATTCCTGGCTCCACAAAGTCTGCTCTTCACAGTTTCCCTTAGAACTGTTCTAAATCTCAAAGTAAGCACTCTATTTACATTCTAAAGCCCTGCAGTTGCTCGTATAAATAATCTTATAAGTAAGCACTAATAAACTAAAGCACTACACCCTCTTATGCTCCCTTTAAGTACTTTTGCTCCCTATTGGTCCTTTTTGATAAGTCAAAAAGTAGTTCCTTATGCTATTCTGGCATGTCCAAAAGTCAGTTTCGGGTTTACTCTCCAGTCCAGCTGGTGAATCTGTGAATCTTGAGGCAATGTTACAACTGCCTTATGTACACAGACCACCCTCTCCTCCTCCCAACAAGCTCAAATATATGTGAGAGATGCAACTATATAGCCAAACTGGAGGCTGAGCTCTCTCAACCCAATACTGGCGCAGTCAGTCAGGAGGAGAAGGTAACCACACACACCACAAATATAGTCTCACATAGACCTATTGCAACAGAAAACCAAACACATACACACAAAAACATACTCGGAGGCTCTAAATAAAAGTCTGCCCAAGCAGCAGAGACTTCCAAAGCAGACATCCAAGCAACCGCTACCCCACAACAATACCCACGTATCACATAGTTCACAAAGTCAGTGTGCCACACAGTCACTACACAACACACCTAATACACTTGTAATAGGTGACTCTATTGTCAGACACGTTGACGTCCCACTCACCAGGCTGAACAAGGAGAAGGTCACTGTAAGCTGCCTGTCGGGTGCCAGGATCCGCCACATAACACAAGCACTCAGGTCACTACAAAGCAAGTACAAATATGACTCTGTCATTGTCCATGCTGGTGTGAATGACCCGAGACATACCTCCCTGGACTAAATGAAAAGAGACATAGAGGAGCTCTGTGATCATGTAGCCCAGGCCGGTATGACCCTGAACTTGAGTAGCATCTTACCCTCACCAAGAATGATGCCACAGTATAAAGACAAAATGATCAATTTTAACAATTGGGTAAAATATTGGTGTCATTCAAAGGGGATCCAGTGTCGATCAGCCTGGGATGACATGCTCGATAAGCCACGTTGCTTCTCTAGGGACGGCTTGCACCTGTCACCCCTGGGCTTTCGAATACTGGCTAAGGCTCTTGCCACCCCCATAGTGCCTTTTTTAGGCAAGGCTGAAAAGACAAACCCACCTCCATAGACAAAGAAAAAGAAACTAAGGGTAATGCTGCTCAACGCCAGAAGTCTAAACCTCAAGATGCGTGCACTCGAGGCTCTCCTCAGTATGGAGGATATCGATATCTGTGCAGTAACAGAAACCTGCTTCAAAGCTCCCGAGAGCACCCTAGCACTACCAGGTTATACCTCATACCATGCTTTTCGGCTCCAAAACTCGGACCGAACCACAAAAGGAGGGGGGAGTATCCATATTCATCAAAGATACCCACACCTCCAGGTTAGTGGCACTGCATGAAGCATCGGAGACCATCCACGTGCAACTAACAGTGGGCAAAACTGCCTTTCAGTTTGTAGCCTGCTGCAGACCACCCTCCCAAACTCAGGAACCCCACTCGGCTTTCCTGAGAACACTGGAGAATATGAAGGTCTCTCCAAACACCATTATATTGGGTGACTTCAACTATCCAAACATAGACTGGGAGCACTACTCAAGCCCCAACACCCTCACCCAACGGTTCCTAGAATTTATAAACTCAAATGCTATGGAACAACTGGTCACCACTCCCACAAGAGGGGAAAACATATTGGACCTGATCATCACCAACATGGGGACTCTATGTTCCATACCAGAGGTATACCCCTCATTGGTAGATCTGACCATAAATTAATCTCACTGGACATCCATATCCCGTCCCCACCCCCACCCAAGGAAACCACGGTGAAGAACTTCTCAAAAGCAAACTTCACACTTCTCAAAACTGAGGTGGAATCCTTCAAAGCCCCCAGGCCAGTGGAAAATACGGCCCAAACCGCAGAATCCTTTACAAACGCTTGTGGACACCTACAGGAATGCATGGATCGTGCTATCCCAAATAAAACCAAGACTCATTCCTCCAAAGGCAGGAGACCTGTCTGGTGGACCCCAGCTATAAATAAGCTATACAACAGAAGGAGGAAGCTACTACATGATAGAGCAAAATCCCAAAAAGGGAAGGCATCTCTGATCAGTACTAGCAAGAAACTACGATCCCTCATAAAATCATCTAAGGCCAGCTTCGAAAGAAAAATTGCACAAGATGCTAAAGATAATCACAAGGCCTTCTTTAGTTATGTCAGGAACCTGGGTGGCAACTCCAAGATATGCTCTGAGTTAGTTCAAAATGACAAAAAATACACTGAATCCACAGACATTGCAAACATCCTGGCAGACAGGTTCAGTGCAAACTCCCCCCCCCTCCCCCCCCAAAAGAGCAAATGTCTATCCCAACAGAGTGTAGCCTCTCTGACATCACAGATGCACAGGTTAGAGCTGCCCTCTCCAAAGCAAAAAACACAGCATCAATGGGACCGGACGGTGTCCCGGGCTGCATCTTACATGAACTCCAAGAAGAACTCTTCAGTAACTTGAACTGAAGCTAGTGTTGGCTGAATTTTGTTATTTGCTAGTAATTACAGGTGTGGGGGTAGCCACATTCTTTGATTTCCTGTCCTTGCATATTTAAACTGGTGCATGTGAAATAATTCCTGCTTTAAAACTTCAGCTTGGCCAGCTAAGAACTTGGTTATATTCAACTGGACATATAAGAGAATTTAAGAACCTTTATCTGCTCTTTTTTTTTTTAAAAAATACAGTATTTAATTTGAGTGTTGAAGGAATTTTTATCTGAAGTTATTCTGCTCTTCAGTTATTCCCACCCACCCGCCCTGTTTTTGTTTTGGTGTTAATCTTAGTGGCATTGAAACTGCCCGCCCCTCAGCCTGCCTCTGGGCCCATCTCATTTGCTCACTCAACTGAGTGCAGTGAGATCATATTCTGATTTCAGGCACTCCTACTGTGTACAAAGAGAGCATCTGGGAAATAGAAAAAAAATTAAGCTTATTTCCTGCCTTTCTTGTTAAGTGGTACAGACTATTTGTAGGCTTCTGAGCCCCCAGCCCTTCTGTGTTTGAGGGAAGCCTTCTAGCTTGTTTTTTTTCTTATAACTAGTCAGTTTTCTAGTTTCAGCACTCAAATCTGTTTCTTTGATCTCAGCACTTGTTCAGAAAAAAAAAAAAATTTTCATCTGCTTTTACTGTACTTGTGTTTTACCTACTTCTTTTTACTTTTGCATCATCTTAAAATACTCAATTGTATTTATTACTGCTTGGTGTAACTCATTCTAAGCCTTTTGGTTTAAACACTTGGGCTTCGGACCAGTTAGTTGTTTTGCACTGAGAGGGTTTGTGGTCTGCACTGTTGTGGCAGAACAGGTAGCTTACATCCTTCTAGGTTGAGAACTGCTGATTGAGGGCTCAGTGTCTGTTATTCTAAAAGTGTATTAATTCTGGTTTAAGCACTTGGGCTTTCAAGCCAGTTATTTTACATTAAGAGGGTTTGTGGTCTGCACTCTTGTGGGAGGAGAGGCTGGACTCTGCCCTTCTGAGCTGGGAATTTCTGGTTAAAGGCTTATAGTGCATGCATATCTGAACTGTTTCTTACTGAAGTTGCTTACGCCTTGTTTGCTGTGGCATAGACTGGATTCGGGCCTGCTGGATCTAGCTTTGTTTGTGTAACTTGAGCACTAATCCAGACATTCTCTAAAGTATTCAATGGTATTTATTACTGCTTGGTTGTAACTTGATTAAAGTGTAGCTATCATTCAAGTCTTCTGGATTAAGCACTTGGGCTTCAGACCAGTTGTTTTACATTAGGAAGGTTTGTGGCAAGCACTGTGGTGGCAGGACAGGTAGCTTTCATCCTTCTAAGTTGGGAACTGCTGATTGAGAGCCCAGTGTCCAAGTGTATTAGTTCTGGTTTAGGCACTTGGGCTTCAGGCCAGTTATTTTACATTAAGAAGGTTCGTGGTCTGCACTCTTGTGGGAGAAGAGGCTGGACTCTGCCCTTCTGAGCTGGGAATTTCTGGTTAAAGGTTTATAGTGCCTGAATATTTGAACTGTATCTTACTGAAATTGGTTCACCTTGTTTGCTCTAGCATAGACTAGATCCAGGCCTGCTGAATCTAGCTTTGTTTATATGCTTGTTGTTTGTTTGCTTGTTATTTCCTGGAAGCTAATTCCACCTAATACGCAACTTCTCAGCTTCTGTGGATCACTAGTGATATCTGCATTGCTTACTGTACTTATTTCCTTGTTTCACTTGAAAGAAAGTTACTGTTTGTCGCTTTTTGCATTTAGTTACTTGTAACACATTGCACTCAAGTTACCTGGCACTTGCTCACTAAAGCAATTATATAAGTCAGCACTAAAAATTAAAAGCACTACACCCTCACTCCCCACTGGCCCTTGTTTTCAATTAAGGAATTCCCAATATTATTCTAGCATGTCCAAAGGTCAGTTGTCAATCTTCTCTCCGGTCCAGCTGGTGAATCTGGGAATCTTGAGGCAATGTTATAACTGCCTCATGTACACAGACAACCCTCTCCTCCTCCCACATAACACAAATACTTGCGAGAGATGCAGCTATTTAGCCAAACTGGAGGCTGAGCTCTCTCAACTCAGGACTGGCAAGACCAGACAGGAGGAGAAGGCAACTACACACACCACAAAACCAGCCTCACATAATGCTACCACTCCACTGAATCAAACACATAAACACACAAAGACATACTCGGAGGCTCTGAGTAAAAATTTACCTAAACAGCAGAGGCCTCCAAAGCAGACACCCAAACAACTGCTACCTCAAGACACCCCACAAGCAACACATAAACCACAAAAGCAGTGTGCAAAGCAGTCACAGCCCTTAAGGCCAAATACAACACCAAACATACTTGTCATAGGTGACTCCATAGTCAGACACACTGACGTCCCACTCACCAGGCTGAACAAGGAGAGGGTCACAGTAAGCTGCCTATCGGGCGCTAGAATCCGCCACATAACACAAGCACTCGGGTCACTCCACGGCAAGTACAAATATGACACAGTCATTGTCCATGCTGGTGTGAACGACCTGAGACTACATGAAAAGAGACATAGAGGAGCTCTCTGATTATGTAGCCCAGGCAGGTATGACCCTAACCCTGAGCAGTATCCTTCCATCACCAAGAATGATGCCACAATATAGAGACAAGATGATCAGCTTTAACAATTGGCTTAATGTCTGGTGTCATTTAAAGGGGATCCAGTGTCTGTCTGCCTGGGATGACATGCTTGACAAGCCACGCTGCTTCGCAAGGGACGGCTTGCACCTGTCACCCCTGGGATTCCGGATATTGGCTAAGGCTCTTGCCACCCCATAGTGCCTTTTTAGGCAAGGCTCAAATTCTAAACCTACCACCCTAGAAAACAAAAATGGGAAGAAACTGAGGGTAATGCTGCTCAATGCCAGAAGTCTAAATCTCAAAATGCACGCACTCGAGGCCCTTCTCAGTATGGAGAACATCGATGTCTGTGCTGTAACTGAAACCTGGTTCAAGGCTCCTGAGAGCACCCCGGCACTATTAGGTTTTACCTCATATCATGCGTTCCGGCCCCAAAACCCGGACCACACCACAAAAGGAGGGGGTGTATCCATATTCATAAAGGATACCCACACCTCCAGGTTGGTGGCAACGCACGAAGCTTCGGAAACCATCCAGGTGCAACTAACCATAGGCAAAACTGCTCTACAAATTGTAGCATGCTACAGGCCACCCTCTCAAACTCAGGAACCCCACACAGCCTTCCTGAAGACACTGGTATAAATGTATCTCCAAACACCATCATATTGGGTGACTTCAACTACCCGAATATAGACTGGGAACATTACTCAAGCCCTAACTTTCTAGCCCAACGGTTCCTGGAGTTCATAAATTCAAATGCCATGGAACAGCTAGTCACTGTTCCCACGAGAGGAGAAAATATACTAGATCTCATTGTCACAAACATGGGGACAAAATGCTCCACACCGGAAGTATATCCCTCATTGGTGAGATCTGATCATAAACTAATCTCACTGGAAATCCACATCCCGCCCCCACCCCAAACAAAAACACCATAGTGAAGAACTTCTCTAAAGCAAACTTCACACTACTCAAGACTGGTGTGGTATCCTTCAAGGTCCCTGAGCCAGTGGAAACCACAGCCCAAGCTGGAAGCCCTTACAAATGCCTTCTATGAACACCTCCAGGACTGCATGGATCAGGCAATCCCAAATAAAACCAAGACTCTTTCCACAAAGGGCAAACGTCCAGTCTGGTGGACCCCAGCCATTAACAAACTTTACAATAAGAGGAGAAAGCTATTACATGATAGAACAAAATCCATAAAAGGGAAGTCACCCTGATCATTATTAGTAAAAAAATACGAGCACTCATAAAATCAACTAAGGCCAATTTTGAGAGAAAAATTGCCATGGATTCAAAGGACAATCATAAGGCCTTTTTCAGCTATGTTAGGAACCTGGGTGGAAACTCCCAGATATGCTCAGAATTAGTCCAAAATGATACAAAAATCACTGAACCCACAGACATTGCCAACATACTGGCAGACAGGTTCAGTGCAAACTTCACCCCCCTCCCCCCCTAAAGGAGAGATAACTATCTCAGCCGAGTGTAGCCTCCCGGACATCTCAAATGCGCAGGTGAAAGCTGCTCTCTCTAAAGCTAAAAACACAGCATCAATGGGACCAGATGGTGTCCCTGGCTGTGTGCTACACGAGCTAAATGAGGAATTAAACCCGCACATAAGGCAGCTGTTTAATCTCAGCCTTACCACAGGATACGTGCCCAAGGAGTGGCGTACGGCAACTGTTGTCCCACTCCACAAAGGCGGCGCCTCTACGGTCCCTGGTAATTACCGCCCCATAAGCTTAACAAGTCTAGTCTGCAAAGCTATGGAGAGGATCATAATGGAGCTCATAAACAAAGATATATGGGACTTGCAGACATTGGACCCGACCCAGTTTGGCTTTGTCAAGGGAAGATCATGCCTTTTGAACTTGGTCGACTTCTTGAAACAGTCACCAAGGCCATTGATGAGGAAAGGCAGTCCATACAGCCTACCTTGACCTTGCAAGGCTTTCGACACAATACCCCACTCGGGTATTGTAGAAAAACTTACCAGCTTAAATGTAAACCCATATGTCACAAGATGGGTTGCAAACTGGCTTAAGGACAGAACCCACAGGGTTAGAGTTGCTGGTGCTGTGTCAGACTCCAAGCCGGTCACAAGTGGTGTCCCACAGGGCTCGGTCCTTGGCCCCTATTGTTTGGCATCTACTTCTCAGAAGTACAGGCCAACATAGGAGGACTTTGGCTGACAAAGTTTGCAGACGACTGCAAACTGGGCCATAGTGGAAAGTGCATCAGACACGGATATCCTTCAGAAGGGACTCACGGAAACAGATAGCTGGTGCCAGAGCCATGGCCTGAAGTTAAACGCCAAAAAATGTATAGTCATACCCTTCGGGAAAAACAAGGTAACCCCAAGCTACCATATAGGTGGCAATCCACTAAGCACAGAAGAGGTTATCAGGGACCTGGGGACCCAGGTTGACAGTGGCCTTTCTTTTGACACTCACATTGCTAAAGTGGTTAGAAAGACCTTCTACATTGCCCACCTGATCATGAAGGGATTCACATCCAGATCTAGTGAGGTTATTGTTCCCCTGTACTCTTCACTTATCAGACCAATGATCGAGTACAATGCCCCATTCGGGATGTATCTCACCCGACATCTGCAGCAATTGGAGAGACCCCAAAAGTTCCTCACCAAAAGGATAAAGGGACTCCAAAATATGTCATATGCTGCCAGATTGAAGAAACTCCAGCTCTATTCAGTCGCATACCGTCTGCTCAGAGGTGACATGTGCCTGACATACAAGGCCATGTCCAACCCGGAATTAATGGACATGCTCCACCTCAAAAATCCAAATCCACCAAAACCACTAGAGCAAGCGACTTAAACCTTAGCACGGATATAAATAGGACGTGCTGGAGGGATAGATTTATCACTCAGAGACTCCCTATGCTGTGGAATAAAATCCCGGTCCATGTGAGGCAGAGCACCTCGCTGACTCTGTTCAAGAGAAATCTAGACCTGTGGATGGGAGATCGTAGGTTTACCCTGGGAATCATCTCTGTGTCACTGCTGGACAGAGGCACAACAAACTAATGGGCACAGTATTTTTTCATATAAGGGGTGGCGTAAGCCACAAAAATTTGGGCTAGGCTTATAAATGCCTTAGGGCAGATAGCCTAGTATAAACCTATGAACCTATGAACTGAACCCTCACATAAAGTCACTTTTCAGTCTCAGCCTTACTACAGGATATGTACCCAAGGAATGGCTTACAGCAACAGTGGTCCCACTCCACAAAGGTGGTGCCACAACGGACCCCAGAAACTATTGCCCTATAAGCCTGACTAGCCTGGTCTGCAAAGCTATGGAGCATATCATCATGAAACTCATAAACAAAGATATTGGGAACCTCCAAACACTGGATCCTACCCAATTCGGCTTTGTTAAGGGCAGATCTTGCCTCTTGAACCTGGTCAACTTCTTTGAAACAGTCACCAAGGCCATAGATGAAGGGAAGGTAGTCCACACAGTCTACCTGGATCTCGCAAAAGCCTTCGACACAATACCCCACTCGAGCATCATAAATAAGCTCACCAGCTTAAATATCAACCCCTATGTCACAAGATGGGTTGCAAACTGGCTCAGGGATAGAACCCACATGGTCAGAATTGCAGGTGCCATGTCAGACTCTAAACCAGTTACAAGTGGCATCCCACAAGGCTCAGTCCTGGGACCTCTCTTGTTCGGTATATATTTCTCTGAGGTACAGGCTAACATGGGAGGACTATGGCTGACCAAGTTCACAGATGACTGCAAACTGGGTGCCATAATCGACTCGCCGACTGACACAAGCATCCTCCAAAAGGGTCTCACAGAGACGGATAACTGGTGCCAGAGCCATGGCCTAAAGCTAAATGCCAAAAAGTGCATAGTCATCCCCTTTGGGAAAAACAAAGTGCCCACACATTACCACATAGGTGGTAATCCATTAATCGGAAGAAGTAATTAGGGATTTGGGGACCCAAGTAGATAGCAATCTCTCCTTTGACAATCACGTTGCCAAAGTGGTTAGAAAGACCTTCTATATAGCCCACCTTATCACGAAAGGTTTCACATCTAGATCAAGAGAGGTCATTGTGCCCCTCTACTCATCACTCATCAGGCCCATAATTGAATACAATGCCCCATTTGGGATGTACCTTACCTGACACCTGCAGCAACTGGAAAGACCCCAAAAGTACCTCACCAAGAGGATCAAGGGACTCAAACAGATGCCCTACGCAGTTAGGCTAAAGAAACTCCAGCTCTACTCAGTTGCTTACCGCCTACTCAGAGGCGATCTGTGCCTGACGTATAAAGCCATGTCCAACCCAGAATTAATGGACATGCTCCACCTCAGGAAATCCAAATCCCTTAGAGCTTACACGCTCCAGGGACCTTAAACCTCAGCACAGAAATAAATAGGACATGCTGGAGGGGACAGATTCATATCCCAGAGGCTCCCCTCACTCTGGAACAAAATCCCAATCCATGTTAGGCAGAGTCCCTACTAGACAGAGGTACAGTAAACTAACCTCAAAAGGGCTATCTTCTGTGACCTACTATACAGAGGCACAGTCAACTAATCTAAAAGGGTGGCGAAAGCCAAACACACTCTGGCTAGGCTTATAAATGCCCTAGGGCAGATAGCCTAGTATCAACCTATGAGAGCTAGTCAGTACAGAACAGTGTTTAGTATTAAGTCTGTCTAAATCTTCTTTTATTAAATGTGTGCCATTCTTTTTTAGGTCTTCCCTGGGTACTTGGGCCTTTGTCAACCAACCACAGGCATTCACCTTTATGAGCTTGACCCACCTCCACCATCAGGCTGAGGTAGGCTGCCTGGCTGTGAAGCTAGTAAGTCCTCCTCCATCACCTTCAATGCTCTAGAGTGCAGATTCAGAGGTGGAGGAGGCCTTTATTTTTGAGAAGGTTAATGAATCATCCTTGGCTGATTAAGTACTCTGTATAGATTAGCCTGACACTGTCCTGCCTTCATCCCAAAGTCATTCCACTTGCTGTTTATGATGGATACCCTAAACTCTGTCCTGAAAGATGCATGTTAGATGTTTTATCAGTTGTCATCTTTTAAAGTCAGTGCAACTGTTATAATCAAGCTGTGGTTTACAGCCTATATTTTGCAGTAAACTGTACTATACTGTATTGTTCAGACACTCAAGTTCAACTACAGATACAGGAACCCATTTGAGATATTAAAATTACTGCTGTTACTACCTGTAGCAATGTATTTTAAAGTTGTGCACAGTAGTGACCCAGACTTATGTTTTTATTTTCTGTATAATTTTTGTTTTATTTTTTATCTATATTTTAGTCCTTCTTGTTTCTCTTTAAATAAAGTAGACTAATACATTTTTTCTTTCACCTATACAACCTGGCAAACTCAATAGTAATTTAAATATATCTGTTGTAATTATTTTCTGTGGCATCCTTCTGGTGTCTGCTTGAGATTATTTTCTTCATCTCATTGGTTCTATTAGCTGCACTTGATTATTTAAATTGACTCTCTTTCTCTATACTTTCAGGGCAAGGTCAAAGTTCTGTTATGTTTTATAGTGGATTAATAAAACAAGTGTTTTAATTGCTCCATGCTGCCAGAGGGTGAAATAATTTAGATTTGATATTATTGGTAGTATTTTATCTGAGTGAGGGTTTTGAAAAGATTCAGAATTACTAGTTTTTAAGGATGAACTTGAGGAAACCATCGTTGATGCTCTGTTCCAGGAAGAGCTATTCTTTGAACAGGCCTTGTAGGAGCTGATCGGGTACTTGTAAAACAAGAAGCAAACATTCACCACTTTGAATAGTTTTTATAATGCTCTGCCTGTCCAACCCATTGTTTCTTCCAAGACTACCATTTCTTGAGAAGCTGCATCCTTTCAGAGTGTGAGAACCTCCTACACTTCATATAGTGTTGGCTCCCCTGAGAGACCCATGTTTATCAGGAGGGCAACTACAGTAGCCTAGCACTTGCAGTCTTGACTACTGTCCTTGAAGAGATGCAGCTTGCAGAGCCATTACAGCTGATCTTTGTATTGTAGACATAGCCATAGATGATGAGGATGGCTTGAGGTTTTAGAATCTTTCCAAAAAGAAATCTTTGGACTGGCCCAGACCTTGTGCATTTAAGAGGCTTTTAAGAGAAGGGTTTTACTCTTGCCTTTTCCATATTCCAGAGGGGATTGGAGAGTTCCATCCTGTTCTGGGCATCTGCAGCTTCACTGTGCATATCTGGTAAATGGCATTGTAGGAGTTCTAAGGACATCTGCAGGGTACCTGATTATGTTGCTGGACATGGTAGATTCCTTTTAATGCATCATTGTCCTGGGTCTGCAAAAAAGCTTCCATACGTTCATCCTGGGTGAGCACTACTTTTGTAGCTGCTATTTAGCTATTACTCTGAAGGCAGAGTTATTTCCTAATATGGTGCCATCCATTCTAGTACAAATCTTCCAGGGCAATAAACTTTGCATTCCACTGGCTGAATGACTGGCTTCTAGTTAACTCACCAAGAGACGAACACAGGTAGGGTGCTTAGCTTAAGTGCTGCTATAGTTACCGATAGTGTGGGTTCTTTGTAAAGTGGGATAAGTTTTGTTGCATCTTGAATCCGTCAAAGGACCTCTAAATAAAATCCAGCAGGTACTATTGGCACATGCTCAAAGGTTATGAAATTCGTACAATATGTATTTTTATAAAGATAGCTATTGCCTCAACTGTGCCTGACTGAGAGAATTGCCGTTATCCGGGCGAAGTTGAACATTTTTCATTGCCAGTCATTCCTGACTGTGGACAGGACCCATGAAGTTGTAGCCTTGGCATCATAAGTGAGGATGTTGTAGGGGTCTAGACCTGGACCTGATAATGGCTCCTTCTGGTTTTCTTTGTATGCTTGAGGATGCAGGTGCTGCACTGGACATTAAGGTGATAGTGGCAGCAGATTTGTCATGTCTTCATGGACCTTCTTTTGATGCCATAGCTTTATCACAGAGCTTTTGAAGGGGGGTTATAAAGAGCTGAGTATGTAATGTACTGCTCACTTGCACCAATTCCAGATATTCCCAAAATATTAAATTTTATTGTAGGCCTTCCCTTCTTGTAGCTCATACATGCAGGCAACTGATGACTGACTAGCGATTAGGATAGCCCACATTATCTTTCTAGCAAAGAGGAATTGGAATCCCCTTGAGAAGGGGTGCCATGTAAACCACCTGGACTGTGGAAATACTAATTTCTTGCTCTGAAAGGGGGAACTGAGACCAGAGCTTCTCCTACTTTGGTCAGATGATGTGGTATGTAAGACAGGGATATACTTCTCCCTTGTACCGTATTTGCAAACAGGCAACTAATGTCTGGCAGTGGACAAATGATATGGACATACATTTTGCAATTTTTCACATCCCAAGGGAAGTTATCCATGTTGGCAACCTCCATCCTAAACCACAACTCCAGTCCACTTCTGAAGTTGATGGTTCAGGATTTCTGTTCTGGGGCACCCTTAATGTTGACCTAGTCAACACTTCATCAGTTCTGCTACATTCACCAATACAAGAGTAAGTTTTTTTTACACAAATCTGCTAAACTGACATTTGATCATGGGGTGTGTCTTAGGCTGTGTCCATATTGGGGTCACCCCTTGCATCAAGGAGAGGAGCTCACTACAGGTGATTATAGCTGCTGTAGGTTTATTTTAGCTGCTGTAGGTTTTACTTTAATGGTGCTCAATGATTCTGCATGGGTACTCATTCCCTTAAATACAGTGCAAGGAGCTTACTGCCAGTATAATCAGGACTTTATCCCTATGACCCGCAAAGCTGGATTTGGCCATGTATCTGTTGGTGTCTTGCGTAAGACTAGGTGTAGCATGATGGCGCTAAGGCAAAACTCAGCAGTACAGGAGAACTGTGTACATGATGCCATATAGACCACTCCATTTGGCATTTTTTTTTTACAAGCTTCTAATGTGCAGTCGACAAAGCATTTTCAACCATTACCTTGTCAACAGTTTAATGAAGCATTTTTATGCTGCACAACAGCAGCTTTTCTTGTGTGTGTAGCTACATTAATGTAACTTGCTTCACTGTTTACCTATCCAAGACATTACTTATTACTTTTCCTCCTCCTCATTTGCATGAATGCCATTTTGAATACAGATAGGCTTCAAGGACCAGTAATGGTTAGTGGGTACTTAAATATGCTAGGTAGTTATTCATTTTACCTGCAGGTCGCAGTAGCTATGCATGAAAAGCTCTTTAAAATTAATTTCTAAAGTGTTGTCTGCGTTGCAAACTACTGACCATTGCAGAGGTTCAGAAGAAAGATAAAATGGACATTAAAACAGCCATTAAAGAAAAATTTTCTGGGATTAAATGTACTCCAGCCTTCATATACTTTCCGCTGAACTTGTTTAAGTTAATAAGTTTATAATGAGTCAGCCCTGTGGCATAAAGGGGTAAAGCCCTGACTGTAAACCCATAGACCCTTGTTCATTTAGTAGTGTGGGCATTTGACAGCAGTGACAGGGAGGTTAGGTTTGCCTGTTCTGATGGGGAGGATTCATGCTGATGTGGCAAATTATTTTTCAAGTCGTAAAGAAGCCCTGGACTTGGAATGGTCACCAGCATGGATATTTAGGATAGTGAAAGAAGTGTGGTCACCCTAATGGCCCAGGGTAGGCATGTACACAGAAAGCCATGCTTCATTAGTTGCCCAGACTCCAAGGATGACATCAGCATATAGAATGGGTAGAGCCTTGGGGAAGAAAACTCTGGCACACATGACGTGATATATGACTCTGCCTGCTGCCAGTGCTGTTCTAACTCCCACACTGCTTTCCACCTCCCTACCCACCCCTGGTACAACCTGAACTGTGAGGCTACCTGCTGTCCCATTCCCCCTTTCTTCTGATCAGTTGTCTCCTTTCTGGGGGCGGTACTGAGGCACAGAGGTCAGGTGCGATAGGAGTGGAAGATGAGCTGGTTATGGTCATCTCAGAGAATGTTCTGGGGGGGGGGGTTTGTAATGTGATAACTTGAGTATTTTTGAGGGGAGTATATTTTATCTTGCATGACTTAAGTAATATAAGAGAATGCCGTCTTAGTATATGGCTGTACATCTCAATTCACTTTTTGGGCATTGGGGACCTGTAAGAAATAATTTAATGTTCATTAGTGCTTTACTCATCTTGTATACAGCACTGATGAGAAGCTAATATATTTCTGGAAAGGATCTCTTCCTGTTGGTTTCAGTTCCCTGTTAAATACATTCTCACAAGCCTCTTAATAATTCTGACTTTTTTAGTAGAAGTTCTGTACGTATGCATTTATAAAATATATAGCGCTTTAAAACTTATTAACAGAATAAAGTATTGAATGTTCTTGCTCTTTTGATCATATGCCTGGTGTCTTTTGCAATTTTAATTCAAACCTGCAAATGTATTTTCTATTACTGGAATGCATTTTCTTTATATTTTACTTGTAAGTAAATGGGCTTAAACCTGCAGTTAACTTAGGCAAAAGTCTTACAGACAGTTACATGCATTATTTTTTAGTATATGATGTAAAAGGACAATTATTTTATTCAAATAGTTGGTATATTCATTTAAAGACAAACTTATAGATATTTTAGCATCATGACTTTACTTAATTTGTATACCTTAAAAGTGTGGTGTTTTAAGCCCTCAATACAGAATTAAAATCCCAACTGTTGATTGTACATTACACCTGTCCATGATGCTGAAGTTAATAAGTTAATGCACAGTTGCTGTTGGAGATGCCCTCAACAGGATGCAGATAACCTCCATGTTTTGCTGGTGTCCTAAAATCCAACCCTTCTGACTTTGGCTGCATGAGTTACTGTTTTCTGGTCTTTGGAATAGCTGTGAGGGATAACTAGAAGTTTTAGGTGCTTGAAGTTCTCCAACAGCTAAGAAGAGTAGACTGCAACAGATACAAGAGGGAGTGAGTATTGGCTAGTGTAGTAAAGCTCCTCCTCTCCAAGTGATGGAAAATATCTATCTTTATTTCATCTGAGGAATTTGACCAATTGGTGCATCTCTGTTTGTGCCTTGTTATATATTTGTGTCAAGATGCAGCCACCTTCCCTAACCTTCCTAATGAATGGAGGATTCTCATGGATAACATGGGTTTGCTAAAATGAGCTCAGTAGGCTGCTTGTCTAGCTGTCAGCTTTGGCTTTTGGGTTATGGGGTAGGCCTCTACATTTTACTGTGTGTTCTGTAGTTAAGTGGAGCTAAGTTAGTTGTACTAATCTGCTGGGGTGTGATATGTGATATGTGAGCTGTGTTTGTGCATAGTGTTAATAGTTTTTTATGTCCTTCCATATCACTGTTCCAGTATTCATAACTAAAAGGATCTCTTGCCAAGGATAGCAAAACGTCCGGCCAGTATACCAAAGCCTTTAGTACTTACAAGCTTCGTATGTCACCAACTAAACCATAGAATATAAAGATGACGCACATACTCGTTTGTTTGGATGCCTTTCTTCTCTGCTGGTTACCAAGCCATCTTTTTCAGATAACTGCCTCATTGGGGTTTCTCCGTATCTTCATTTTCCTTTAGTATTTTTTTTAAACAAGAAGCATTTTTATTGAATTATCACATATGATATAAGCAACCATACATTTATGTAAATGAAAGCAAACCGTATTGACATAATTTTATTTGCAAATATTACACATCACAAGCCATATTGACATAATTGTAGTTGCAGACATTATGCAGCACATATAATCTATCCAGTCATTGTCATTCAAATCCTGCCTTGTTCCTCCTCTGCATTTATTGTTCCCACAATTTCCATTTTTTTCTTATGTAGTTTGCTCATACCCTTTTCTAAAAATCCTAGTTCCAGTTGTTTTATCTCTATTACTAAATTTACTACTACTGAGTTGGTTTAGACTATGATTTCCATTTTCTAGTAATTGCTTTTTTGGGAGTCACCATAATTAGACTCAGCAAGGCCTTAGTATGTCTAGGCAATTCCGAATTTGCATCATAGCTCAAAAAAATAATTTCCGTAGCTAACACCAATTTGCTCACCCAGTACTTCTGACAGGGCAGTCTGCAGGGAATTTTTAAAGTCTGTCAACTCATTACACTCCCAGAAAATATGTTCCGAGTTACCTCTTTCTTCCCCATCATGCCTCCATTATTTGCTGTCTACCTGAAGAAAATTTTTTGAGTCTAATTGGAGTATACAAATACCTATGTAAACACCTCCAAGCAAAGATCCTAAATGTCCTAGACTTTGCTGCATATTTTGGGAGACATACATATGTCCTACCGTTGTTTCTTTGTGAAGAATCACGAACATGGGAGCACAATGTTCAACACCGGAAGTATACCCCTCACTGGTGAGATCAGATCACAAACTAATCTCGCTGGAGGTCCTCATCCCACCCCCACCTGAAATAAAAAAGACCCCAGTAAAGAACTTCTAAAGACTAGTGTGGTCTCCTTTAAGGCCCCCGAGCTGGTGGAAAACAGTACTCAAGCCGAGCTGATCACTTACAGAGCTTTCCTCTACCAGCAGGCAGGCTGCATGGATAAGGCAATCCCAAACAAAACAAAGACTCGACCCCAGCCATAAACAAACTCTACAATAAAAGGAGGAAGCTACTACAAGATACAGCAAAATCCTTAAAAGGTAAGACACCCTTGATCACTATAAGTAAAAACTAAGAGCTCTCATAAAATCATCCAAAGCAAATTTAGAAAAATAGCTAAAGACTCAAAAGACAATCATAAGGCCGAGGAAACTCCCAGATATGCTCAGAACTAGTTCAAAATGATGTGAAGATTACTGATCCTACAGACATTGCCAACATACTACTGTGACAGGTTCAGCAAAACTTCCTCCCCCAAAGGAGAGATATCTATACATCCATGGGACCTGATGGTGTCTTAACTCAATGAGGAATTAAACCCACAGCTAGGACAGCTGTTTAATCAAAGTCTTACCTCTGAAATTACCGCCCATTAGCCTGACAAGCCTTATCTGCAAAGCCATGGAGAGGATCATAATGGACCTCATAAATAAAGACATAGGAATTTGCAGACTTTGGATCCAACAGATCATGCCTTTTAAACTTGGTTGACTTCTTCAAACAGTCACCAAAGCCATTGAAGGCAGTCCATACAGCCAAAACTCATCAGCTTAAATGTTAACCCATACATCACAAGATGGGTTGCAAACTGGCTGGTGACAGAACCCCACAGGTCAGAGTTGCTGGCGCCATGTCAGACTCAAAACCTGTCACAAGTGGTGTCCCACAGGGCTCAGTCCTGGGCCTCTTGTTTGGCATCTACAAGCAAACACAGGAGGGTTGACAAAGTTTGCAGATGACTGCAAACTAAACACATCTGACACAGATATCCTTCAGAAGGGTCTCACGAAAAAACTAACTGGTGCCAGAGCCACGGCCTGAAGTTAAATGCCAAAATGCATAGTCATACCCTTTGGGAAAAACAAGGTTACCCCTAGCTACCAAAAGGTGGCAATCCACTGAGCACAGAAGAAGTTATCAGGGACCTGGGGACCCAGGTTGATAGTAGTCTGTCATTGTTAGGAAGACTTTCTACATTGCCCACCTTATCATGAAGGGATTCTCATCAGATCAAGGGAGGTCATAGTCTCCCTTACTCATCACTCATCAGACCAATGATTGAGTACAATGCCCCATTTGGGATGTATCTGACCCGACACCTGCAGCAGCTGGAGAGGCCACAAAAGTTCCTCACCAAAAGGATAAAGGGTCTCAAAATCTGTCCTATGCTGCCCGACTGAAAGAACTCCAGCTCTATTCAGTCGCCACCGCTTGCTCAGAGGTGACCAACCCAGATTTGATGAATATGCTTCACCTCAAAAATCTAGATCCATCATGTTCAAGAGAAATCTTGACCAATGGATGGCAGATAGCCTAGTATAAACCTATGAACCTATGAACCTATGAACCTATGAATTACTTATCTAGTCTCTCTTCCCAATCCTTTCTAACCTCATCTGATTGATTAATATAGTTATCATGAAATATTTTGTATGCTGTATTAATCATTCATTTTTTAACAGCAGCCTCTGTTTGAGAGTCTACTAAAAAGCTGGTCTTTCACTTAGGATCCCTTTATTTCTTTCCCTTTGCCTATACTCTGTTATCGGTCCTTGATAGGGAAGACCATCTCTGTCCTGCAGTCCAAATAAATTATTGGCCTCTTCCCATTCTACTGCCTTTCCCTCTCTAATTATTAGCTCTCAATACCTTTGTTCTTTTATCAGCTTTCTCCAGTAAATTCCAACCCCCTCTTGCCTATTGTCTGTATCCCTAATTGCAGTCACCCCTATCAGCAGAATCTCCTTTCTCCATTACCATGTTGTCTTAGTTCTCAGAATACTTTCTGCCACTTTATGAATATAGTATTGTGTATGGTTATTGCTGTTTTCCTTAAGGATCTTCATCCAAAGTCCCAGTCTCTCATTATTTCTTGAGCCCCCCCCCGTTTCATCATCATTATCCCTGTCCACTTTGTATTATAGGTTTCTGCTTGTGCTATGTATAGGAGCCTTAAATGTGTAGCTCTAAAATACCCCTTTAAAACGGGTAAACCCATACTGCCTTGTTCATTTGGAAGAATCAGCTTATCCCACTTGACTGTTGCCACCCCCCCCCCGATAAAATCTTTCTGCTTTTTAACTGCATCCGTTATCCACAACTATCCACAACTTCTCCTCTCGTTGAAAAATATGCCTGACCTGTGTATAAAACTAAAGGGACTAAAAACATTTTAACTGGTTTTATCTTGTTAAACATATCCATGTAACAGTGCTTCCAGTTTCTCAGTTTTTGTGTTATCTTTTGTTTAGTCTCTTCCCACATATCTTTAGCTGCCATAACATAGTCCTTTTTAATCCATACTCCTAAGTACTTCATTTTAGCATGTCCGCATAAATATGGATATTGCTGAACCAATTTGTCAGTGGGTACATAATTTACAGCTATTGCCTTTGTTTTAGCATCACAAATTTTATATCCAGAAAAGATCTGAAACTGCCTCAAAATGTTCCACAACACTGAAATGTCATTTTCTGGTTTTATCAGGTATAAAGTAATATCATCTGCAAATAGAGCCAGGTTTTCTTGACTACTGTACTCATTATATCCTTAAATTTCTGAGACTCTTATTTGCTTTGCCAGTGGTTCTAAATATAGTGCGAATAACAAATGAAGAAGAGGACACCCTGTGTGGTTCCTCTGCACAAACAGAAATTCTCAGAGAGGAACTAACCCACTTTAATTTTCATCTCAGATCCCTAATATATATCCTCCTAATCAACCTTATAATTTTATCAGGGAATGCAAATGATTTTATTGCCCTGCTCATAAACTCCTAGCTTACTTTGTCAAATGCTTTCGCTGCATCAACACCCACCAACAGCAGTGGTATTTTCTTACATTCAGCTTCCCTGTGGATCATCACTGTTCTGTTAATGTTGTCAAATGTTTGCCTCTCCTCCACAAAGCCACATTGATCCCTGTCTGTCAATTTTGGCATCACCTTTGTCATTCTTTTAGCCATTATACACATAAACACTTTATAATCATGGTTTAGGAATGAAATGGGCCTGTATGAAGCTGGAGCTGATGGGTCTTTATCCTCTTTAAGTATTACAGCCACTGCCACTTTCTTTCAGGATGTTGCTGCTTCTCCTCCTCTTAAAATACTGTTAAGCAAAACCTTCCAGTTCTTCCCTCCTAGCTTCCAAACTTCCAGAGGAATACCATCTATTCCTGGGGACTTTTCTGTTGATTGGTTATACTATCTCATTTCCTCCTGTCCTCACTGTTGATAATTGAGCCTCATCTACCTCTAACCTTGGCATATTTAATTCTTCCATAACCATTTCCATTTGTGCCTTTTCTCAATCTCCATGTTTCTCTGATTTATACAGACTTTCATAAAATTTCCGAAGTATTTCTAGTACGTTTACTGGATCTCTTGGTTATCTTCCTTGTTACAGGCTCCCTAAGCTTGGCAACAACCCTTTCTACTTTCCGTTACCTGAGTCATTGTACTTAAAGTTTTTGTGATCTGGCATTATCAAAAATCAGTTGCTTAACAGCAGTCTTTGTAAACTCATGCATATTATCGAGGTAATCCTTTTTTTTTTTTCGCGTAGCATTCTGCAATTGCTCCTCTTTTCGTTCTGTGAGATTAACCCCCCCTATTCTCCAGGATTTTAACATTTGTCAGTCCCTCAATATAATTATTGTTGGTTCTTAACCATCTCTCTCTCTCTCTCTCTTTTATTTCTTCCCTATTTTTAAACTCCACTTTAATCTTATCCCACATCTTGGCTATGTTTCCGGAATAATTTTCTATCTTCTGTAATAACTCCTGAATAACTTCCACTACCCATTTCTTAAATTCCTCTCTTTTCAGCAGATAGGTGGGAAAGTGCCAGTGTCTCATTTATTACCCTGCAATTTTATTTTAGTTCTTGTTGGCACGCAATCTGAAATAGTTATTGGATATGTATCAAAACTTTCAATTTAATGCACACTTTCCTGTGAAATTAAGTTCTGTGTCGCCTAACCCAGTTTTTGTACCTTAGGAAATAACATAAAAATTCACTCTGGACTGCTGCTACTGAGTTCAAAACTTGCATGACAAATAATTTCATAAATTTCTTCAAAAATCAACCTTTTTGTTATATTTTCTTTTCTGCCCCCCCCCCCCGACCCATCCAAATCAAATTCCAGTCTCCACCTATGAGTAATATTTCCTGCTAAACTGATTATTTCTCCCAGAATTTTCTTAAGTTCCATTATGGCAGTTTTAGGTGGAATATAAATACATGACAGTGTAATCTTTCCATGCCAGTAGCCCCTTATGCTACCATGTCTACAAAAAAGCAAGGAAAATACTCTTAGTTTAATCACAGGCTCTGAGGATTCCTCTGGTGTGGTTAAGATAATGAAATTCTACCTCCAGGGTATAATATACTTACCAGGAAAGGGGGAGGGGTTGCTGTTCTCTATAAAACCACCCTAAATGTTACTCTAGACAACCTTCAACCACCTATATTTGACAAAGCAGAAATTATGATTTCCAAACTACAAATAAATAAAAACAAATGTATAAACATAGTATGTGTCTATATTCCCCCAAGTAATAACTCAGGGACCCTAGAAGACATCCTCTACTGGCTATCCAGTGCCTACTCCGAAGAGACCATTGTTCTAGGGGACCTCAATATAGATTGGAATACCTGCACTGCAGAGACCCCAACCACCCATATAAACCTACATGGTTTTACACAAACTATAACCTCCACTACTAGGATCAGCAAGCCTAACAATAAAGAAAATATCCTAGACTAGATACTAATTAATAGCCCCCACCACATGTACAAATCAGGTACTCTCCCTGAAGACCTAAGTGATCATTTCTTAATGTATACTATTAGGCATAAAGTTGAATGCCCACATCTACCCACCTGTAAAACAATAAGAAATAAAAACTTCAACCTTAATAAATTCTTAGAAGAACTTAAATTATGCAATTGGTCAATTCTGAAACAACTACCACTAGATGAGGCAGTAACACATTCCTGGCCATCCTTGACAACCATGCATCTGCATGCTCTTTTAGAATTAAAACAAAAATTTCCCCCTGGCTCACTAATGAAACCAAACTAAAGATCATCCAAAGAAATAATGCCTGGAACACCTGGCACTCCTCTAAAGCTCTTCAAGATCAACTCAAATTTCGACAGTATAAGAATGATGCAAAAAAAGCCATGTTAGTAGACACTATTTCTGCCATCTACAGCAGAAACACCACAACAAGCCACAGAAGTGGACAGGTATTAACAAACTCTTGCACCCAGGGTAGTCCATAACTCCAACCCCAACCCAAATATCGCCAGAGTCCATTGCCAACACCTTCAACAGTTTCTTTACAGAAACCGTCTAGGCCCTTGCTAGCAAACTTAAACCCACTTGTCCTAACGCTGAAACCCCTAAACCCAGTGACATTCTCTCCTTCAGCTTCTAAAAAGTTCCGACTTCACTCATTAGAGCCCTAATTAAAAAATTCAAACCAGCCACCCTTTCAGCTAACCTCCTCCCTGCAGACTACCTGCAAAAAGCTGCTGATGTTATAGCATTCCCTGTCTCTATTTTGATAAACCGAACCATAACTGAAGCCTCTGTCCCGTCTATCTGGAAAATATCACATGTACCACTCCATAAAGGAGGCAGCTCCATTGAGCTGCCAACCTATAGCCCAATAGCTATCCTTTCAACTCTGGCTAAAAGTATGGAAAAGTGTATCCATAAACAACTCTTATACTACTTTATTCAACATAATCTTCTGGCCAACTCCCAGCATGGATTTAGACTACAGAACAGTACCACCACAGCCCTTTTCTCCTTTTCTAATGTCATAAATTCCAACCGTAACAACAACAAACTATCTTCTGCCCTGTTTCTTGATCTTTCCAAGGCATTCGACATGGTTAACCACCAGCTACTCTTACTTACCCTAAAAAAAAATCCCCAAACAAGCATGCCATACAATGGTTTCAATCTTATTTTAGTGGAGACAGCGGGCTGTCCTTTGGCAGGGCAAACTCTCCACCCTTCTCCCCGTTACCCTTGGTGTGCCTCAAGGCTCCATATTAGGCCCCCTTCTTTTTTCCCTTTTTAATGACCTCCACACTGTAATCCCAGATGCAACCTTTATACAATATGCCGGTGACTCCACCCTGATTTGCTCAGCCTCTACCCCTACAGATCTCCTTAGTTTAACCCAGAAAACCTTTAATACAGTGGAAAATTGGATCTCTAGTCAACAGCTGATATTAAACCCCAATAAAACAAAGCTGTTGCTCTTCTCACAAATCCTCTCAACCTTCGTTTACGATAACATCTAACACTGGGACCATAATCTCACCAGGTATTTATACCAAACTCCTGGGTGTTATAATAGACAACAACCTGAAATAAGATATGCACATAAACCAAACTATTAAAACCGTTAATAAAAAAAAAACTTGGCCCCCTATACAAAAACAAACCTTTTCTCACCCCTCTAGCTAGGACTGCCATTGCCCATACCCATGTGCTTTCAACTCTACTCTATGCCTTGCCAATACTCACTAACTTGAACAAAACTGATCTCGGCAAACTCTCTACCTGCTACAATCAAATTGCCAGGTTTGCCACAGGAACTCTCTACAGGACACTCCATTGTCAAAACCTAAATCTCTTAGGATGGCTAGAACTCCCCAGGCTAATTCAATATAATCAACTTACTGTAGCATTCAAGGTTATTAACCATCCAGAAAAAAACACCCTCCCTTAAAAACATTATCCATCCCTACAAAAACGCTAGGCCACTTCGTTCCACTACAAAACTTTTGGTTCAGTCTGTCAAAGCTAACAACCTACCTGGAGAATCTTTGTTTGCAAATTCGGTAGGCAAAACCTGGAATTCGCTCCCATCTGACCTTACTCTAACCCCCTCCCTTAATCAATTCAAAAAAACATCTAACCCAGTACTTTAAAACTCACTGGTTATGTCCTTGCTCAAACCCTGACTAAAGCCTAATCTACTTCCATATCCCTGCAATTTTTTTATTTACAGCAATTAACCTCTTACACTGAAAGGTTTGAAAAGAGAAACTGTAACATCTCTGCAGATCTCTGTATATAGCTGCACCTATAGGTTTTGATAAGAGAAGTGTAACATATTTGTATAAATTTCTGAACATAAACTGTATTCTTCATAGTCTTGAAATGTGAGAAGGTAACTTGTATATTAATATATAATATGTTTGTGCATATACTGTAATGTGATTGTCTTTATCTGTTTGTAAGTTTGGAGCATTTCTCCCTGGGCCTCCACTAAAAATGAACATGTATCCAGTCGGACTATCCCAGTTAACAAATGTAAAATAAAATAAATAAAAAATAAATTATCTTTTTTTATCCTCTTCTGTCACTATTGGAGCTCCTCTTGCAATTAATGTAAATACTCCTCTTTTCCTTTGTCCCAGGTATTCTGCTGAATAGCTGCTATGAAAAACCTTTCTTTATCAAATTCACAAGTTCAGTTCTTTCCAAATGTGTCTCCTGTAGCATAGCTATTTGCAGTGTGCATTTTAAGAGTTCACTACTTTCTTTTTGCCGTGTATCTGTGAGACCATTAACATTTAAAGATTGTATCCAAAGTGTCATAATGCTGACAAGCTATACTGTTGTTTCTTGTCATATCCATTTAAGCCTATTTCAAATCTTATAAAACATTTTATTGAAAACCTTCAAACAAACAAAGAACAAAAAATACACCCCAAAACCTATTAATATTAACACACAAAACTATGTACATCTTCAAATATTGAAGTTTTACCTTCCTTATAGGACCAATTGTCCTGAGCTAACAACTACACTCATGGACTTGGGTTTACCTAAAAGGAAGGTTATCCATGCTAAGACGCATGGTACAGCCTGTGCTTCTACTAAGTGCGGTCTGGTTTTATCACATCTTTATTGCTGTCCCAGAATGAGAAACACTTAAATACTTTCAGAAAACATTATCTCCTAGTCATTGAAAGAAAGTCATTAAAAGAAAAGTATTCTGTTTTTAATACTCTGTATCAGATTGTCTCCATGGAGGCATGAGGACTAGATACAGAATTGCTTTTACAAGTATTTATTTATTTGCTAGAGGACAGCTTTATTATTTTCAATGTTCTTTTTTATTTATTTGCTTGTCTCCATGGATATACGAGAACCAGGTGGAGAATTGCTTCTACAAGTATTTATTTATTTGTTTATTTATGTGCTAGAGGAGAGTTTTATTATATTCAGTGTTCTTTTTTATTTATTTGCTTTCTCTTAATACTTACTTTTCTAGATAAAGCCAAGAGCCTTAATCTAGCCATTCCCTATGCAAGAATGAGAAAAGTCGCATATTTTTTCTTGTATCTTACTCTTTTGAACAGACTACTACGTTTTTTTCTTTTTTTAGATTGCAGTGCCTACATTTCTTAAAACTGAACAAGGAGAAAGAGAAAAGATGGAAAAAACTGGGACATCTGTTTACTTTAGTATTCCCATTACATTTGAAAATAACTGAGAAAACTTTATAGCATGTAGATATCAAGCACTATATAAATATTGCTGTTAAGAGCAGCAGTTTGTTTACTTGCAGTTAATTATTTCCTTCCTCTCCCCCTCTCCTAAGAGTTCCTCCAGACATTATTGACATGAAGTAGGGCATATGCTTTAGAGTCCCCTACAGGTTTAATAAAGTCAAAAAAGTCCAATATTTCCAGGTTTTCTTGTTTCTGTCATGTTTCACAAATATAATTAATGCTTTATAATCCCACAGTTGCCACTCTCCAAGTTGCTGGGTTTTATTCCTATTTATCTCCATCCCCCAAATCCAGTCTCTGCTTCCTTTTGGATGTACTCTGTTCTTTTAGTCAACTGTTTGTGCTTTTTTTTCTCTCTCTCAAGCATTTTCTGTTGAAACACTAGAAAATGTTTCAGTAGTGCAGTCTCTCTACTTTATTACCTGAAGACCAAGAAGCAGAACCCTCCGTCTGTTTCACAGCTCATTTTTCCAGTTACTGAAATTAACCCAATAAATTAGTATCCCCTCCTGCATCAAAAAATGATTTTGTCTCTCCAGGAAAGAATATTTTGAAGATAGTTGGATAAAGCAGTTTGAATCTCCCACCTCCTTCACGCCGTTCCCTGATTAGTGGAATAAATTTAATCCCCTTCTGCCTGGTGTACCATGAATAATAAATTTCCACAAACACTCTACTGTTTCCCACTTTTAGTACTTTGTCCTTCTGCCACACTTTTGTCCGATTCAACTTCTCCTGCTGGTAGGGTTGTATCTTTACTGTTAAAAGTCAAGGTTGCTTTCTCATGGCCAGGTTTGGAGCATACACACAACGTGCCCTTTCAATTAACAACTCTTGTTGTGGAATACCTGTCCAGTTGCTTGTTTTTGCTTTCATAAAATTAATAGTATGTTCCTTTCAGTTTCTCTGGTATAGCGGAAAATCTTTGTTTTTTACCCGAGTACTCTTTCCTCTAATTCTATTATTTTTTTCTAAACTTCTCTTCTTGAGCAGTCTCGTATTCAGGCAGCCTTTTCTTCATTTCGACCTCTGATGTTTGCAGTTTTATCTCATCTGAATTTCTTTTTTAATGGTTCTTCCATTTTATCCAGTCTTTTATTATTCTATTTGATATAGTCCATCATTGTTTTGTTTATTTTAATCAATTCTGAATATTGTTTTTGTTTTTTCCTCTGGGTTACTGGAAGTCATGTCTTGCACCAAAGCTGGAGCTTGCACTGCTATTTGCTGAACAGCTACAGAATTCTTTCAAATCAGTGTTTTTTCCTCAACTTTTTTGGATTTTCTTTCAGGTTCTCTGAATTTTTTTTTTGGCTGGCTTCCAGTCATTGGACTTACTATCCAGGTACTGAAATTAACCCAATAAATTAGTTCACTTGCTCTCTCTCTCTCTTGAGTTTTGATTTTCACAGTGGGAGAGCTGAAATTAAGCTGTTGCTCAATGTGCAGCTATCTTGGAAATCCTTTTTTCTTTAGTGTTGATCAGCTTCATGTCATCTTGAAAGGAAAAATGTCAGTGTAGGAGGCAGATTCCCTATAAAGACTGTCACAACCAGTGTCTCTTTTGTTGGGTGCTTTTGATAACCATGTGTATGCAATGTTCTGTCAGTCTTTTGTCCGTAAGACTTTATGTAGCCATCTCTCATTATCTGTTTACCTTGAAAATCAGCATCTTAACCTGTTGGCTCAAGGTCTTTCCATCCCAAGGGCCAGACGTCTGCCACGAAAAAGGCCAAAAAATGTAGGTCTAATGTGGCTGACAGCCTTCCCTAGATGCCTCTCTCAAGGCTAGTGAAAGCCCAGCAGATCATCCAGTGGTTACATCGGTTTCCTCTGCCATGACCCCGTTGGAGGCTGGCATGGATCCAACTTCTTGGACATCCTTGGAGGCTTTACAAACATCTGCTGCAGACATTGAGGGGGGGAACCTCAGCTGATTATACCCAAGGGATCAAGGGGGATTCACAGATTATAGTGAGGGAGGAGATCACTTCTGTGCTTGAGTGTCACCAAGGGTCTGACCCTCTTCAGGTGTTTCGTGCAGAAAAAGAAACAGAAAACCAAGCATATTTCCCCCAGCAGTTAAGGATCCTCAACAAGACTTGCAGAATTTTACTCAGGGGTTGTTTAATGCTTTAATGACTTTAAAGTCTCCTCAAGGGGTATATGTGCTTTTCTCTCCCTGGTCTTCCATTCCTCTTAAAAGACCCAGGGAACTGGATTGCTCTGATGAGAATCAGGATTCTGGGAAAGAGTCCTTAGCCTACTCTTCTCAAGCCCCTTCCCCGTGGACTATAGTTCAAAGGAAGAGGATTCTATTAGTCCAGATTCCCCTTTAGAGGAGCTCTCCTTTGAGGACACTGCTACTCCTATGATGGAATTCTTTAATTTTGATTGCTTTCAAGTTTCTGATATCCAGAAAAGGTATTATGAGCTCCTTCAAATGGAGTCTCCCAAATCTTCTGCTGTTCCCCCTATTCTGGCTGCCCTCCTAGAAAGCTTTTCAGCAGCTTTTGCAGCCCCTGATTCAAAGCCTCCAGCTCCCAAGAAATCTCACAGATTTTACAAGGTGCCTGATGAATGTAGATTTATTTGTAAATGCCCTTCTACTGATCCTTCTATAATGTCTAGCTCATCTGACAGGCCTTCCAAGCCGTTGGCCTGTACCAAGCTGCTTCCTTCAGATAAGGATGAGAAAAACAAAAGCTCCAGAACCAGGAGTAGCTATAACTGTAACTGCTTATTTCGCAAGAAAAACTTTCGCAGATGAAAACTGGTTCTTCAGGCATCAAGATACAAAAGTTCAAAAGCTTCTTATAATACCAGTCAAATCAAGTCATAAAACAGTCAGTTTAAGTCATTAATTATTAAAAATCTTAATCTGTTTAAAAAAAAAATATTCTAAACAGTAATAAACACACATTTATAGAAACATAAAAAGTCTTATCTACTTTTTTAATTAATCTTATTTCATAAATATTTTTAAGATTGGTTTATACTAAATGCATCATTCAGCCCCGGTGAGCATTGAAGCATAAAATACATTTGCTTTCCTCTCTTTCAGTTATATTCTTCTTATCCCTCGATTAATGTATGTTGGAACTTTATATATAATTAAAAATTTAAATGTATGAGTTTTATTTGTGTCTAAAATATGTCTATAGAGAGCATTGCTTACTTTATGCCTGTTTATTTCTGATATGTGACTACATATGTTTTCTTTGAATCTCTGTTTTTTCCTATATAGAGAGCAGGACATTTAGAAGACTTAGCCATATGTACTATGCCCCTGGTGTCACAATCTCCATATGCTTGTGTGTAGAAGACTGTAACTGTTAGTGGATGCACAAATGTTTTCTCTGAGTGTATATATACTTACAAAAAGTACATTTATTACACAAAATTATCCCTTTTCTGTTGGTTGTGTGTCCTTTCAGTTTCACTTGCTCTTTATAGCAGTTTGTTCTTTAACATACCATCTCTTCTGTAACTAAATGCAGGGCCTGCTTCATGAATCTCTCTTAATTCTCGGACTTGAAAAAGCATTGGCCAGTATTTTTAATAATGTCTTTAATATTTCCTGTTTTGCGATCATGTGTTAAAATGTACCTGCAGCTAGTGTCTTTAGTTCTCACTTTTTTAGCTTCAGTCAGTTTTTTGTGACTGTTGTTAGTGTTTGAGAAAATGTGTTGAAAAGCCGCGTGTCTATCCCTCAGTACACTATTTTAACATGCTGTACTGCTTTCTTGTTGTAACTTCTATTACAGAAGTCTGTTTCCATTTATTCTAATTGTATTTTCGTAGCTTCATCCTGTGTATTTAACCTACATACACGTGCCATTTGGTTCCTAATGATGTTATGAAACATAAAATGGGGGTGCATACTCTCCCTAGCTAATTATGTACACCTTTTCACCATTTTTTTTTATATAATGTTGTTTCCAAACTGCCCTTTGTATTTTTCTTCAATGTGATAGCTAGAAAATCTATTTGCCTGCACTGTACATTTTCCTTAAATCTTAGGAAAGATGTTGTAGTATGTAGATATGAGACAAAAATCATTCAGTTTATGTAACAGACCGTCCCATGTTAGGAACAAGTAGTCCACAAATCTTTTGTAAAACGCCACTTTGCTAGAGTAACTGATATTTTCTGAAGGAGACAACAATACTTTAGTTTCCCAAATATTTATAACTGTGTTAGCATATGTGTTTGCTACAGGAGTACGCATGGCAACAATATTTTCCTGCTTATACACTTTCTCTTGAAATAGAAACACATTGTTTGATAAACAGTTTTTAGCATATCACATATTAAATCCACATTCATATGCTTTAAAGTTGGCTGACCAAGTATGTATTTTTAACCATATCAATACCATCTTAATTAGGGATACATGTGAATAGTGAATCCACATCAAGGATGACCATATACAGGTAATTGTATCATTGTTTCTAGTCCATTCAAAATGTTGTTCTTAGAAATAAGTACTATTTCTAACAATGCTGGTAGATATACTCAGAACTTGTTTCAGCTGATCTTCTAAATACTTAGACCACTCAGCCATCCTGACAGCCTAAGTAAGTAGTGGGCTATCTGCCCATGTGGACCATTTTTAAGCCTAGACAGTTTCCCTTCCAAAGGTAAGATCAAACCCTGTCCCTTGTATATGTGAGCTAAACACCTTATCCATTATACCAACCTGAAGTATCCAAAAATACATTGAAGCTTCCCTGACTGGGAATCAAACCCAGGTCACGGAGGTGAGAGTGCCGAATCCAAACCACTAGACCATCAGGGACTTCCTCCCTCTTGGAGATGGGTTCTGTAACCCATCCCCTGACTGATGCTATTGGATGTAGTGGTGGATCAATTTGGGACTTGCGTATTTTAGGTATCCCATAGATGATAGAGACAGTAGCTGTTTCAATATATAGATAATTAAACACCTCCTTTGAAATATGTCCTTGTTGAAACATATGCAGACTCTGTTTGCTCATATCTCTATGTATTCCTTTGACACCTTCCGTAGTAATACATAAATAGTCAGTTGAATTCAGCATTGCTAGCATGGTATTAAAATCAATTTATTCAGCACAGCAACACCTGCCCCCTTATCAGCAGGTTTAGTGACTGTGTTTTCTTTCTCATAAAGCGATTGTATAGTGTCATATTCCCCTTTACATAAATTATGAAAATGTCTGTTATTTCTAGAATTGGAATAGTAAAGCTCATACAATTCTCTTTCAACCATTTTTTCATATGCCTATATAACATTATTAGATATTGAAGTATACATAATGCTTATATGATATTCCTTAGGTGCTGTAGGTACAGTTTAACATTTGATCGCAAAGCAGGAAATATTAAAGATATTGTTAAGAAATACTGGCCAGTGCTTTCTCAAGTCCCAGAATTAAGAGAGATTTGTGAAGCAGGCCCTGCATTTAGTTATAGAAAAGTTGCTACGTTAAAGAACAAGAGAAATCAATAGGACAAATAACTAACAAAAAGGGACGTATATGTGTAATAAATGTACTTTTTGTAAGTATATTTATACAGAGAAATCATTTATGCATCCACTAACCGGTAAAGTCTTCTATATACAAGCATATGGTGATTGTGATACCAGGGGCATAGTATATATGGCTAAGTGTTTTAAGTGTCCTTCTTTCTATATAGGAAAAAACAACCAGGGATTCAAAGAAAGAATATGTAGTCACATATCAGAAATAAAGAGGCAGAAGGTAAGCAATGCTGTCTATAAAAATTTTAGACACAGATAAAACTCATACATTTAAATTTTTAATTCTGTATATAGTTCCAACATACATTAGAGGAGGGGATAAGAAGAATATAACTGAAACAGAGAAAAGCAAAATGCATTTTACACTTCAAGGCTCAGTGCTCACCAGGTCTGAATGATGCATTTAGTAAATAGAGCTTTTTTATGTTTCTATAAAAGTGTTTTTATTAATGTTTAGAATATTTTTTTAAAATAGAATACGTTTTTTAATAATTAATGATTTTGTTTCATTGATTGTTTTATGACTTAATTTGACTGGTATATACGAGGTTTTGGAACTTTTGTATTTTGATGCCTGAAGAACCAGTTTTCATCTGTGAAAGTTTTACTTGAGAAATAAACAGTTACAGTTATAGCTACTAGTGGTTCTGGAGCTTTTATTTTTCTCATTGTCTTGTGCCTATTGCTCCTGGATTTATACCGAAGATATTTTTGTTATAGAATTCCTTCAGGTAAGGATAGTAGGGCTATGGAAAGGCTGGGGAAGAAGGTTTATACAGCTGCCATCTTATCTTTTATAGCCATTAACTACACTACCAGACTCAAATAAACCAGGTATTTTTTGGCCCTCTTTTCTCAGGTTATTTTCAGTCTTCCTGACCCTGAGGGGAAGATTCTGCCCCTTCCTTGTTGGGTTCTACCTCTCAAGTTGCCTGCCACTCTGTTAAGTGCAGTTATGCAGCTGATGCTTCCTCCAGGACTATTGCATTTGGTTCTGTAATGAGGTGCTACTCATGACTTCATTTTCAGGCTTTGCCCTTTGTCGTTAAGGCCAAGAAAGAGAATTTATGAACGCCTTTATAGCATAAGCAATCATGATGAAAAAAATGCCCTTTACACGCATTCTATAATTTGTCATGCTTTTAATAAACTTTCGTTTGCCATTTTATAGCTTGTCACATCTGCTCCTAGAGGAGGAGATTTGAAAAATAGGTTAGAAGATAGGGAAAGTGGTGTGACAAGTGAAGTTGCAAGCTCAGTCCCCACCAGCGATCAATAAGATTTCTTTACAACCATTTTTATATAAAAGATACTTACAAATTTTATACAGACCTCCTTATTTGCAGTCTGTTCCCTATTTATTGTTATCTCTTTATGTTTAACGTGCACTATTTTATTTATAAAAAGTTATTTGATTTTCATATTATAGTGTTCTAATATATTATATTTATTTTTTTGTTTACGTTTTTATATATGTTTTTAATCAAAGGCAAATAAAGTAAAATATTCACCAAGGCATCAATGTTCAGTTCAAACAGAATCCACAGGTGCCACCAAGGATCGAATACCAGCAGTTTTCTTTGAAAACGCAGCTTTAATGAAAATGAACAAAAACCACATACACTCCAGGCATTAACGTCTCCTATCTACTACATTTTTGTTTGCAAGTTACTTCATCAGATGTGGACAGACTTGTGAACCATTCCTTTTATACTCCCTCTACTTGGTGAATTGAGTTAATTACCCAATAAAATAAGAGCATTAATTGACAATACAGAATGCAATAAATATAAAGTGACTGTGTGCATATACAACCTTCTCTGAATGAGAAATGCATATACCACCATTAAAAACCATGTTACCTGAATACTTTTATCTAAAAATTCATGTTTTATGTTAAATCCTTCATAAATTAATGTAAAATCATATACTTTAAAACTTTAAAGCCTAATTTAAAATGACTGCATGTAAAGTATAGAAAATGGTCTTAAACCTCCCTCTTGTGTCCATTCTGTTAACACTCTGAACTTAAAATTACATTGTGAATTGGCATCAACATCTGTGTACAAATAAATATAATCATACTAAAATTATGTTTAAAACTGTTTCCATCATAAAATTTCTAAAATGTTTTTGTATGAATACACATATAAATGCATAATATAAAAAAGTTATTATAAAAGTTAAAAAGTCATGTACATGTTAGAAAAATCAAACCAAACATTCTCTTCTGTTTCAAACCATTGTTACAATTTTGCCACCCTTAATTTAAGCACGGGACATTTGAAATGTAGTCATGAAGTCCAGGAAATTTGTTTGCTTGGAGGGTGATCTGCCACCATAACTCTTTATATTCTATGGTTTCTTCCCATAGACCACCCCTTCCTTCCATTTTTACATGCTCAATGACAAAAAAGCTTGTAATAAGCTTCACTGCATTTTTCTTTATGCTTAAGTAGGGTGTTAGTGTCTTTGTGAATCTGGATTTCATACATATGTTCGTATATTCTTCGAAGTTTACGCTCTGTCTTGCGAATATAAAATGCTTGGCAAACCTGACATATACCTAAATAGACCAAGCCACTGGAATCACAGTTACTATATTCCTTACTCATAATAGTTATATTCCTACTTTCCAAAAATATACTTTCCTTATTTATTATATGGCTACATTGGGAGCAGTGGTCACACTTAAAGGTTCCTTTCCTTTTGTTTGTTGCACTGTTCTGTCTCATTTCTTTATTTAATACATTTTTCAAACTAAATTAATTTCTAAAAGCCACTTTTAATTCTCTCTTGGGTATCTTTTCAACATCTGTAAGTGCAACGAATCTATTCCACTCAGTGTTTAATATAGACCTGACCAAGCTGGAGCTTCCATTATACTCTATTACTAAGGCATTTCCATATGTATCCTACTTTACTTGGTTTCCATTCACTTGGTTGTTAAGGCTAATACCCAAAATAGGCCTAGATTTGTCTTGCCTTCTTTCACATACCTCTTTTTCTGCCTGGTCCATCAACCAAGTTGGATATTCCCTAACTGTAAAGAACTGCCTTAGTAAACCCATTTCTTTGAAAAACTCCTCATTATTCAAAGTCATCCTGCTTGACCTTATGTACTGCCCTTTGACAATATTTTTCTTGTAATGAGTGGGGTGTGAACTATTATAGTGTAAATATGAGTTTGAATATGTACTCTTTCTAAATACCTTGGAATTGAATTCATTATTGTCTTTATATATCTCAATGTCCAGGTATTGTAGTTTCTCTTAACTAATACCATATGTAAATTCTAAAAAAAAAATCAGTGGTATTGTAAAAAATGCAATAAAATCATTAATAATTTCCACAGGCCCAGTCCATAAAATACATATGTCATCTAAAAATCTTTTATATAAAATCCAGTTATCACTATGTATGGAATTTAGTACTACTTTCTCTTCCCACTTTGCTAATACTAGGTTTGCGTATGTGGGGGCACACGCTGCCCCCACTGCCATACCTTTTGTCTGGTGAAACGGTTCTCCTTTAATATAGATAAAATTGTACTTCAAAACTAGGTCAATTAATCACATAACAACAGTGCATTCATCATGTGTAAGTGAGCCATCCTGATATATAATTTCTTCTAACAATAGGAGGCCATCTTGATGGGGAATGCATTTAAACAGATTAACAACATCTATGCCAAGAAAGGAAATATTTTCACAAAATAATTCCTTTGTGATGGATCTTAAAAGATCGCAAGAATCCCTCAAAATGTTTTTCCTTTTCACCCACAATGTTTTTAATTTACTATCCACATACTTAGTTAGCGGTAAAATCTTTGATCCCTCTGCTGACACAATGGGTCTTAGTGGTGGATCACTCCCATTTTTGTGTATTTTAGGGATCCCAAACATTGTGGGGATTCTTGGTTTCTCTACTTTCAGGAATTTTAAAGTTTTTGCATCTATCAGCCCTTCTAATAAAAGATCTTCTAGTGCCATATAAATTCTCCTGTAGGCAATGTTAATTTTGTTTCTAGACACCACTGAATATCTTGAAGACTCTCTTAAGATGTCATTCATTTTCCCTTTTTATAGGTTAAACAGTCCATTAAAACTATACCACCCCCCCCTTGTCGGGTTTCATTACCCTTAAGTTATTGTCCTGCCTTAATTCATTTAAAATGTTTCTCTCATTTTCTTGTAAGTTAGCTTTGTATCTTACTTTGTGGAAGTTTTTTCTAACCTCACTTTCCACAATACTTTCAAAGTTTTTGATTTGGGGGTGTAAGGGTGGATTAAAAATACTTTTTCTCCTTAACCCACCCGGCTCTGAACTCCTGAGTTCAAAGTTAATTTTCCTAGTAAACATTTTTATGTCCAGTAGGGTTTTTGTCAAATCACCCTTCCTAGCGGGTATATATTTCATCCCCTTAGAGAGGAGGTTGAAGTGTTCTTTCTGTAATGTAACATGGCTGAAGTTGTATATACTAAAGTCTCCTTTTATAAACCTGTATAGGTTTGTAGCATTTTGTTTGATAGTTTCATTATCCAAATTGGGGCGAGTGATACTTACATTGTTCAGTATTTCCCCCTCCCCCTTCCTCTCCAAAACGTTTTTGATGCTGCTGATAGTTTTGATAATTCCTATTTTTTATTCTTTCTGATCTTCTTGGTAGGGGAGTGGATTCTGTTCACCAAAATCATCTAGGTCCCCCATCTATTGGCCTACTCTAGGCATTTCACTAACGTCATCACCCATGTTATTTTCTTTTTCCCCAGAACCTCACTCTATTTTTAGGTTCAGGGTAGCTTGTATTGTTAGCATATTCTTTAATGTCTCTCTCCAGCTTTTTTATTTTCCTTGTAATCAGTTCATTACAGTGGGCTTCTATGTCCCTCTTAATTTCATCATATTTAATTCTTTCTGCTGGAATTGAGTGCATTAAATCATTTATAACATAGTCATTCAAAACATCAATTTCTTTCACCAAGTCGCATTTAATTCTCCCATTTTCATTTATCATACTTTTTAAAATGTCTAGTCCGCATTTATTAAAAATTTCAACCAATTCCTTGTGAAATGTACTTCCTGGCTTAACATTATTTGGGTATTTATAAACCCTTAAGCCCTTTAGGGACAATCCTTTTTGAAATGGATTCTTTTAAATAAGAATTTTCAACTTCTAGAGTCTTTAATTTGTCAATTAATCTATACAATTTGTTAACATTATTCTGGTAAGTATCAGAAACAGGCCCAGGTTTGACAATTTGCTCTCTAAAATCATTAGAGAAACTAACCTGCAGCCAGTCTTTGAAGTCCATTGTTGTTCGTTTGGAACCATTTACAGTTGTCCTTTCTTCCTACTGTTTGGCAGATAAAGTTGTTTCTTTGTCCTTAAATACCAACTCTGCCTCAGAGCTTCTCAAAATCAGTGGAGTTTGTTTGAAATCCGTTCCCTCGTTGTAAACGGCTGCATTTAGACCCAAAACACCCTCACCAGTTCCATTTTCACGTCTCCTGGCTTCCCTTGTAGCTGGTGTTTCTGGGGACCACCCCCTTTGCATTGTCGTCGCTGTTTTGATCATCGATTTGCTCAAAGGAGTGAGTAAGTCAATAAGCTGTGTTAATTGGCCGACCAGCTTCCTGGCATGCCCTAGCTCCTCCTTATTCCCCCTTTCATCAGCTTCTGAGCTGGTATTCACTTCCATGGTGAAAAATAACGCATAAACCAGAATAAAGTAAAATATTCACCAAGGCACCAAAGTTCTCTTCAAAGAGAATCCACAGGTGCCACCAAGGATCGAATACCAGCAGTTTTCTGTGAAAATGCAGCTTTAATGAAAATGAACAAAAACCGCATACACTCCAGGCATTAACGTCTCCTATCCACTACGTTTTTGTTTGCAAGTTACTTCATCAGATGCGGACAGACTTGTGAACCATTCCTTTTATACTCCCTCTACTTGTTATGGTAGCAGATCACCCTCCAAGCAAACAAATTTCCTGGACTTAATGACATTTCAATTGCCCCTTTGCTTAAATTAAGACACCAATTTTGAGGAATGGGAAGGGTCCCCCAGGTCACCACCGGAAGATGTCTCCTTCCGAGATATTCTAGAGATCCATCTCCAAAAAAGTGGGTGTTCCTCCGAACTCACTTCCTAGGAGGAGTCTGTGTTCCTAGAAGCCTTTGGGTGTGGCCGATCTACGTCTTGGGTTGCACCCCAGGAAATGACTTAATACACCTTGTCTCCCACTAGGCTTGGAAGGCACTAGATACCGTAGAACCAGTCCTCGTCACCCAGACAAGATCCTAGCTTCACCCAAGGACAGACACTTTTGGAGTAAGGAAATCCCTGTAGATGCCATGGTTGTTGCGTCAACCACAAAAAAGTAGCTAGCCAAGTGGAGCTTCTCTGTCCATCCCTCTAACATCGAGTCCAGGGTGTTAGAGAGGTTTAGAAAGCACATCTGTGCATCAGGGACTTTGAATTACAGTTGCTTAATTGTTTGGCACACTTTACTAAATTACAGAGGGACATGATTAAGGAACTCTCTAAGTCTACCCCTAGGTCCATGTCACCAGAGGAACAAAAGTTTTTTTTCTCACAACTGGCCACCTTCCAGTCCATCTCAAATACATGCATGAGTTTAATGTCTTATGGAGCTAAAGGTTCCTCACAGGCTGCAGGTTCAGGCATAACCATTAGGAGATATGCTTGGATGAGTCTGTGTGATTTTGCGAAACCTTTCAAGTCTTCTTTCATCAATGCTGTTTTGATGGATCTTCCTTGTTTGGGCCCACTGTTAAAGACACACTTTCCTGGAATTAACAAGTTGGAAAAGCCTTGTCTGCCATGGAAATCTATTTTTCTATTCTGCAACGATCCTTTTTGAGAAATCAACGTGCCAAGAAAAAGATGTGGTTCTGAAAATCCCAAGGTCCTTTTCAGGATTCATGAGAGGAAATTTCTACCAGAGGCTGGGGGTAAAATAATAATGGAAGATGCTGCCCTCGAGGCAGAGGAAGTCCACAAAAGCAAGCGTTCTGAGATTCCTTTCTGGCTAGGCCCTTTTAGCGCTCCTGAAGGGTTGCCCGACTGTTCTTCTCTGGAGGCAGTGGGGGAGGGCACTTTTCTTTGCACCCAGATGCCTGGACAGCCATCACAAAAGCTTCTTGGATGCAAAAGATGATATCCAGAGGTTATTTCATTCCCTTTTTACAAATTCTAACATTCCAATAAAAAAATCTTTCCGATGTACCACCCAGTCAAAGGAAGTTAACAAACCTAAAAAGTCAAAAGCTGCTTGTCGAAAGAGTCATCGAAGAGGTCCCACCAGACCAAATAGGATCCAGAGTTTACTCAAGGTTCTTTTTAGTTCCAAAGAAAACAGGGGACCAGAGACCTGTATTGGATCTCAGTCATCAGAATCAATTTGTAAAGAACTACAAGTTCCACATGGTCACAGTATAGTCCATTCTCCCTCTTCTGAGGAGGGACGACTGGATGTGCTCCATAGACCTCCAGGTTGTGTACTATCTCATCAAAATGACCAGATGTTCTCAGAGGTACTTGTGCTTTTGTCTGGGGCCAGTCATTAGTAGTTCAGAGCCCTGCCCTTTGGTCCCACCACAGCCCCCAGGGTGTTCACCAAGTGTTTTACAGTGGTAGCAGCTCATCTCAGAGTGTGCAGATTCAGAGTGTTTCCTTATTTGGGTGACTAGATTCTTACTGTTCCAATTAGGCATCTACTCAAGGAAACCAGGGATTACTTACTCCATGTGCGTCACTCCTTGCGGATCACAGTCAGTCTCCCCAAATCTCATCTTCAGCCAGTTCAGGTCTTGCACTTCATAGGAGGATGCCTGGACACCATCAGTCAGTTGGCCTTTCTACCACAAAACACAATTCATACTTTGTGACTTCATGTCAGTCATATCTTTTCACATCCTTCTACTCAAGCAAAGCTGGTTCATCAGACCTTAGGTTCTATGGCTGCAGCAATTACTCTATTACCCACTGCTCACCTTCAAATGCAAATTCTTCAGTAGACTATGGCAGTACAATGGTCGATTCTTTGACAACCATTGAATAATCCTATAAAGCTTTCTTGGATTTGCAGGGACTCCCTACTTTGGTGGATCCCACAATGTTTGTTAGGGATGTCCCTTTATCCTTCCTTCCCCAAAGGCCACACTGACCAAGAACTGGAGGGGGGGTGTTTCTTGGGATGGACTGTTCAAGGCACATGATCCCCAGAAGAGACCAATCTGCATTTAAATGGTCAGTGGTCCTTTTAGCGTTGTAGGCCTTTCAGAACTCTCTTCCTCTAGGGACTATTGCTGTCCAGATGGACAGTGTGCCCATAGTGTGGTACATCAACAAATGGGAAGCCAGGTCCTACCCCATTTGCCAAGAAGCAGTGAAAGTTTGGCAGTGGGTGATCTCTTCCAGCCTAGTAGCAATCCACATACCAGGAAAATCCACTATGCTAGCAGACAAGCTCAGCAGAACTATTCTGATGCCTCACGAGTGGTCTCTCTGTCATACAGTGACAGAAAGGATCTTCTGCAAATGGGGTCAACCTTGCTGCAATCTCTTTACCTCATCCCTCAACAAGAAGTGCAGTAGGTTTTTCAACCTATTTCTCCCTCAGGGGGAGTCACTAGGTGATGCAGTAGTCCACATTTGGCCCTCCGGCCTTCTGTACGTTTACCCTCCCCACCTCTAATCCCCACATTTCTTCAGAAAGCACTCTGGTTGAAAAGCAAGGTTATCCTCAGTGACCCTTTCTGGCCTTGGCAAGTTTGGTTTCCCTACCTGTGGTCTCACCTTCTCTGTCCTCCTTGGACATTGTACCCCAGTCCAGATCTGGTATCTCATCTCTCAGGATAACTCATCCAGACATTCCAGGCCTCAAGCTGACTAATTAGTTACTCCAGTTCTGATGATAGCTAGAACAGTCCATCCTTTCTTCTCCAGTTCGCCAAATAGTAGTATCTTCCCAGAAACCTGCGTTCAGGAAAATATACAGGAGTAAATAGAAACAATTCTCCATCTTGGCATAACAGAGACAATTAGATCCCTTTACTGTTCCCATTCCTGCTGTTTTGGATTTTCTGTCCTTAATTTTTCAAGGAGGTGCTAGCTTTTTCACCATCAAAATTTTGCTAGCAGCCATTTTTAATTGTCACACTGGTGATTATGCTTCTCCTCAAGCTTCATCCAGACTATATAAAGCATTCCTTAAAGGCACCTGTACTCATCACTCATTAGACCTATGATTGAGTACAATGCCCCGTTCGGAATGTATCTGACCAGACACCTGCTGCAGCTTGAAAGGCCCCAAAAGTTCCTCACCAAAAGGATAAAGGGTCTCAAAAATATGTCTTATGCTGCCCGACTGAAAGAACTCCAGCTCTATTCAGTCTCATACCGCTTGCTCAGAGGTGACCTGTGCCTGACATATAAGGCCATGTCAAACCCAGATTTGATGAATATGCTTCACCTCAAAAAATCTAGATCCCTCAGAACCACAAGGGCGGAGACTTAAACCTTGACACGGTTATAAATAGAACGTGCTGGAGGGACAGATTCATCACCCAGAGACTCCCTATGCTGTGGAACAAAATCCCGGTACATGTGAGGCAGAGCACCTCTCTGGCCTCTTTAAAGAGGAATCTTGACCAATGTATGGGAGATTGCAGATATACCCCAGGGATTACTTCAGTGTCACTGCTTGACAGAGGCACAGCAAAATGATAGGCATAGTTTTTATTCAAACTAAAGGGGTGGCGAAAGCCACATAACTATGGGCTAGGCTTATAAATTCCCTTGGGCAGATAGCCTAGTATGAACCTATGAACCTTTCTGCTTAGACCTCCAATTAAAGATCCTGCTCCACCTTGGGATCTCACAGTTGTGTTACAAAGCTTGGTTCAGCCCCCAATTAAGCCTTCAGCTACATCTGACCTCAAATTTCTTTATTGGAAAACAATCTTCCTTGTGGCTATTACTTCTACCAGGTGACTTTCTGAACTCAAAGACTGTTCAAAACCGCCTTATTTTATTTTCCCTAAAGATGGATTAGTATTTAAAGTAACTCTGTCTTTTCTACCAAAGACTGCTTCTGAAACAAACATCAATCAGGTCTTAAATTTGCCAGCCTTTCCAAAAATTTTCCAGTAAAGGAGAATACATGCTTCACCTTTTCGATGTACATAGGCAGCTTTGTTTCTATCTCCATAGAACAAAGGATTGTTGGAAAATTGACCAACTCTTTGTTCATCACAAATTGGGAAAAACAGTGACTGAAGTGATCCTAGCTAAATGGATATCAGATTGTATTTCTCATATTTACTTTTTGTAAGGTTTACCTTTGACAAGACGCCCAGAAGCTCACTTCACTAGATCTGTGGCCACATGTGCTGCTTTCTGGGCCAGAGCTTCCACTGATACTTGTTTTGCAGCCCCTTGGTCCAATGCTCATACTTTTATTGCTCATTACAAGTTGGACATCATCTCCAGAAACAGGGCTACTTTTGGTTCTGCTGTACTCTGGAATATTCTTCCATGAGGTCCACCCAGGGTTATCGTAGCAGGGGGTTCAGTCCTGTTTGTTGAGGAATGAATGAAAATGGCAACATCAAATATAAAAGTTATTTATTCGCCATAACTATGCATCTGTGTTGTCCATTTGTATTCTTTCTCAATTCCCCACCACCCAACCCCCTCATCTTTCCTTTGGAAGTGACCTTTTAAAGTTTGTGCTTTGGAACCATTGTGCCTGTTTCAGCCCCTGCACTGTTACTTTTCCTGCTAGAACCTCTTTGCTTAAGTAGTTTATAGTAACAGCAAACTCGATCTGAGATAAAACAGTAGTGAGAGGCATTATGGGTAAGGGAGGAGGTGTAGAATCTGATCCTTAGTCTGGAAGAAAAGCAGCCAAGTCAGATCAGAGATCGGATCTGATACTCATTCGTTGATAAAGAATGAAAATGGACAACACAGATGCATAGTTATGGTGAGTACTTAACTTTTATTTAAAGCTCACTGGTCAGCAATTTCTGCTTGTCTGCCCTCAGGTCTTTCTCTGGACTCTAGATTTGGGGTTAATCAGTTTCTTAAAGGTGTCCTTCATATCAAGCCTACCAGGAAGCCAATTTCACCTTCCCAGGACCTCAGTTTTGTTCTTGAAAGTTGACTCAGGCTCATTTTGAGCATGCTTCTTCATCTTCCTTACATCATTGTATTCGGAAAACTGTTCTTTCTTTGACCCTCAGTTCAGCTAAGCGAGTGCCTGAGCGTCAGGTTGTCATGGCTGATGTTCTTCGTGTTTCACTATTGCAGTCATTACATTTGGGTAATCTGCTGGCAGGTTGCCCTCAGTCGGCCTGAATAACAAAGTCTTTGGTCCTGCATCCGTTGCTGTCTCCTCTTCCATGACATCAGGTCGTCAGGGGTATGAAACATGCAACCGATGCCATTTTATTCAGTCTTTCTTGCCGCGCGGTGCCCGAAGTAGAAGCAGTTCGCAAGTGCTGGTCAGCCGACTCCTGAAATTTTCGCATTCGAGTTTCAGAAACAAAGTCTTCAAACTAAAGCTAAATACCCCATTGGGGAAACTTTTTCTTGCTCCTTACCGATGTCAGTAAAAGTTAATAATTGGACTACTTGTGGGAAGCAAATACCTCATAAGGATTTTCATTTGTACTGTATTCCTTGCCTAGACCCAGATCACAATGTGCCTTGCTGTCGGTTTTGTGCTAGATTTAACCAGCGCACTATTAAGCGTCTGTATATTTTTGCTTCAAGATTTAATTATCCTGAAATATCATTGGTTAGCAATCCGACTACCGGAGTTCACAAAAAACGCAAAGAAAAATACAGAGACAGACCGTTGAGGTTCAAAACCAAAGACGAAGCTTCTCCTAAGCCAGTCTCCGGTTCGCCGGTACTCAGAGAGGTGCTTTCGCAGCCCCTGATACCCTGTACTTTTAAGTCGCAGGCCTCCACCGAAACCCATTCGGAGTCCGGTATGCCGTGAGATTCTCAGAGTATTAACCCACGGATGTCTCTCCCTTGGATGGGTCCAGAGCCGCTGAGCAGGCACCGGCTTCTGAGGGTGTTTTCAGGCCTCAACATTTTTGTATTAAACCGACACCAGCCTCAAAAGCAAGGTCAAAAACATCTTCTGTGTCTAAAAAAAGCGACGCATGAGCCACTTGCTCAGGCCCCTATGCCTAAAAAACAGATGATCAGAATTGCTGAGGATTTAATTACCTTGATCAGGGGTTTCCAACCCCTCCCCCTGCTAAGAGGCCTAGGCAAGGCACTGATTATGAATATTCAGATCAGGTTTCCATTTCTTCTGATCAGGAATTTTTTTGTTCCACCTTATGAGGATTCGGATGCAGATGAATCCATCCCATCTGCATCTCTTCCTGAGGATTACTCTTTTGGAGAGCCTTTGCATACTTTAAGGGAACATTTTCACTGGGAGAGTCAGGACATCTCTGAATCAACAAAAGAGGCTTAGGGATTTCCTTCTTCTTCTTCAGCATAAGCCTTTGGCAATACCTCCTGTATTAGACATAGTTGATGATGTGTTTTCGGAATTAAGTATAGCTCCTAGTAAGCCAGACAGATATTACAGGGTTCCTGACTGCCACAAATTTCTATTCAAAAATCCTGCTGCTGATCCTGAGACTATTTCTCAGGGTCCCAAGGGTGTAAAGGCCTCTACAGCCAAAAATCCTATCCCCTCTGACAGAGATTCCAGGGCGCTGGATAGATGGGGAAAGAAGGTTTATACGTTTGCAATCTTGGAAATCAGAGCCTTAAACTGCTAGTTTCATATGCTTAAATATCAACAACATGTTATGGGCTTACTGAAACAGAAAATTATGTTGTTTTTTGATTGTGTGGAAAATAAAGAGTTACAGGAATTATTGCATTCAGCAGAACAGGTTGGAAAGCATACTTAGCAATGTGGTATTGATTCCTTGGAGGACTCTTGTAGGGCCGCCGTTACTGGATCTGTGATAAGGCATGCCTGGCTCAAGGAGCAAAATCTGCCTGATTATGTTAAAGCTAAATTGTTGGATGCCCCTTTGCAGCATGATACTCTGTTTGGTAATAAGGCAGAAGAGGTTTTAAAGAAAATGGAATACAAAGCTAAATCTATGCAAATTGTAAAAGATTTCTTGCAAGTGCAACCACCCAGGTTCAGTAGACACTGGCCTACTAAAAATTGGTCCTTTCCTGTGTCCAACAGAGCCACTCAAGGCAAATCCAGGCACTCAAAAGGCTCCAGAAACCAATCACAGGGTTCTTACAGGTCAAAGCAGTGGGATGCCTCCACCTCCAAAACTGGAGGAAACAAAGCACAACCCTACAGTAAGTAGTCTCAATGACTTTCCTCTACCATCACCAAGCACTTGCCTTTTGGCAGCCCCCTTGGGGGTAAAACTAGCACTTCATGCTCAAAATTGGCAGTTAATTACCCAGGACAAGTGGGTATTAAGCATAGTATCCCAGGGGTACGGATTTCATTTCCATACTTTGCCAGTTCCAAACGGATGACCGGATCTGCCACAAAACCAGTGGGCAGAGGCCCAGAAACAAGTCATGTTCCTCATGGATATGGGGGCTATTCAACCAGTACCAGAAAAGGAAAAAGGACAAAGTTTTTATTCAAGACTTTTCCTGGTACCCAGAAAAGACAATTCATGGCGTCCAATACTGGACTTATCGATTTTGAACATGTTCGTGGACATTCCAAAATTCAAAATGCTGACTTTAGAACAGCTACTGACTATGCTAGGCAGGAATGCTTGGTTAGTTACTCTAGACTTAAAAGAGGCATACCTGCATATCCCAATAAGGGAATCATGCAGAAGATACCTCCGCTTCAAAGCAGTTGCATTACCAATTCTCTGCACTGCCTTTTGGCTTATCTATTGCACCCATCGTCTTTACAAAGTGCCTGGCACCAGTAATTGCATTCTGCAGACAAAGAAGCATTCAAATTTATCCTTATCTGAACAACTGTCTCATTCAAGCAGAGGACAAGGACACTCTAAGGCTTCTAGCATGCCTAGGGTACACCATAAATGAAAAGAAATCACAACTTGTACCCTCTCAAATAATTACATTCCTGGGTGCAAGCTTGAATACAACTGCCCAGATGGCTTTCCTTACGCCAGACAAACAAAGTCAACTGACAACGTACTTCAAACAAATGGCAGCAAAAAACCAATTATCTGCAAGACAAATTCTGCAGGCTTTGGGGTTCATGGCATCCTGCATTCTACTAATTCCATATGCGAGACTGCATATGAAGAAACTTCAGTGGTACTTAAAAAGTTTATGGAGTCAACATTGTCACAGTCTGGAAACAATGATTCCTCTCACTCCCTGCCTACAACAGGAGTTTCTTTGGCGGGCAGAGACATGTCACCAAAACAAGGGACTGTCATTCACTCTACCCCCTGCCACCCAAACCCTAACTACAGATGCATCAGACTATGCTTGGGGGGCCCACCTGGCGGGGAGATGCATTCAGGGCAAATGGAGCACAAACCAAATGCATCTGCATATCAACCAGAAAGAGATGCCAGCTATTCAGAGACTGACAGCCTTCAAGGACTTACTTCATCCAGGACAACTACTGATAAAAACATACAACACCAGTTATGTGGTACATAAACAAGCAAGGGGTACACAGTCCTACCCCCTTTGCAGACTAGCCATTGCCTTGTGGAACACAGCCTTGACTTACCAAATACATCTTCAAGTTCAATTCCTGCCAGGAAAACAAAATACTCTGGCAGACGACCTAAGCAGAAATCTTATGGACCCGCACGAATGGAAACTGGATCCACAAATCTTCAGCATGTTAACACAGAAATGGGGGAGCCCAGACATGGATCTATTTGCCTCTCCCCAAAATTATCAGTTGGACAAATTCTGCACAAGAACTCATCACAAAAAAGCATGGAAATTGGATGCCCTATCCTTCAGCTGGAAAAACCTGTCAGTCTATGCCTTTCCCCGTCTGCCTCTACTCTCTAAAGTCTTACTAAAAGTCAGACAGGAAAAAACAAAAATGATCCTAGTTGCTCCGGACTGGCCTCGCCAGCACTGGTACCCACTTCTAAGGAATATGTCTCAACTTCCTCCATGGTACTTGCCTCAAATACCTCATCTACTGTCTCAGCAGAACAATCAAATTCTGCACACTCTGCTCCAAACTCTGAATCTTGCAGCATGGCTGATCAATTAATTATTCAAACAACACCTCTCAGTAAATCTGTGATGGATGTCATTTTGGAAGCCAGAAGGCCTAGTACTAGAAAATCTTATGCTGACAAATGGAAGAGATTCTGTGCTTGGAACCAAGCACAAGGAACAGACACAGCAAAGCCCAATTTTCCTCAGATTTTACAATATTTGACTGAGATGCTTGACAAGGACCTATCTTTTTCTTCAATAAAAATCCATGCCTGTGCCATCTCGGCTCATTACAACACAGATCCTCCCCTCTTTTCTCGTCCTGTGCTTAAACAGTATCTTAGAGGGGCCAAAAATTTAAGGTCTCCCAGAAGATCACCAACTCCTGCATGGGACCTCAATTTTGTGCTGGAAAAACTCACCCTGCCTCCTTTTGAACCAGCAGCTACTGCGGATATAACATTTCTGTCTTGGAAAACAGCTTTTCTCTTGGCAGTCACTTCAGCAAGAAGGGTTTCAGAGCTACAGGCTCTCATGGCAGTGGAGCCTTTTATTACATTTTACCTGGGCAGGGGTCCCTCAGGACCAATCCTTCTTTTATGCCTAAGGTGGTATCCAGTTTGGCTGTTAACCATACCATTCACCTGCCAACATTTTACCCAAATCTGCAGAACAAGGGGGAGCGGATTCTGCATTCATTGGATGTACACAGACAACTAAGATTCTACTTAAACAGGACCGAATCTCTAAGAAAGTCTGAGCAACTACTGGTAGCATTTGCTGCGGGGTCAGAGGGAAAGACTGTATCAAAGCAGACTATTTCTAAGTGGATAAGTCACTGTATTCATTTCTGCTACTTGCACCATGGGAAACCTTTACTAAAGGGGATCAGATCACATTCCATCAGGGCTGCCTCTACTTCAGCAGCTTTTCTCAGAGGGGTTCCAACCAAAGACATCCTAGAAGCTGATACTTGGAGCTCTGTTCATACCTTCACAAAGCATTATCATTTGCCTCTCTTCTCCAAATCCAGGGCAGGCTTTGCCACTGCAGTTCTGCAGGGACTTATAGCCACTCCAAATGCTGTTTAGTTCCATCCTCCCATTTGGGATTCTACCCAAATGTAATGACTGCAGCAGTGAAACACGAAGAACATAGTACAGTTGTGTACACTTACCATAAATGTAGATGTTCGAGTGTATTCACTGTTGCAGTCCGGGTCACCCACCCGCCATCCCCCTTTCTATACCTTTTCTTTCCTTCACTATACACTAAAGCCTTTGTGGTGTATTTGCTTTTAGGTGAAGGTAAAGTTTATGTTGCTAAAAGTGCATTTATATATATTTCTGTTTATATATATATATATATATATATATATATATATATATTTTTTTTTTCTTTTGCTCCCTATTTGGGGGCACCTGACATCTGCAAGAAATACTGAATAAAATGGCGTAGGTTGCATGTTTTATCCCCTGATGACCTGACGTCATGGAAGAGGAGACGGCAACCAACGCAGGACCCAAGACTTTGTTATTCAGGCCGACTGAGTGCAACCTGCCAGCAGATTACCCAAATGTAATGACTGAAACAGTGAATACACTCGAACATTTACATTTTTGGTAAATGTACACAACTGTACCTTCCTCCCATTTTGTTTTTTCACAGAGATAGGGTGTCTGTTCGTACTAATCCTTCTTTTAGCCCCAAGATGGTCAATGAGTTGTCCCTTAATCAGTCTATTCATCTTCCTTCCTATTTCCTTTCTCCTCAGTCTGCCGGTGAGAAGGCTCTTAACGCTTTGGATTTGCATAGACAGATCAAATATTATTCGGGTAAAACTAAGGTTATTCGCAAATCTGAGCATCATTTTGTTTCCTTTCATCTCTGGTCTTTTACTTTGGCTATCTCTAAGCAAGCCATCTCTTCCTGGATTTCTAAGGCCATTTTTTTTATTCTTTTCATGCTAAATGTCTTTACTCATCAGTAAAGGCTCATTCTACCAGGGCTCTTGCCTCCTCTGTTTTTTTTTTTTTTTTTCCAAGGGGCTGGATACCAGTTCCATCCTTGAGGCTGTTTCTTGGTCTTTTGTTCATACCTCCACTAAGCATTACAAGTTTGATGTTATTTCCTGGGCTAGAACTGGCTTTATCAGGGCTATCCTTCGTGGGGTTTCTGGAGGGCTCTTCAGTGCTGTCCTCCTCCCAGGTTGTTTCTTGAGCTTTTGTACTTTCCCTTCAGTTATGAGTACTGCAGCAGTAGTATGGAAGGATGTAGTACAGTTGTGTAAAATTTTACCATAACAGTAGATATCCTTCTCTTCACTGCTGCGTTATTCACTACATCCCTCCCTCCTGTCCCCTCTGCTCTAGCTTGTTCTTTTTTGTCCGGCTGGCTGAAGCGCTCTTCTCCCTTTTCTCCTTCAGGATGGTACATGTTCTTCCTTGTCCCTAGGGACATTCTGTTATTCCTGGGGCGATTTACGGTTCTGAGTTTGTGTATCCCTGCATCACCTTTATGCCCTATGCCTTGCTGGGGGAATGTATGTATGACGTACGGTGCTTGTAAGTACTAGGCTTTGGAATATTGGGTGGATGTTGGGCTATCCTACGCAGGAGATCCCTTCAGTTATGAATACTGCAACAATGAAGAGAAGGTCATCTAATGTTATGGTAAGATTTTACACACCTGTACTTTCTCTTTGCTTTATAGTTGGCTTGTTGATGCATGTTTTCACCTCTGTTTTACAATTAATAAAATTCAGTTGAAAAGAATACCAGCTGTTGCTTGTAAGCATGGAAACCTCATTGTGCTTTCTTTCGCTTTCTGCTTCTAGTGGTCCAAGGTTCATTTGGAGCAGAAGATCTAGACAGCGAGCAGGAACCTGAAACTCCAGATCAGAGTGGTGGCTCTGGAGGAACAGTGGAGGCAGATGGAATAGGTCGATTCAGTGATTCCAGCAGTGCATTGAGTGATATGAAAGATAGCTCTTGCCCTGAGTGGCTGCTGAAGGTAGTTCATGATGTCCAAATTTTCTTTTATTCTTGCTTGCTCTTTGGTTGTATGATCTTACTAAACACAACAGAGCTTTAGGTGTCCCCTAGTAACAGTAGTAGTAGTAGTAGAGGCTCCTTATTGAAATGTTGTCACTGAAAATGATGCTGAGTGCTAGAAAAAAATACTGAAAACCCAGAGAAGAGCGAATCTTGAAAATCTCTGTTCTCCTTAAAACTTCATTTAGCATGGAGAGGTTAAGTCCCAAGCCCCCCACACCCCTCAAACACATACACATGTGTGTGTGTTAATATATATATATATATATATATATATATATATATATATATATATATATATATATATATATATATATATATATATATATATGAATGACTCTAGGACGTTTGATTGAAAGGTCAAATGCCCGAATCCATTTAGGGCGAGCATACTTACGCGAAAGTGCTTTTCACTGAATAATTACTTTTGCATAAGTATGCCTGTTGCCAAGGCGGTACTAGACTGTGGATAATGAAAAATTCCCTTTTCCTCACTGTAGTGCGGTCTCAGAGGGAGAATATTAAAGTAGGGGCATGTGGGGGCTGAAGCCCCCCTACAGAAACATAAATATAGTGTTTTTATTAACACGCTTTAACAAAAGCTCTTTTTTTCAATCAAAGCGCTTTCGTTAAAGTCTGTTCGATGGTTATGGTTTTGGATACAGAAACAAATAAAACCCAAACCATATTACTCTTCTCCAAGTATAAGCAGGGGGGCAAGTCCGCCTGCTACTTAAATATATCAACTCCGAGATTGCACTTGGTGTACTGAAGTGCAATCTTGGAGTTGTTATATTTAAGTAGCAGGTGGTGTGGGGGACGCAGGAGGGCTTGCCCCCCTGCATATAGTTGAAGGGTAATATGTTTCTGTATGTACTTGTGCTGGAATATAGTAAATGTTGGTATCCTGTGTGTTTTCAGGATTTTGTTCTTCAGGATTTTGGGCTTTCAGGATTCTGTTGCGCTCAGATATATATATATATATATATATATATATATATATATATATATATATGTATGTATACATACACATACTGTGAGATCATCTTACCTCAGAGAAAAGGTAATATTCTGAGAAATGTCATCTTATTCTTAGTATATACAAGTCCATTCTTTCTGCTATTCAGTCTCAGTATTTCGGAACTCACTGTAGTTGGCCTTGATATTTCTAATGGTTACCAGTAAGGGTGGTAGTAGTAGTAGCAGCAGGAGCAGCTGTAAGACATCCAGAAAAGAACATCTCCTTTAAAACAATACAAAGAAGAGAAGTGTGTGTGTGTGTGTGTGTGTGTGTACGTGTGTACGTGTGTGTGTAAGTGTACAAGCAGGCCAGTTCATCAGACATTCTGCTTTTAATGCAGATGAACCAGGTTATCTCTCAAAGGGTCTAAATAAATTATCTAGTTACTGGCTTTTCAGAGGGCAGGGATTACATGATGAAGCCCAGAAATATGTTGTGTGCAGTCTGCATGTTATAGTATATGCTAGTGTGAAGAAGTAGGACAGTAGAGTATATAAATGAACATACATAGCCCTTAAGTTGGAAAATCTGCAGCACAGAATCTAGTGCTGCACCCACAACTCCCAGTCTTCTATCATTCTCCATGCGTACCAGGTAGGTGTCCTTCATAAGGATCACTGTTGTAGTAGTTTTCATGACATATGGGGGAAACAACCACATACAACTACCCCTTCACTGGCCACTTTTCCAGAGCTCTGCAGCTGTTAAGATGTGAGTGGGCACTGAGATTTAAGGCTGCATCCCAGTTAAAAAGACAACATACACTACGGATATTAAAAATTAGCCAGCCAGTATCTAAGTCAGTCTGTTGGTACATTTTGAATATCTTAACAGTAAAAAAGATCTCGAGCATAACCAAGCAGGTGGATGAATTCATCAATTAAAAGAAATCTAAACTAGTATCAGTTTTTTACTTTAGAATGTAGTAAAAGATACCTTCCACGTTATTAATTGTGCACATAAAACAGTAATTCTAAATTAATCTGCTTTAATTTTTTCGTACCCTCTTTAGATTTTTTCTTGAATTATGTCATTTTTACAGGCTTTCAGTACTTTATGCCTTTCAACTTCTTAGAGTCACCAAATCAGACATTTTTGAAGGAAAATTGGGCTTATGTGAATATCACCAATAATTGAAGGATAGGTTGTTGACAATTTAACTGGAAAATGTCTCTCACAAACTAAAGGTAATATGATCTGGTCAGTTAAGAACATGATGCATTCCTAGCTGTGTTGATAATAATTTGACCATGACACTAATACAACTTGGGCTGTGAGTACTGCCTTCCTCCAGTACTGTTATTGTGCCAGTCGGAAATATTATTAATAGTTTTGGTGCATTTCTAAAGTGTATATCTGTATAAAGAAAGTGCAGAAGTAATCCCCGAGTTTATAGGAGTGGATCTATTCTGAGTAATTGACGTAACTAAGGCTTAAGGCATTAGGACATCTCAGCAGTCCAACCTTTCGCTGCTTAGTATCTTTCCTTGTCTCATAATTAACCACACTGCTATCCCTCTCCAAATTTTCATTATTTATTTTATTTATTTGGCATTTTTTACCCGGAAAGTCTGAATGGGCATGAATCCCATTTTCAGCATAGGCCTGGGGAGAAAAGCTCCAACATACATAGTTCAATTAATAAAATACATAATATTATCACATGAAGTGCAGTAATAGAATCGATATGCAGGATAAATAAAGTCAGATCAGAAAATCATACAGTAAATATTAAACAGCAATCACAGGAGCACCTAGTAAAGTACCATCAATAGTGATAACCAATGGTAAAGATATTAAGTATTTTAAATATGTGCAAAAGACTAAGAGAAAGGAAAGAAATTTTGCAGTTGAGGAAGATTAGGAAATGGAGTTTAAGTAGGGAGCTATAGGAGAAGTAACTGGCTCTTTGGATAATAAGAGAAGGGAGGAAAGGGGAAAAAGAAGAGCAGGAAGGAAGGAAGAAGAGAGTGGAGGGAAAGGATGAAGAGAAGGAAGGTGTCGCTTATCCCCCTCTACACTTAGAAGACAAGCAGGCGGGGTAGTTTGTTTAAGATTCTTTATTATATAGAAACACATCAGGATGGGTAACTACATCAGTAAATATAAATGAACTAGTTAACAGATAGGGCTTACACACATACATGCTTACAGTGGATATAAAAAGCGTACACACCCCTGTTAAAATGCCAGGTTTTTGTGATATAAAAAAATGAGACCACAATAAATCATTTCAAAACTTTTCCCACCTTTAATGTGACCTATAACCTGTACAATTCAGTTGAAAAACAAACAAATCTGTTAGGGGAAAAAATATAAAAAAATAAAAAAAGTACAATAAGCTGGTTGTATATGTGTGCACACCCTTAAACTAATACTTTGTTGAAGCACCTTTTGATTTAATTACAGCATTCAGTCTTCTTGGGTACATACCTGCCATCAATTAAAGAGACTCTGATTAACCTTAAGTAAATTTCAGCTGTCCTAATAGTATTTTCCTGACATTTACTCAGTTGCCTGCTACAGCAAAAGCCATGGTTCGCAGAATGCTTGCAAAGCATCAAAGGGATCTCATTATTGAAAGGGTATCAGTCAGGAGAAGGGTCCAAAAAAATTTCCATAGCATTGGATATACCATGGAACACAGTGAAGACAGTCATCAAAAAGTGGAGAAAAAATGGGACAACAGTGAGATTGCAAAGAACTGGATGTCCCTCCAAAATTGATGAAAAGGCGAGATGAAAACTGGTCAGGGAGGCTGCCAAGAGACTTACAGCAACACTGAAGGAGATGCAGGAATTTCTGGCAAGTACTGGTTGTGTACTTCATATGACAACAATCTCCTGTATTCTTCATATGTCTGACCTATGGGGTAGGATTGCAAGACGGAAGCCTTTTCTTACACAGAAAAACATTCAGGCCCAGATAAAATTTGCAAAACAATACAAGTCTCCCAAAAGCATGTGGGTAAAATGTGTTATGGTGTGATAACACAAAGGTTGAACTTTTTGGCTACAATTCCAAAAGGTACGTTTGGTGAAAAAACAACACTTCGCATCACCAAAAGAACACCATCCCCACAGTGAAGCATGGTGGTGGCAGTATCATGCTTTGGGGTTGCTTTTCTTCAGCTGGAACTAGGGCTTTAGTCAAGGTGGAGGGAAATATGAACAGTTCCAAATACTAGTCACTTTTGGCCCAAAACCTTCAGACATCTGCTAAAAAGCTGAAGATGAAGAGGAATTTCACCTTTCAACATGACCGTGACCCCAAGCATACATCTAAATCAACAAAATAATGGCTTCACCAGAAGAAAATTAAAGTTTTGGAATGGTCCAGCCAGAGCTCAGACCTAAATCCAGTAGAAAATCTGTGGGGTGACCTGAAGAGGGCTGTGTACAAGAGATGCCCTTGCAATCTGACAGATTTGTGCTGCTTTTGGAAGGAAGAGTGGGCAAATATTGCCAAGTCAAGATGTGCCATGCTGATAGACTCCTACCCAAGAAGACTGAATGATGTAATTAAATCAAAAGGTGCTTCAACAAAGTATTAGTTTAAGGGTGTGCACACTTATGCAACCAGCTTATTGTACGTTTTTTATTTTTTATATTTTTCCCCTAACAGATTTGTTTTTCTATTGAATTGTGCAAGTTGTAGGTCACATTAAAGGTGAGAAAAGTTTTGAAATGATTTATTGTAGTCTCATTTTTTTATGTCACAAAGATCTGGCATTTTAACATGGGTGTGTACACTTTTTATATCCACTGTACATCTCAACAGCTTACTACAAAATGGTACTCTGTCCCTGCACGTGCTCAGTAATCAATACACTTGTACATGCTCACAGGAGTTTTCTTAGAGAAATGTACACTGATCTACATCTTCCCTCTTAAAGAAAAGATTCCCCTTTATCAAAATAAGATTGCAGTTAGGCATGCATCAATATAGACAATCAGAAAAATAAACACACTGCACAGGTTGTTCATAATATTGATGTCCAAGTCGCTGTATATCTGGAACATGGTTTGGAGATTTGAACAGATCTTGTGACATAACCATCAGGTCCGGACTTAGCAACAAGGACAGGTTTCAGTGAACAGCTCGTCTCAGGAACTTTAGGATTCATCACAGGAACAGGAATGTTCTCTGAAATTTCATCTGGAACTGTGACACCGGACAACTCACTCTGAGATAGTCTTTATCACAGGCTGTGTATTGTGGTATAGGCTCAGACACCGATATCAAATGTCTCCTTTTCTACCTAAATTCTGCTTCTTGTGATTCCACAATGTATGATCTCGGCTCTGGGCAAATGTTCTTCATGACTCCAATCCGATCATAACCTTTGGACGTTTGCATCCTTATCACTTCTCCCTCTCGTAATAGATTGAGCAGTTTGCTGGTCTTATCGTAGTAGGACTTCTGGGTTAAACACTTCAACAGATTGGCTTTCACTAACCCGTTGTTCTTGACACATGGAACCAACAATTGACTACTAATCGCCAATGTGGTTGTGGTTTGTCTCAACAGAGGTCTTTGAGCAGGTGAACCAAGATGTTTATCACAAGGAATGTTTCTAAAATTCAAGAGATTCAGGAAAATATCACTGTTGTCTCGTTTCGACTTCTCTGGTAACTGCTTTGTACTCTGGACTGCACATTCTGTGAAACCATTTGACTGCGGATACTTTGGGCTACTCGTGACATGAGTAAATTCCCACTCTTCAGCAAGTCTTTTGAACTGTTGGCTTATAAACTGCGTGCCATTGTCAGAAATAAGTTTGTGCAGGGTTGTACATGAAAATCCGCACATCTGGTTCAGCTGAAGTGGTTCTTTCTGTTGGTGTGGCTTTGTACTATTACATACAGTGCAAGATGAAAGTACTCTGTCAATGTCTTGTGACATAGAAGGCCAAAATACTAGTCCTCTCGCCCTTCTTTTGGTAGAGTTTGCTCCTGGGTGATCTCGATGTAAGACAGTAATGTGCAAGGACTTCGGAACAATAACTTTAGGACCTTTCATGATGATGCCATTGTCTGACAAAATGTCATCTCTGTGTAAAAAATAAGGTTGCACTTCTGGAGGTAAACTAGATTGCTTTGATGGCCATCCTTCCTTGAGAAAGTTGTTGAGCTTTTGTAAAACTGGATCTGCGGCTGTGTGATCTCTCAGCTCATCAAGATGTGTGGAAGAAAAATTTCTCACTTCCATAACTTCAAAATCAAGCTTCTTATTCTCATTGTTCTGTGGTTGACATGGGTGATCTGGACAACGTATCAGCAAGATAAAGAAGTTTGCCTTTCTTGTAGACAAGAGTGAAATTATACTTTTGCAATCTCAGCATCATGCGTTGCAGTCTGGCTGGGGATGTATACATAGGCTTTCTCAAGATATTGACTAGAGGTTGATGATCTGTCTCAATCTGGATAGGTCTACCATACACATAGGCATGGCGTTTAGAACATGCAAACACAGTTGCCAAAAGCTCTTTCTCTATCTGAGTATATTGCATTTCAGCTTGGTTATGTGTTCTGAATGAATAAGCAACAGGTTGATCTGTTGTAGAATGACTGCACCAAGACCAAATTTTGAGGCATCATATGAAAGAGTAACTGGCTTGTGTACATCATAGTATCTGAGAGGAGGTGTACTGGCAGTTCTCTGTTTCAGGACATCAGATGCTCTCTGGTGCTGTTCTAACTAAGACCAAGATACATCTTTACATGTTAGCTCTCTGGGTGGTGTGGATATTTTACTCAAGTCTGAAATGAACTTGCCTAGGTAGTTAACCATGACAAGAAAACGTTGCAGGACTTGAACACTCTTTGGAGCTGACATCTCGATAATGGCTGTTTGTTTAGACGGGTCTGGTCATAAGCCTGAACTGGTGAGTAAATGACCAACGTAAGTGATTTCTCATAGCCTGAATTTGCATTTCTGTGGATTCAGCTTAAGATTCACTTGACATGCCCTTCCAGAACTTTTCTGAGGTTTCTGTAATGCTCAGCTTCACCATTACCTCCTACCAGTATTTCTACTAAAATAGCACAAGGTTACCCAGAAAAAATTTGCTCTATTGCACATTGAAAGACTTCACTTGCAGAATTTATCCCAAAAGGCATTCTCAGAAATCTGTACCTTCAAAACAGAGTATTAAAGGTAGTGAGCAATGTAGATTTCTTGTCAAGCAAAATTTGTCAAAATGAACTCTCTGCATCTAAGACAGAAAAAACAGTGGTGTTTGGCATAAAGGCTGCAGCTTCTTCGACTGTGCCCATTGGATGATGTCTTTTCAGTACCTTGTTCAAATCTCATGGGTGAATACATATTCCACGGAAGATACCCACTCAGTAGGAGTTTCAGCTGGACAAATCACACCTTGTCACACCATTTTGTCTAGTTCGGCTTTGACTCTGTTCTGCATATCTATTTGAACTTTTCTGGCTGGCCTGACAACTAGACTGACATCTGGGTCTAACTTCATGTAATACACAACTGGAAGCTTGCCTAGTTTGTCTTCGAAAATATCAGCATAAGCAGAAAAAATATGCTGGGCGAACTTATAGTAGTGCTCTTTTAAGCTAACATGGTGAACTTCCTTGTTAAATGAAAGCAGTCCCATTTTCAAAGTATCTCTGAGGACTAATGATGACTGGACGTGTCTCTTGACCGCATAAAATAATAAGTTGTAACTTCTACCTGCAGAGTAACATGAAAGCATTAATGAGCCTTCAGTTTGAAACTTTTCACCACCATAAGCAACAAGCTTCGCACACTTTGCCAAATCAAGCCTTTCACCAGCACTTACTCTAGCAAATGTTTCTGCAAACATAACATTACACTTTGAGCCAGTATCATCTTTGAACTCTATGGGTTTGCCATTTATCTGAACAGTACAAAATACTTCATTCTTGGCCCATAAATCAACTGCATTAACCGTCTCATTAAACACTGACACACCGTCACCATAAAAAGTAGGAGGTCCCACATTACTGCTGTGTAATTGATCAACTCGTTTCTTAAAATGATCCGTTTTAATAAAAGAATGTACACCTTTTGATTTACAAAACCTTTTGAAATTATTCCATTTATTGCAGTTGTGGCATTGTTAACCAAAAGCTAAGCATTTTTCTCTTTTAGATTCATGATTATTACCACAGTTACAACAGTTAACAGTGAAATTAGGGTGGGGCCCATGTTTTGAGTTTGCTGACACTCTCTTATGCTTTACTGAGGCTGTACAAACTCTGGAACTTGCTAGAAAGCTCTGGGTAAACCCCATAGCTGCCATGTGCTTGGGCTTGTCTCTCGTAACCATGTGCTGCATGCTATCTACGTGAGCTTTGCTGCAGTAACTTCTAAAGCTATTCTCATGTGTAAGCATATTTGTGTGCTTTTCTGTGAGCTTATATATTTGACATATCTCATTGGCCTTATTCAAAGTTAAATCACTGTCACGAAGCAAAATCTTTCTCACAGCATCATCTTTAATACCACACATAAGTCTGTCCTTTATCAACTCATCTCTTAAATCACCAAATCTGCACGTTTTAGCTTTATTTTTCAAGTCAGTTATATATGCAGCAAAAGTTTCACCTGGCTTTTGATCCCTTTTGTAAAATAAGTGTCTCTCCATTGTAACATTTATCTGGAGGTTACACATTTCTCTGAATTTACGTTTTAAGTACTCTGGGTCCTTCCTTGACTTGGCCTGTACAACAGTATGACATTTTTCCCCTTCTCCAGCATAGCAGGTGCATACACAAATGAGCATTCCCTTTCTATGGCTTCTGACCCAGCTACATTAAGTAGACTAAATGCCTTTGTACATTCATCTTTATCAGAAATTGCAGCTTGTATGAAAATGTCGTACTCTTGCTCAAACACTCTCCAGTTCTCAGCAATATTATCATCAAACACTACTGGACCTTGTTTGTCAAATCCTTCAGCCATGCCATCAAATTATGTGTGTTTGTGCATACACTAAAAATATGACCCTTGTAATTATGTACAAATAGGTTGCCTCTCTGCAGCTTGCAGTAACACACAAATGCACAGTAACTCTCTGAAATACTGCACTTGGGAAATATGCTCTGAAATGGCTTTATTTGCGAAATAACTTTACTATAACACTGTACAAACATGCGAACACTCTACACACTTCTGACAACCTGGATAGCCTCAGTCAATATGAAAAAGTACATGTTTAGCAAAACAATGTGGTCTGTATGCTTCGTTTCATATTCTGTGAATAAGAAATAGTTCGAGCAAGTTTTAACATTAGAAATTAGCCTCTGACCTTTTTCGCAAACCATACATACTGCAAGAGACATTCCACTCCTGTATGTAACTCCAAATGTAGCTGAATGCCTCTTGAAGTCAAATTGGAGAAACTGGAGTTCTTTCTGGCCATTAGATATCCTGTTTCTGACACCATGTCCTTTTCAGACATCCCACCTCCGGCAGCATGTCACTCGTCCCTCTAAACTTAGAAGTCAAGCAGGTGGAGTAGTTAATTTAAGATGCTTTATTATATAGAAACACATCAGGATGGATAACTGCATCAGTAAATATAAACAAACTCATTAACAAAGCTTGCACACATACATGCTTGCATCTCAGCAGCTTACTACAAAATGGCACTCTGTCCCTGCACATGCTGAGTAATCAATACACTTGTACATGCCCACAGGAGGTTTCTTATAGATATGTACACTGATCTAAAGAAGGAGTAACAGGTAGTGTCAGCCTGTTGTAAATCATGTACAGAGCCAGGAGTTAAGGAGAAATCTTTTTAGAGATTGTTTAACTATGTGACTACGTGGCATTGCTCTGATGTCTGCAGGAATACTGCTCCAGACCTTAGCTACTGAGTAGGAATATAGGCAGTGGCTGAAGGATTTTTTTGGTTTATGGATTTCAAGGAAGAGTATCTCAGATAAGCAAAGAGGGTGATTAAGGAGGTAATGATTAAGAATGGTGCTGGTTGCTGGGCAGGATGAAGATTTTATACCATTTTATGAGCAAGGCGGAGTTGGGTGAACTTGAGGTAGAGAGGTGACTCAAACCAGTTTAAATATCTGAGGACTGAGCAGTGGTGAGAGCTGTATGAGTGGCTGCACATCTAGCTACTTTCTTGTAGCAAAACTTAAGTTTTGATCTTAGGGAGATCTGAATGTTGGTGAAAATGTGTGAAGTATATAGTAGTGAAGGAAGGCAGTATGTTTTGACTAGAGTAACTCTTGAGTTGGTAAGGAATCTTTTTGATCTATAGAGCATGCCCAGTTTTTGGTATGTTGTTTGTATGCACTTTTGAATATGAAGATAACATTTCAGTTGCTCATCTATTATGGCACCAAGTAGCTTTGTGTGACGTACAACTTCAATTTCAATATTGTTGAGAGGATATTTTGAAGGTATCTTTTATATGTATTTGAGATTTATGGAGAAATAAGGACAGTTTTGTTTTATTTGGCTGTAAGAAAATTTGATTTCACTGAGCCAGTTTTCAGTAGAGTTGAAAGCTTCCTGAGTGATGGATTGCAACTGGGAAGGACTATTAGATGAGCAAATGACAGTGGAATTATCTGCATATTGTATAAGTGTAGCTTTTTGTGAGGATGTATGTAGATCATTTATAAATATGTTAAAAAAGAGAGGGCCAAGTACACAGCCTTGTGGGACACGTATTAACTGGGAGAAAAGACGAGTAAGCAGAGAGCCATTTAACTGATTGCAGCTAGAGAACCAAGTGACTGTTGTATGGAAAATCCCAAAGCCGGCATTTTGAGAGTAATTTCGTATGTGAGAGTGTATTGAAAGTTTTAGAGAGATTTAAAAAGAGGGAAGAAACGTGGCTTTAATGACATGCTTTGGAAAATTGGTTTTAATGACATGGTCCAAAAACACAACAAGGGCAGTTGTGCTGTGATCTGGGCTAAAGCGTCGGTATTGGGTAGAGGTTAATAGATTACCTTGGAGAAGTATTGTAAAAGTTGTTTATGAATACATTTTTGTAAGACCTTGGAAAGGGGAAAAAATTCCAATTGATCTGAAGTTTATGTCATTGGAGTTCTCCCTTTTATGAAGAGGAATAATGTGAATTTTTTTCCAGAGAGATGGGAGATATGACTCACGAATGGATCGACTGAACAATATTGCAGATTGGGCAGGCAATAGAGGGGTCAGCAATCTTTAGATATTCATATGGGAGATTGTCTACAGAGGCTAAACAGGGCTTAAGTTTGTATAATAAATTGTAATGTAGTAAGTAGAGAGATTTTAAGTTGAAAATGGCATTGTTAGAGCTTTGAGGTTTGTCAAGGATGGAAGGATTCTGTAGGGAGTTTTGGGTGAGGGTGGCTATTGAGTCTATAAAGTGGGAGTTAAATTTAGAAACAGTTTGTAAGAGTGAGATGTCTGGACAAGGGTTATGGGTATTAGGAGTTCCAGGGTTTAATATTTTCTTGATAGTGCACCAAAAATGTTTTTTTTTTTTTTTGGGGGGGGGTTGGTTATCCTGTGGGTTGAAGTAATATTTCTTATCAGCAGTAACTTGTTTTTTGTCATGTTTTGAAGTTGTTTGTAAGTCTGTAGGTGAGCTTGAGGTTTGTATTTTCACCAATTTCTCCATGCTTTATCTCTGTTAAACATAAATTGTCTACTGGAAGGGGATAGCCAGGGTGATTGGGTGAATTTAACTTTCTTTTTTTTCTTATAGGAGCAAGACTACTGAGTATGTCAATAAATATTGTATTAAATTTTAGAACAGCATTATCTAGTAGTAGGGAATACAGACTGGACAAATTAATTTTATTAAAGATGTTGTTAAAGATCTTGGAATCAAAACTTGAGAGGTTACTGCAGTCTTTATAAAGGTGTTGTTTCATATGGTGAGTTGATATTCTCTGAACATAGGTGGGATGATGATCACTAAGGAGTCAGGGAGGGTTTTTGGAGAGTCATAAATGTTTGGATTTGAAACTAGGATTCAGTCCAGAGGGAAGGATAGTATGCTGTGAAGGTTTGCCAGTGAATATTGACATCACCAAGAATTATTATTTCATGAAAAATGGAACTAGATACCCAGTGTAGGATGTCTTCCAAAAATAGGGATGTGTCCTGGGGGAATATACAGGACAGTTATACATAGTGTTTTATGCTCATTTAATTTACAGCGAGAGACAAGGATCTCAGCCAAGAGGAATTTAGGTAGAGAAATAGGAGAGAGAGAGAGATAGTTATTTGCTACACCACCACTTTTTTATTTAATCTGTCAGAGCAGATGATAGTCTAGCAAGGGGGGAGAATTTCAGAGTTTTTTATGTAGTTTAAGCCAAGTTTCTATGAGAATAATAATGTATGGAGAGTAATGAGTGATCCAGGAATGAAATTCAGAGACTTTGTTTACTATACTTTGAATATTCATGGAAATGTTTAGTAGATATTGTTACACAGGTTTGGGTGGACATTGCTGCATTATATGATCGTTTTACAGTATGCATATACTAGTGAGGGTTTAGATATGTTAGTATTAAATTGAAATTTTACCTTATATGGGTTGGTCATATGGTCTCGATCATATGAAATTCGATGTTTCGCAATTTCGAGATTCTGAAGTGAATCAATCTTTTATATATTTATTATATAAATGAAAACAATCCACACCAACACAATCCTAGTTGCAAGTATTTTACATCACAAACCATACTGACACACTCCCAGTTGCAAACATTATACATCAGTTGTAATCTACCCAATCATTTTCAGTCATTGCATAGCTCATTCAAGTCCTGCCTTCTTGTAAACCTCATTCCTCCCCTGTATGTATTGTTCCCATAATTCCCATTTTTTTCCTGTGTAGTTTGCTCCTATCCTGTTCTAAAGATTACAGTTCCAGTTGTTTTATCTCTGTTAATATATTCACTACTTCTACTGTAGTTGGTTTAGATTCTGATTTCCATTTTCTAGTAATTGCTTTTTTTGGCAGCCACCATAATTAGACACAACAAGGCCTTACCATGTCTAGACAATTCCGATTCTTTATCATAGCTCAGAAGAATCATCTCCCTCATCACACCAATCTGCCCACCCAGCATCTCCGATAGTACACCCTGCATGGTATCCTTGAAGTCTGCCAACTCACCTCAATCCCAGAAAATATGTTCCAAATTACCTCTTTCTTCCCTGTCACACTTCCAACATTTGTTGTCTACCTGATGAAAAATTCTATGGAGTCTACTTGGGGTGTAAAAATGTCTGTGTAAACATTTCCAAGCAAAAATCCTAAATCTTCTAGATTTTGTTGCATGTTTGGGAGACATACATATATACTCCCATTGTTTCTTTGTGAATTGCTTATCCAGTCTCTTCCCAATCCTTTCTAACTTCTGATTGATTCTTATAGTTATCATGCAATATTTTATATGCTGTACTAATTATTCCTTTTTTAATGACAGCTTCTGTTCTAGATTCTACTAAAAACTCTACCAGTGCTACTCTTTCATTTAAGACCCCCCTATTTCTTTCTCTTTGACTATACTCAGTTTTCTTTAATAAGTTCCAACCCCCTCTTGACTGTTGTCTATATCCTGAATTGCGGTCATCCCTATCAGCAGAATCTTCTTTTTCCATTCCCATGTTGACTTAGTTCTTAGAATACTTTCTGCTACTTTGTAGATATAGTTCATAGGTTGGTACTGGGCTATCTGCCCGAAGGCATATATTAGCCCAGCCACATTGTGCGGTATTCACCGCCCCTTTAGTAGTTCCCTAGACCCTTGTACTAGCAGCTAGTACCCTTGGCCCCTATCTAGTAGTGCTGTTGGTGTGATCCCCGGTGTGAACTTTCTGTTACCCATCCACTCATCAAGGTTCCTCTTGAAGAGTGATAGTGAGGGGCTCTGTCTTATGTAGATCGGGACCCTGTTCCATAGTAAGGGAAGTCTCTGCGAAGGGAATCTATCCCTCCAGCATGTTCTATTCATTGTTGTGTTGAGGTTTATATCCCTAGAGCGTGTAGCTCGAGTAGATTTGGTTTTGCTAAGATGGAGCATGTCCAACAATTCTGGGTTGGACATGGCACTGTACATTAGACAGAGATCACCTCTGAGAAAGCGATATGCAACAGAGAACAGTCTTAGCTTTTTCAATCGTGCTGCATAGGGCAACTGTTTGAGGCCAGTAATCCTCTTGGTTAGGTACCTCTGTGGTCTCTCCAGCTGCTGGAGATGTCTAGCCAGGTACATTCCAATTGGTGCATTGTACTCAATAATGGGTCTGATGAGGGAAGAGTAGAGGGGCACCATTACATCCTTAGATCTTGATGCGAACCCTTTTGTGATCAGATGGGTCACATAGAAGGATTTTCTAACCACTTTGGCAACATGGTTATCAAAGGAAAGCTGACTATCTACTTGGGTCCCTAGATCCCTTATTTCTTCTTCAGATTTCAGGGGATTACCGCCTATGTTGTAGTTTGCGGGTACTCTGTTTTTTCCAAAGGGGATTACTACACATTTTTTGCATTTAGCTTGAGACCATGGCTTTGACACCATGCATCAGTCTCATTTAGACCCTTCTGGAGGATCTCCATGTCTGCCGGCGACTCTATTATAGCATCCAGTTTGCAGTCGTCCGCAAACTTAGTCAGCCACAGCCCTTCCGTGCTTGCCTGTACTTCTGAGATATATATGCCAAACAGGAGGGGCCCCAGGACAGAGCCCTGAGGTACACCACTCGTTACTGGTCTGGATTCGGACATAGATCCCACTATTCTTATTTTATGGGATCTGTCTGAGAGCCAATTTGCGATCCATCTTGTGATGTAAGGGATTATGCCCAGGCTGGTGAGCTTATCAATAATACCTGAATGGGGAATGGTGTCAAATACTTTAGCAAGGTCAAGGTAAGCCGTGTGTACCTCCTTTCCCTTATCTATAGCCTGAGTAACTGTCTCAAAGAAATCCACCAGGTTCAGGAAGCATGATCTGCCCTTGACGAAGCCGAACTGTGGTGGGTCCAGCAACTGGAGGTTCCCAATCTCTCCATTTATGAGTTCCATAATGATTCGCTCCATAGCCTTACAGATCAGACTGGTCAGGCTTATTGGTCAGTAGTTCCCAGGATCAGTTGTGGCCCCACCCTTGTGTAGCGGGACCACTGTTGCTGTGCGCCATTCTATGGGCACATATCCTGTGGGAGGCTGAGACTGAACAGGGTATTAAGATGCGGGGTTTATTCCTTTTGGAGCTCGCGTATGACACAGCCTGGGACACCATCTGGTCCCATGGAGGCAGTGTTTTCAGCTTTAGATAGAGCCTTGTTAGCCAACGTATCAGTAATAATTGGACTTACACAATCCCCTGGAATGGTAATAAGCCCTGTAGGTGGTGGTGGTGGGGGGGGGGGTTGCACTGAACCTGTCAGCCAAGATGTTGGCAATGTCAGAAGGGTCAGTGTATTTTGTTCCATTTTGTACTAGCTCAGAACAGACCTGAGCGTTGCCATTTAGGTTTTTGACGTAGCCATAGAAGACCTTATGGTTATCCTTGGCATCCTTGGCAACTTTCTTTTCAAAATTAGCTTTAGTTGACTTGATGAGGGCCCTCAATTTCTTACTAATGCTGATCAGGGATGATTTTTCTACTTGAGATTTGGCCTTTTTTTGTATAAGTCTTCTCCTTTTATTGTAAAGTTTGCTTATGGCCGGGGTCCACCAGACTGGTTTCTTCTTGCTTGAGGAAGGAGTCTTGGTTTTATTTGGGATAGCACGGTCCATGCAATCCTGAAGATGCATATAGAGTGCCTTGGTGTAGGATTCCGCATCCTGGATATCATTATCCTTCTGCAAGGGAATAGTGAAGCTTTCCACTTTGGATGCAAGTAGTTTGAAGTTTGCTTTGGAAAGGTTTTTGACTATGGTTTCTTTGACTGGGGGAGATGGAGGGGTGAGGATATCCAGGGTTATCAGTTTGTGGTCGGATCTGACCAAGGAGGGAGTGATAACGGGTGTGGTACAATGGGCGCCCATATTTGTGATGATTAAATCCAATATGTTGTCCCCTCTAGTAGGGGAACATACTAGTTGTTCAAGGGCATTTGAATTTATAAATTCTATGAATTGCTGAGCATAGGAGTTGGAACATTGGTAGTTCACCCAGTCTATACCAGGGTAGTTGAAATCACCCAAGATTATGGTGTTGGGTAGGACCTTTATATTTTCCAATGTCTCAAGGAATGCAGAGTGAGCATCTTGGGACATGGTGGGCGATCTATAACCGGCTACGACTTGAAATGTGGTTTTGCCTGCTGATAGTTGCGCATGGATGATCTCTGGGGCATCATTCTGTGCTACTAACCTGGAGATATGGGTATCCTTGATGAATATGGATACACCTCCGCCCTTTGTACTGTGATCTGGTAACTGAGGCCAGAAGGCATGATACGAATTGTAACCTGGCAGTGCTGGGGTGCTCTCTTGAGCCTTGAACCAGGTTTCCATCACTGCACAAACATCGATTTTCTCCATGCTGAGGAGAGCCTCGAGTGTGTGCATTTTGAGGTTGAGACTTCTGGCGTTGAGTAGTATTACCCTTAGTTTTTGGTTACCTGTGCTGGTTATGGTGGTTGGTTTGTCCTTTGAGCCTTGCCTAAAAAAGGCACTATGGGGACGGCAAGAGCCTTGGCCAGTATTCGAAAACCTAAGGGTGACAGGTGCAACCCATCTCTGGCAAAACAGCGAGGCTTGTCTATCATGTCATCCCAGGCAGACAGACACTGGATCCCCTTAGAATGACACCAGAAGCTTATCCATTTGTTGAAATTGATCATTTTGTCTTTGTAATTTGTATTATTATTGTTATTCTCCATAAAGGCCTGTATCCAAAATCCCAGTCTTTCCTTGTTTCTTGAGCTTCCCCCCTGTTTCATCATCATCCCTTTCCATTTTGAATTATAATTTTCTGCTTGCATTTTATTATTTTTATTGTGTTTCAGTAAGGGAAAGGTCACAATGTACATGTTACAGACAGTAAACGTATTGGAAGTTATATGGGAAGACAGATTTATACTGCAGCAAAGAACAAGTAAGGTAAATTATGGTAAGGCAGGTAAAGTGGGGAGGACTTTTGCAGTGGGTATATAAAACAGAATAGACAAGAAGGATGGGAGGTCGAGAGAAGGCCACGTCTTCCAGTATAAAGAAAATTACCAGGGAACTTGCTGGTTCTAGTGGGAGTGTATGTTTTCTACAGGAGACCCTGCACTATTTATGACAGAGGAATAGGATAGCTGTGTTAGACATGACAGTTAAGTAATATACAGTGTTAATATGTCTCTCTCTCTATATATATATATATATATATATATATATATATATATATATATATATATATATATATATCATGGTCCTTATTAGGGTAAACCTCATTCTTGGATATTGTTTCCTGGACAGTGATGGTTTGATTGATGCCACTTCAGTGTAATAGTTGAGGGAAAGTGATAGTCAAAGTAAGACAGTGAGGGTTTGGCTAAAAATAAGAATAAGCAGAGGAAAAAATTCAAATTAGGTAAAGGAAATAGTGATATGTGAATAAAACCAAGATACAGTTGATATACAATTAGTTGAGGAACAAAGGTTAAAAAGGCTACAGGACTTAAAGCACAATTGCCAGAAGGCAAACTCAGAGGTCGTTTGGCATTAGAAACTCACAAAATGGTCATTGCTTTTCAATTCATTTAATGTTTGCATATTCTTACATTAATAATTAAAAAACAGAGCAATAACTGTCTAGCTGCAATAACAGTGGTTTACATAAACTGTTAAATACAACTGTGGCAGGTCAAGCATCCACCTTAAATAATACTGATGCCTACACAATACTCTTAACAGAGCTTAATATCTTGTTCTGAGTTGGTTACAAAAAGCTATAAAGGATCAGTTTTGTTGGGTATCAGGTAAAAAGAGGACCACTGGAATTAATTAAATTGTCATATAATCAGTTAGAGAATGACTATATATGAAATAGAACAGTAGAGCCAACCAGTCCTTCTTTAAGTATAGTCTCATGTGACACCCCTGCACTGGCCCAGTAATCAAGGAGCCTCAATCCTCACCACTGGCAACAGTGAGAGATGTACACATTGGGAGGATGACAAGTACACACAGAGTAAAGTACAAGTTCCCTTAAGAGCACACAAATATCAGAGTCAGTCTGGAGCTGGTTTCTCCCTCTTCCTCCAGATCCCCAATATGACTCCCCACTGGCACATTTATAGGGTTGAGATCTCAGCCGAGTGGCCAAGCTAAGACCTCCAGCACCCTCTTTGTCCAACCAGTGCTTTGTGTCCCTGCCCAAGTAGCTGACACACACACACACACACACACACACACACACACACACACTTTGAGATTTGATTTATATACAAACACACACCTGGGAAAGGCTGGCACAGGTTCACTAGCTATGCCCCCTTCTGCCGAGACTGTAAGGTAGTACCAGCTGCTACCAGCCAACTCTTTATCAGCTACTTAAGGCCCTTAACAAAGAGAGTCCAATCCTACTGTGTAATGTTACTATTATCCAAATGGTAGTCTGACCAAGAGCAAGGCTATTTAGGAGTGGCCTGTATAGTGTCACCAAATACAAATGCAAGTACTGTAAGAGCTTAAATATGTCTCGCAAATATCAGCCACAAAGATATGTTTACATATATTTAATAATTAATAAAAGAAGACAATATTCAGAAAACAAACACATTTACTTCAGAGTATAAAATCACAGGAAATATTTTAAAACAATAATGCAGGACAGTCTCAAGTAAATGCAAAAACATCTAAACTAATCTTTACTATATTCATATCTATAGCTAAGAGAGATACTGTGCCCCAAGTCTTACTTATAGACAACATGCAGGCAGAAGTGCTGAGTGGATGTTTCTAGGTCCAAGACAAGATACAAAATGCTCAGTCTCTCCCTGAGAAAGTTCTTAAATTAATAATAAACATTAGGGTTAGCTTGGATGACATCACTCTCTGTCACCTAACTTCAGTTCCCAGGCTAAACAGATGCTAACAGAATTTTAACTTTTCTGTGTGAGAAGTGCATATTTTGCATAACTGTGTAGCTGCTAGGAAGTCATAAAGCAATCAAACACTTTACATTTTAAACCTAGTCATTACATTTCATTTCAGACAATAGAAAAACTTCTAACTCTAGACATTGTGTCTGCTTGCTGCATTGAAACTAACTTTTATAGCACATCATAAAGCACTTAATTTCAACTTATTTTCTTGAAGTTTTGTAAGTTAATCTTCCATGTTCCAGCAGGGTATGCTTGGTTACATTCTAGAACCTCAGTACATAACATACGGTTCTATATAAATCATATCAGTATTCACAAATGACAGAGAATTATTTACAAAAGTCCAGATAGCTGGGCTGGCAGTGTCACATTTCTCTCCTCCCTGAAAACTCAGGGTAGTTTTTGAAGTGCCCCTTCAGAAAAGTTCCTTGAGAGGGTTGAGCCTATCTGGGAATACCTTACCCCATTCCCTGTCTTGAGAGCCCATCTGCAATGGTATTGCTAACCCCACTGCGGTGATGCACTGTTGTATCATATGCTTGCAACCCTAGGCTCCAGTGGCATTTTGCTGGCTGGCTCAATATAGCCATGTTAAGGGATTGTGGTCTGTAACTACAGTGAATTTCCTTCCATACAGATAAGGCTGAAGTTTCTGCGGTGCCCACACTATGGCTAGGCATTCCTTTTCTACAGCTGCATAGCATTCCTCCCTGGGTTGGAGCCTATGACTGAGATATACCACACAATCATTGACAAAAATCCAAAGACATAAATCTAACAAAGCAGGTTGTCATTCTATACTAAATAATAAAGAATCTGATTGGATTGTCAGGCTGGGGGCTCTGTTTAAGCCCGGCCTTAATGAATTAAGTTAATTCTGGCATATACCAATCAGCTTTGAATATGGCTTAATGTAATACTATTTAAATGTGTAATGGATTCATGTGAGCTTATGCACTGAAGAAGGCTGTAAGTTTTGAGAAAACCGGTATGCAATTTTTGTTGTTCTGTCACATTAAATTCTAATTCCATCTACCTCTCGAATGGTGCTAAAATACAATCTGCCAGCCTCTGGAAAGTTACTAGGGCATTTTTCATCCCAAAGGGCATCTTCGTGAATTCATACAATCCAAAAGGAGTCACAAAGGCAGACCTCTCTAGCACTGGGAGTCAAGGGCACCTGCCAGTAACCCTTGGTAAGATCAGTGGTGGTAAGATACTTATCCCCACCCATTTGCTCTAGGGCTTTATCTGTCCTAGGAATGGGGTAAGCATTTGACTCTGTGTGACTATTTAATTTCTTGTAGTCCACACAGAACCTGGTGCTGCCATCCATCTTGGGTACAAGCACCACTGGAGAGGCCCAGGGACTGCTGGACTTTTGAGTTACCTCTAGTTCCAACATTTCCTGTATCTCCTCCCTCAGAGTCTGACTCTCTCAGGCACTCTATAAGGGGCCTGTTTATTAGGCCTTGGGGGTCCTGTATACACATGATGCTGCACCAGGTGGGTGCACCCTGGGTTCGCAGTGAACATGCCCCCAAACTCCTGTAACACTGCTCGAATTTCTTGAACCTGGGTAGGGGATAACTGCTGGTACATTGCTACCCCTTTTACTGAGGTGTCAGTTCGAACCTCATGGAGGAGATCAGTCACCAGATCCCACTCAGACACCTCCTGCCATCCACTGCAAATAATCAGCACAAGGGCCTCCCTACCATGGTAAGGTTTCAGCCTTTTAACATGGTATAATTTGTGTCCCTGCTTCCTGCCTAGCAGTTTTACCAAGTAGTTAACATCACTGACCTTGCTTACTACCTTGTAGGGTCCCTCCCAGGCTGCCTGCAGCTTGTTGTGTCTGACAGGAATGAGAACCATTACCTGCTGCACTAGAGCATACTCTCTAGCTCGAGCATTCCTATCATACCAGACATTTTGCTGCTGTTGGGCTTCTGCCAGCTTCTCCTGGGCCAAGCCCATGAGTTTCCTGAGTCTTGTGCTGAGGTTTAGGAGATATGCCACAACAGACTCCTTGTGGGATTCACACACACCCTTTCACTCATCTCATATCAAATTTAGAGGTCCCCTCACCTTATGCCCATACAGCAACTCAAAGGGTGAAAAACCTGTGGATTCCTGGGGCACCTCTCTGTAAGCAAACAACAGATGAGGCAAATATTTGTCCCACTCCCTCTTAAACTGGTCTGCAAATGCCTGGAGCATCATCTTGAGAGTAGAGTTTAACCTCTCAACAAGACCATTAGTTTGGGGATGGTAGGAGGTGGTCTTTAGGTGCTTCACCTCACAGTACTTCCACAGACAAGCCAGCAAGTCTGACATGAAATTGGCACTTCTGTTAGTCAGTATTTCTTTTGGGAAACCTACCCTGCTGAAAATCCCTAACAAAGCATTTGACACCTTTTCTGCCTCAGTGGAGGACAGGGCCACCGCTTCAGGGTATCTGTAGCATAATCTACTACCACTAGGATATACTTTTTCCCTGTGGAACTTGGGGTACTCAGACGCCCCACAATATCCATAGCTACCCTCTGAAATGGCTCCTGAATCACAGGCAAAGGCATCAAAGGAGCTTTCACCTTGTCTCCTGCCGTGCCTATCTTTTGGCACTGCTTACAGGTCCTGCAGTACCCTGTTACATTTCTGGAAATCCCACACCAATAAAAGTTCTGCATAATACATCTGTTTGTACGTTTTATGTCCATATGACCTGCAAAGGGAATATCATGGGCTGTGGCTAGAAGTGCCAAATGGTAGGCTCTGGGCACTATCAACTGCTGTATTCTCTCGCCCTTAGCCCTCCCTCAGGGGTCCAGTCTCTATACAGTAACACTTTGTCCCAATATACAGATTCCGCCTTCCCTTGAGAATCAGGTACCTCACTAGCTACCTCCCTCAGGCCTTGTAATGTTGGGTCTGAGAGCTGACGCTGTGTCAGCTCTCTGTAACCCTTCCCAGCTCCCCTTACACAGGAAGTCTGGTATCCTCTGACAGCGGTGCCTCACTGTCAGCCCTGGGTACTACTACTCACCTCTGCCCTTGCAGTAACTCTGTCCAAGGGAACATCAGTACCACAAGCAGCTGTGGCTCACCTTCAGTCTCACTGCTACAGGGTAGCTCCCTCCCTAAAATAACCACTTCACCAGTCTTGGCTGCAAGTGTGTAGACTGTCTGGGTCTCCCCCAGGCTACCTGACTCACATGCTTCTCTCCAAGCCTGACTGTGTGTAACTGCATGCACACATGGTGCCGCATTATCAAAACCATTCCATATCAGGACATCAGCAGGGATATCTTCAAACACACCTACTTGCTGGCTTCCTTTTCCACCCTCCCAGTCAAGGTGAACCTTAGCCAAAGGTATTTGGAATGGGATCCATCCTAAAGCTCTGACTGGAGTAGACTGCCCAAGCACGTAGTGCTCATGTTTAACCATTGCAGGCTTCACAATAGTTAGGTCAGAGGCTGTCTCTCTCTTTGCAGTGGCCTCTCTCCTATCCACTAAGATAGGATATAACCTCTTGTGGTAGTTTGGTACCCTTGTTTTCTCAAGACAACTTACTGCTGGCATTTTGTCATTCCCACTTACTGGCTCTCCCACCTTTTGTTCCCCACCTTGCCTTTATGGTCATTTATATGCTACATGGCCCCACTGGTTGCATTTAAAACATTTGAACATTGGTCCTGGACGTGTATGTGGACTAGTGGCTTCACCTGCTACTGGCAGACTCTGTTGGGGCAGTCTGGGCTTCCCATCATAGGTTTCCTTAGACGCATGAGCAGCACTGGGTGTCCCTTTCCTGTGCAGTGATGCCCTGCTTCCTAGGTATAGTTCTCCCTTCTTCCCCAACTCATCTGCTGTATTGCATTGTCTATCAGCTAACCAGATTCTCATGTCCTCAGGCAAAGCGCTAAGGTTTCTCCATCTTCATCCAGATCCCCAGTAAGACTCCGTACTGGCACAGCTATAGTGTTGAGATCTCAGCCGAGTGGCCAGCTATCACCTCCAGCACCCTCTATGTCCAATCAGTACTTCATACCCCTGCCCAAGTAGCTGACACACACACACACACACACACACACACACTTTGAGATGTGATTTATATACAAACACACACTCACACCTGGGAAAGGCTGACACAGGTTTACTAGCTATGCCCCCTTCTGCCCAGACTATAAGATAGTACCAGCTGCTACCAGCCAACTCTTTATCAGCTACTTAAGGCCCTTAACAAAGGGAGTCCAATCCTATTGTGTAATGTTACTGTTGTCCAAATGGTAGTTTGACTAAGAGCAATGCTATTTAAGAGTGGCCTGTACAGTCACACAAAATACATATGCAAGTACTCTAAGAGCTTAAATATGTCTCACAAATAGCCACAAAGATAAGTTTAAATATATTTAATAATAAATAATAAAAGAGAAAGTCAGTACTCAGAAAACAAACACAGTTACTTCAGAGTTCAAAATCACAGGAAATATTGTAAAACAACATTGCAAGACAGTCTCAAATAAATGCAGAAAACATCTAAACTAATATTTACTATAGTCCTATATATTTATCTAAAAGTCATGCTACTGTCCTCTCATGACTTGTAACCACTCATCCAAGTTGTTTCTGGGCCAGCTTTATGATCCTACTCTAATGTGGTGAGTGCATCAGAGACCGAAGACCCACATAAATAATATAGATGTAATGTGATCCTATCTCGCCTACATTCTCTACAGATGGGATCGGCTCCGACTCGGCCGCTATACAATAGAACGCAGTCTCTTATTGGTTGAGTTACCTCGTATCCCAGGATGCACCACTACTGCTTCCCCAGATCTCGTTTGCCGCTTCTGAAAGCATAGACGTGGTCTCGGACTTGGCTGAGCTAAGTACCTCTTAGTCAGATTTTTCTGTCTAGTTTTTTCCTAAAACTTACCCAAAAGCTGTTTTAACAGCTACTTATTGTTGTGTGACTGTGTACTTGATTTTCTTTGTGGTAAATTGTGTTTTTTTTGTGGTACTTAAACGGTCCCATTTAAGTTAGAGGGGCCTTGCTCTATCCTAGGCGTTTTAGTTAGAGTCTAGGCTGTCTTGTGTTTCGTATTTAGTGTGTTTGTAGTTTAGATATAGCCATGTCAAAGGAACATAGACCATCAGGGTTTAAAAAATGTTCGAAATGTAGTTATAAAATGTCCATTACGGACGACCATTCTTTGTGTGTCTACTGTTTGGGCCAGAAGCACCCCCAAGAATCCTGTAGCGTTTGCCACGCTTTTTCCTCTCGCGTCCTCCAAGAGAGGAAAAATAAGTTAATTTTGAAAGGGCTTATTACCCCTTCCTTTGAGGAAGCCCTATCTTCTTCTTCACCTTCGAGGAAGAAAAAGTCTTCGGCTCCGACCAGCCCGTCGGATCCGGCAGCCAAAAAGTCACGGCAGGCTTCTCCGTCGGCTCCACGGACTTTGGAGCCGAGGGCGGAACGGTCTGCCTCGATGTCTCCAGCCTCGACTCCTCTGGCTTCGAGTCGAGCTCAAGGCCGAGAGGCGAGTCATCTCCATCGGCTCCACTGCCTTCGGAGCCGATGGGGGTTGCCCGCTCAGACTCTTCCCCTTCGGTGCCGAAGTCCACATCGGCTCCGAGGGAAATTGCAGTGGTAGTGGAATCTCCCTCGGCGCCGATACTTCTCGAACCCATACGGAGCCGGTCCCCCAGTCTTTCGGACCCGGTCGGTCTCTTCTCGGTCGTCGAGGATGTCCGATTCGGATTTAGACAGGGTGCTTCAAAGGCTTTTTCAGTCTCCGGTCTTTGCAAAGTTGATCTCGGCTCCAGCCCAGTCGGCTCCGGAGCCGATTTCCCATCCTGTTATCTCGATTCCTCCTCCAACAGCTTCGGTGCCGTTGGAGTCGGTGTTGGTGGAGCCGGTGGAGGTTGTCAGGTCGGTTCCGACCCTAACTCCAACCCCGTCCTTTGGGTCGGGGTTCGGTACGCGGACCTCCTCTGTCGGCCCCGGGGGGACGCTTCGGGACCGATCCTTTCGGTTCCAAGCCTCCCTCTCGGTGTGTCGGCTGCGGGGGTTCCGACTGCTGTTGTGGCCTCGGGGGTTGAACCATCCCAGGACTCTGGGGGTCCTGCCTTCGAGGCCATGAGGAGTGCCTTGGCCAAATCCTCTGTGGCCACTTCTACCATCTCACCACCACCTTCCCCTTGGCATGGAGACTGGTGCCTTTGCAATCCCCCTGTCTCACGACAGCGGAGCCCCTGGGCCTGAGGTTACCCCCATTGGGGGTTCCCTTCTTCCTGGAGGTCCCTCCGAAATGCTTTTGGAGGAACCTCCGAGGAAGAAACAGTGTAAGAGGAAGCACATCGACTCCCCTTATGAGTCTCTCACCTCGGATACCGACCTCGATGATGCGGAAGGGTCCCCCAAGTCGTCCTCGGATGATGTCTCCTTTGTGGACATCTTGGAGATCCTTAAGCAACGAGGCGACTGGCAGTCCAAACCCCCTTCCGCTGAGGAGTCGGTTTTCCTCAAGGCCTTCGGGGCTCAGCCCTCCGCCTCCTGGGTGTCTCCGCCCTTCGATGAGCTTCTGGATTTGATCTCTCGAAGGGCGTGGGAACACCCGGATTCTGTTGAACCGGTGCCAGCTCGCCCCAATAAATTTCTTTCGGCTCCCCCGGATAAGGACTTTCTCTCGAAAGGCGTGGCTGTAGATGCCATGGTGGTGGTATCTGCCACCCAGCAAGATGTGGCAGAGGCTTCAACATCCATCCATCCTCCTAATAAGGAGTCTAGGAGCATGGATCGGTACGGCAAGGGTACCCTTTCTTCAGCGGCCTTTACATTAAGGTCTCTGAACTACTTGACGCATTTCACGAGACTGCAGAGGGATCTGGTCAAGGAGCTTTCGGATACCCTCTCTGGTAACTTACCTGAGCAGTTGGCCCAGGCGGTTAACTCCCAGTTGGCTACCCTGTCCTCATTATCCAACTCGTCCATGAGGCTCATTTCTTATGCAGCCGAAGGAGCGAGCAGAGCGGCTGGAACAGGTGTTGCTCTACGGAGACAAGCCTGGCTACGCCTATGTCACTTTGCGGAGGCCTTTAAGTCTTCCTTTGCCGATGCCCCCTTTGATGGGTCCTCACTGTTTGGACCCAAGGTAAAGTACACATTGACTCGCTGCGAACAGGAGGGTAAGACTTTAACTGCCGTAGGGGCCCGGTTTTCCACTCCCTTCAGACCTTATCCCAAGGCTCGAAGAGGAGGGAAAATGTGGTTCCGTAAGTCTCAAAAGCCTTACTCGTCAAAGCAGAGCGATTCCCCTTCTAGAGGCAGAGGAGGGGGGAATTTTTCAGGAAGACGCCGTCCCAGAGGCGGCGGAGGCCCCCGCAACACTGGAGACCGTGAGTCCTTTCGTGGCTCCTCCTCCTTCCAGCATCCCTGAAGGAGTACCCGACTGTGCAGCTCCGGAGCCAGTCGGGGTCGCCGAGACACCTAAAGGCCTGGGAAAATATCACTCAGGACCAATGGGTGCTTCGAATCATCGCCGGAGGTTACACCATTCCCTTTTTCCCTTTTCTCAACCCCCCCCCCCACCAGTCCAAAGAATCCCGGACCCGCCACCCAGTCAACGGGATCATGCAGCCAGCGAAATATCGAAGCTGCTTCAAAAAGGAGTCATCCAACCTGTCCCCGCAGGCCAGGCCGGATCACGGACTTACTCAAGATTCTTTTTGGTACCAAAAAAGACCGGGGACTTGAGGCCCATTTTGGATCTCAGCAAAATAAACCGATTTGTGAAAAAGTCCAAATTCTGGATGGTCACTTTGCAATCCATTCTCCCGCTTTTGGAGAAAGGTGTTTGGATGTGCTCCATAGATCTCAAAGACGCCTACTATCACATTCTGATAGATTAGGCATCGAGGAGACACTTACGCTTCAGCCTAGGAGACAGTCATTTCCAGTTCCGAGCACTGCCCTTTGGTCTCACCACAGCCCCCAGGGTGTTCACCAAATGTTTGGCGGTGGTGACTGCTCACCTGAGAAGTCTAGGATTCCAGGTGTTTCCATACCTAGACGACTGGCTCCTAACTGCCACCTCCAGGCATCTACTCTTGGAAACTCTAGCAGCCACTATCACTCTAGGCAACTCCTTAGGAATCACCTTCAATTGGTCAAAATCTGTATTGCTGCCATCTCAGCGTATTCTGTTTATTGGTGCAGAAATAGACTCAAGGCAGATGCGAGTCTATCTTCCTGCGGAAAGGATAGCAACGCTCCAGTTCCAGGTTCAGGCATTACTCCTCAGATGTCGTGTTCCAGCGAGAATGTCCTGCAGCTGTTGGGTTCCATGGCAGCCACCATTCTTCTGGTCCCCTTGGCAAGGTTGCATATGAGGATACTCCAGTGGCTCCTATCAGTCCAGTGGTCTTATCAAGACCTTCCCCTCAGTCACCACATATTGATCACAGACACGTGCAAACAGGATCTTCGTTGGTGGCTTCTTTCCTCCAACCTGAATCTAGGGCGACCCTTCGTTCCCCCACTCCCCTCTGCCACGTTGACTACGGACGCCTCCCAGACAGGGTGGGGGGGACATTATCTGGACAGGTCGGTCCAAGGCACGTGGCACACCGACGAGAGTCTTCTCCACATCAATATCCTGGAAATGAGGGCGGTGCTTTTAGCGTTGCAAGCACTGCACGATCACCTCCCCCAGGGTACGATTGCCATTCAGTCCGACAACATGTCGGTAGTCTGGTACTTGAACAAGCAAGGAGGGACCAGGTCTTACCCCCTTTGCAGAGAGGCCATGAAGGTATGGGATTGGGCGATTGCTACCAAGCGTTTCCTAGTGGCAACGCACATTCCGGGGAAATCCAACGTGATAGCCGACAAACTGAGCAGAACTATTCTCTCCCCTCACGAGTGGTCCTTGAACGACAGAGTGGTAGCGCAGATTTTCACGAGATGGGGAGTTCCTTGTTGCGATCTCTTCGCAAGTCCCCTCAACGCGAAATGCCAGCACTTCTTCACTCTCACCCCAGTTCCGGGGGAGATCCCCAAGGACGCTCTAGTCCACATTTGGCCCCCCGGTCTGCTATACGCCTTTCCACCGGTTCCCCTTCTCCCCAAGGTGATTCAGAAGGCGATTCGCTTGGGAAGCAAAATGATACTAATCGCCCCATACTGGCCTCGTCAAGTCTGGTTCCCCTTTCTTCACAAATATGCATTGGAGGGTCCCTGGTTCCTGGACCAAGTTCCGGACCTTTTGACGCATCAGTCAGGACAGCTCCATCAGTCCCTCCATTCATTGAAGTTAGCAGCTTGGCTACTCCTCTTCCAACCATAGTTAGGAGCCATTCTTTCGCCCCTGAAGTCATGCATATTTTGTCTTCGGCCCACAAGACTTCTACTAAAAAGATGTATAACAATAAATGGAAGAGGTTTGCTATTTGGGCCCAACTCCGAGGATTAGACCCTATGACAGCCTCGGTGTCAGAGGTACTGAAGTTTTTAGCTTCCCTGTTCAACCAAGGTTGCTCGGTGTCTACCATCAAAGTGCAATTGGCTGCTATTTCCAATTTTCATGAGAGCGTAGAACCACCTTTAATGAGCAACAAGTTGTGCAAAGCTTTTATTAAAGGAGCTTGGCTTCTACGACCCCATATATCTCAACCTGCACCACTGTGGGACCTTAACGTGGTGTTAGGTGCATTAACCTCATCTCCCTTTGATCCGGCAGCAACCTGTGATTTAAAATTTCTTTCTTGGAAGACTGCTCTTCTAGTTGCTTTTACATCAGCCAGGCGAGTTTCAGAACTTCAAGCCCTATGTGTCAAACCACCATACCTGGTATTTCACAAGGATAGAGTATCTCTTAGACCAAAGCCATCCTTTATACCAAAGGTTTGTTCTAACTTTTGTTTACAACAATCACTGGAACTACCGGTCTTTTTCCCTAAGTATTCGAACAGAGCTGAATATACTTTTCACAGCTTGGACGTACACAGACAATTACGTTTCTATTTGGATAGGACACACCAAGCACGAAAATCAGATCAACTGTTTGTGTCCTTTTCGGATAGTAAATTAGGCAAAGCCGTCACAAAAGTCACTATTGCCAAGTGGATCAGGGACTGTATCAGTCATATTTATCTCATTTCAAATAAGGAGCTTATAGTTCCAGTGAAAGCTCATTCTACTAGGGTTATGGCCACTTCGGCAGCCTTTCATTCCAAGCTCTCTATTAGTGACATTTGTGCGGCTGCTACGTGGTCTTCTTCACACACCTTTATTTCTCACTACAAATTGGATGTGGCATCTAGGGGTCGAGCTTCCTTCGGTTCCACAGTTCTCAGGAGTGTTTTCCAGTGAGCCACCCAGGAATTAGGTGCTAGGGACGCTGTCCCATCTGTAGAGAATGTAGGCGAGATAGGATCACATTACATCTTTTAGTTATGTACTTACCATAACTTTAGATGTATGGGATCCATCTCCACATTCCTAATAACCCACCCTCCTTCCCCCTGCCTCGTAGACCAGGAGAGACCGGACGATCCGAAATTGAAATTCTTTCCTCTCTTGAAAGACCTGGGAATGTTATAACAATAGTCTATTTCTGTGTGCATGTGTGCAGACAAACAAGATCTGGGGAAGCAGTAGTGGTGCATCCTGGGATACGAGGTAACTCAGCCAATAAGAGACTGCGTTCTATTGTATAGCGGCCGAGTCGGAGCCGAGGATCGGCTCCGAACCCATCTGTAGAGAATGTAGGCGAGATGGATCCCATACATCTAAAGTTATGGTAAATACATAACTAAAAGTTATTTACTCGTTTACAATAATTGTAGATGTTTGAGTGTGCTCACTGTTATGGTCCTTAATCCCTCCCTCCATCCCCTGTACATTGCAGGCAACCAGGGGGCTAGGGTGGCACTCAGTTATTCTTTCTCCTCTTTATTGAGTCGGAGTCTTTACCCTTTACTCCCTAGATGCTCAGGTTTCTCGCATGGAGTAAGAGTCTCAAACCTTAGCCAGGTTCTCTTGGTTAGAATACCATGGCATCCAGGCAAGCAAGCTATAGATCTGCTGCTTTTTGCTTGAGAGATGTGAGAAAGAAGAAAATTGGCATGGCAGACACAATGTTCATACCAGGTATATGATGAAGTGAAGGTGATGCCAACCCTGCCAAGGGAAGGAGTGAAGGAGTGCTCAACTGTGAATGTCTGGCCAGACGCAAGACCTCAGGCTAAAGCACAGTTCCTTAAAACGAAAGTTGCAACAGTGAACACTGTCCAACATCTACAGCTGTGGTAAGTTACTATCACAACTGTACTTTGTGATAGAACTGCTCCTTTTTCCTTTATCTGTAGTACTTGAGTCCAGCAAAACTTAGGTAGTTCGGCATGTAAAATTTTTCCAGGCCATATAACTCCTTCCATTTTCCCACAGTACTGTGCATGGAAGACCTTTCTCCAAATATATTTTGCCTCATTTAAGCGCTGTCATATCTACCTAATTTTCCAGGCTGCCACTTCCTTTAGTATGTGTTTAATAGTTTTTACAACTTTGCTAAAGCTGCATGTTTTTTTTCAGTAGCTTACCTTCCCAGTCACTTCCGGTCTCTTAATCTTTGATTTTTAAGATTAGTAATTTTGTGTTTTGTTACCTTAAATTCTCTTTCTACTATTTTTCCCTTTGAACCTTTTCTCAAAAATGTTTTCTTTTTTATGAAGCATCTCCTTAGACATGTTAAAACTGTAGTGGTTGATGTTTATCTCTACATGGGTTTCTTGGGTTCACTGTATTCAGTTCCACATTGAATGGAACTAGTTCTCTGTATGACTGTCTCACCAACTCACTTATGGCTTTCATGTAAGTTGTGGTTATTTCTTAGTTTGCTTTTTTGAGCAGCCTAGAAAAATGCACAAATGTTGACTTTGGCTTATGCTTGTTTTTACCTGCCTAACCCTTCTGGGACACTTTTATCCTTGTTCCAAGTTGAGTGGAACATTTCTGTTTGGACACCCCTCACCAACTCGGACTGACTTTAGTGTCAGTTGTTTTTAGTCTGCTGGGATTGACTTGAGTCAGTGGCTACCTCTTACTTGACTTTGACTTAATGCCAGGATCAGATGCCGGGCTCTTTTTGAGCCAGCTTCCCAATGTTATGGTTGGCATCAAGGTTTTCAGCGTGGACCCCACCCCCCTCGCAGGCTTCAGCCTTCGCTGCAAGGTCGAATGTTTCTTTATCCCTGCATTTGGTGCCCAGCCAGCATTGAGCACCTTGGCATAGAGAAGTTCTTTGTCTTTCTCTATGGGATTCTCCTTGGAGTAGATCCATATGCAGCAAGCCTGCTTTAGAGTTGAGCTCATAGGTATCACATCCCTTTTGATGGTGTTAAAAGCAAGGTCTCTTCAGTGACAGATGAGATTTCCTTACACTACTATAAATACAATATCAGGGTCAAGGAAAGGAGTAATACTGTTGCTCCAAAGAAAAAGAAACCTCTTCAAGGTTGGCCACAGAATGTTGTCTGTTACTGAAAAGAGGAATCTTGATGAGTGGATGGGAGATCGTAGGTTTACCCCAGCTATCACTTCTGTGTCACTGTTAGACAGAGGCACAGTATACTAACCTCGAAAAAGGGCATAGCAAAATTAATTGAAAATGGGTGGCGAAAGCCAAACACACTCTGGCTAGGCTTATAAATGCCCTAGGGGCAGATAGCCTAGTATGAACCTATGTTAAGCAGGATCAGCTGGACCCTGTTTGGTGTCAGGGTGACTTTTCAAAGTCAAGCTTTTTGGGATTACTGGGGGCTTTTCAGTAACAGACAACATTCTGTGGCCAACCTTGAAGAGGTTTATTTTTCTTTGGAGCAACAGTATTACTCCTTTCCTTGACCCCGATATTGTATTTATAGTAGTGTAAGGAAATCTCACCTGTCACTGAAGAGACCTTGCTTTTAACCCCATTTGAGAGACTAAGGACTTGTATCCAGTTCACTGGTCTCATGGGTGCTATCTTAGGATATGATTTAGGATGCTTTTTTTTTTTATCTGTCCTTATTTTGGTATACTCTCCGCAACCAGGAACTGATCCTCGAATCCCTGCCTCTAATTATGGTTTGGAGTTTAGCTTTGACCTGATGTATTACTTATTTGTTTCACTTCAAGGCTAATGTTTTTCTGAGCTCTCCTGTCCTGACAGAGAAGCTGACTGATGACCACTTGCCCACAAGCTTTATTCCAGCTACATCTATACCAACCAATTTTCTCTCCATCTGTCTCCTTCATAGGATAGAGTATGTGGTCTTGGAGCTAAAAGTATGCTTGTCTGTGCATCCCTACATTCATGTCTTACAGAGAGTTCTACTTTATGTGCAACAGGTGACGGTCCCTTGTTCTCCTTGTCCCAAGCAACCCTACTTCGGCTTTGCCAGGGCCTACACCCTAGCATATTCTACAGTTACCAAAACTTGTTCACCCTTCTACATCTCCTGTTCAGTATGTAGGTGGATCCTAGTTGTACTTGCTTCTTATCCATATTTTGGCATGTCCTACACTTGAGTCTTTTCCTAGCTACCCAGCAGGCATTGATTCTTACTTAAGCTTTACCAAAGATCTACAGCCTGACATAATCTACAGCTTTCTAAAATCTATAATCTTCCTTGTGCTAGTTGGAGGTTGAGTCTCTTCAGTAGGTTTGTGAAGCCCAGTGGTGCCTGTCTCTTATCTGTCTACTGACTTACTTTAGTTTGTCGAAGAACTGTCATCCTTCTTCCTGTCTTGAGCAAGGCAAGGTTCTCCTACAGAGTAACGCTTAGCATTTTTATTCTTGCAAGGTGGTGTAGTAGTTCATGGAATAGTACATTTATGCACTTCTATTCCTTCACTTACACATGTTTGTGTACACTTCTTTTACTGTACAGGCACATTGTCAGGCATTCTTTGCATTCAAACTAATTTAGTTTGTTTATTTATACTTTGTTGACAGGGTTAGTTTCACTAGGCTAGTGGCCTCTTTTCAGGGAAAACCTGAGGTGGGATTCATACTGATGAGAGGTAATTTGGCCAGTGAATCGAGCAACTTCCCCAGTACTTTTCCATTAATGGGGTAACAGCTTTCTTGGCCTCGATTCTTACCCATACCTTATTCTGAGGAATAGTTTCACAGTTTGATCAGTAACACTTCTCTTTTCCACACAGCAAAGGTTTGGTTTATAAAACTTCCAATATTTAGATTTCTTAAGCATTTTTTACATCCAAAAATGAGTATGGATGTTCTGTATTGGCTGTGTTCCTCATTTTGAAAGGTTGGGATCATGCCTTACTTGCTAAAGTTAAATTTGACAGCTGTGGTGTTTATTAAGTGTGATCGAGTTGAAGCAAGTCTCACTGTTAAGAACTGTAGTTAGTGGGTGTTTTAAGTAAAAGTCACATTGCTTTTGGAATCGTCTATTTTGGATGTAGAAAAGATGAGAGCTGGGTGCATTACTTGCAAAAAATAAATGAAAAAAATCCTACTACCACTTTAGCACATTTTAATTTTGCTGCAGTGATCGTAGATGTACCACGATCTGTTCACTTTTGGCACACTCTTAGTGGTTGTCTTTGGTATACTGTTAACATGCAGGCCACACTTACAGCAATAGAAGGCTTTTGTACTAAAAAAAGGGGGGGGGGGCCTAGCCTTCAACCAGTCACGGACTACTCACAAGATTCTGAGAGAAATCCCAAAGTAATTGGGGGCAGTTTTAAAATGTTATTACCGCTCACTTGAGCTATTGAGATACTGACAGAAAAAGACAACATGAAGTAATACCTTTTCTGCAAAAGCAATCATTTTGGGGGGCTGTATGAGGGACAGAGCTAAAAAATTCAGCGCAAATCAGGGACGTCGCTGACATTCAGATACATTTGATATGTATGCCCCTTAGGCACACACCACTTCTGCATACTGTTCCCTGCCCAGTTCAAAAATCATGAGCATAGATATCCACTTTTACAGGCACAGAGGCAGTAGCAACAGGGAGAGTTAAATATACATCAAAAATACAGCTGTCATTACCACAACACTGTTAACGAGGCCAAGAAAGCTGTTATCCCGTTAACGGAAAAGTACCACTTTCCCTTACTCTTTTCGATAAGTGCAGTGGGATCTTTTATATCCATCTGAACTACCATGGGTTCAGGCAGATGGGGCCTCAGTGTAACATCTCGTCTAAAGAATTACACACACACAGGAGGAGAAAGAGTTTTTCTTTTGGTGCCTGTAAGTCGTTTTTTGCTTAATTCCAGATTATTCCTTGTTATTGATGACCTGTTATGACATTGTAATAGTTCTCATGACCTTAGGCCCAAGGCCAGTTTCATCTCTGCCAAGGCTGCTAGAGGACATTTTGACAGTGCATCTTGGTGATTCTTTGTGAGCTTGCAATATATCGCTTCCTTTTTGATGTCCTCTTGTTGGCTTTTTACTTTGCCTTACTTTCGGCTTGGTCATCCAGGATACTGCTGTTGGCTGTCCATTGCTCTTAACTTCCAGAATGCAATATTTTTCATTAATATTTCCCAGTGTTTATCTAGGGATAGTTTTTATTCCCCTTGATACCACATTACTCTCACTCCGGCAGTTAGTATAACAGGAATTGGATCTTGATCCTTGCATTCAAGGTCTACTATTTCCCTCCTGTTACAGTTTTGTGAATGAATGTTAATATTAGTCTCCCTTTTATTTATTCATTCATTTATTTATTTATTTATTTATTTATTTATATTTGTTGACTGGGAGTGTCCGACTGGACGTAGGTCCATTTTCAGCAGAGGACCTAGGAGAAAAGCTCCACAGTTAAAATAAACAGACAGTAGTTACATTGGATTACATAGCGATTAACAATTTACATAGCAATTACTTACAACATATTTACAGATGAAGAACATAGTACATCAGTGGACAAATAGAATCTTTATCTGTGAAGTACATAACAGACATTAACAAATGTTACAATAAGAAGTTCCTGCTGTGTAATAAGTACTAGGCTTATGAGCATCTGAGATTGCTATAATCAAGGTAGTTAGTGAAGTGGAAAGAAAAGTAGTGGTTGGATGGGGTGGGTGATATTAGAGTGGGAGTTGCAAGGGCATAGCCAGCATGTTTTTAGGTGCACTTTTAGTAAAGTTTTGAAGTGGGTGCATGATGGTATGGAGGCAATTGTGGGTGGGAGGGAGTTCCATAATTTGACTATGGTGCAAGAGAATAGTGCTACAACTTGTGAGACCTTTGTAGGTCAGATAGCTCAATGTTCAGGTCTTTCTGGAGATGATGTCCTGCAAGACACCCTTTGCAGTAATCCACCTAGCACCTTATGCTTGGGAACTCTGACCTTTAGGTAGAAGAAGGTGCATTGATCCAGTTATGTGTAAAACTTGTGTACAAAATAATAACTATAAAAGTAGAGGACCGGGTGCATCCTATTATATGCAACTCCCCCATCCTTCCCCTTGTCTTTCAGTAGCAGAGTTGTAAATTACTTCAGAGAGTTATTTTCTTCCTTCGTTCCTTCTTTGGTGTCTTCTTTTTTTGTGCTCCACCCTCCGTGGACTAACATACATCTAGGGCGGGGGGGGGGGGTCCTTCCTTGCATGAAATTGTGAGGAAAGGAGAGGAGTTAGATGACCGGGGAAAGTTTTAGGCGCTGACCTACCCATAGGTTCATAGGTAAATAATAGACCATCAGTCTTCAGACGATTACAAGCTTAGCCAATAATCCATATTCATACATTTCGTCTGGTCTTAAAAAGGGCAATGCAAGGCAGTCTGTCAGAAAATTTCAAGCTGCCTATCCATTTATCTGGGTTTTCCTTGAAGGTAGCAAAGTTGCTGCTCTGCTTGGCATATAGTAAACGTTTGCTCCAAAAGTAGGACTGTGTTGGTATATGAACCTTTCACTCCAGTGTGTCTTATTTATCTACTGATGAAAGGTTAGTTTGTTTAACTAGGGATTTGAGAAACTTTATCTTTCTGCAAAGGACCAGAAGGTCAAAAAAGGGTTGGATTTTTCATGGCTTGAAAGGCTAGAGATGGGATACCTGTGTAAGAACCTATAAGAAACAGAGGACAGAGAGAAAGTTGTCAGTTTGTCCTGATAGCTTATGTTTTTGAGGCCACTGATCATTTTAGTTATGACTATCTGATGCCTGTCAGTTCAGTGATGTATTTAAAAAAAATGCTTGTCAAATGGAGCATTATATTCATTAATGTGTCTGATGAGGTACAAGTAAGGGGGAATTCAAACAACTCTGGACTTAGTAGAGATGTCTTTGGAAATTAGATGATCCAGATAAAAGGATATCTGACCTACCGTAGGAAGGAGCATGAAGGCCAAAATATAAGGAATTCTCAGCAAGAGTACCTAGATCCATTATGACAGTGTCTGAGTGGAGGGTTGTGTCACCTATATGGTATGAGAAAATGGTTTGTTTACTATTAATTTGAGGCTGTTGTCCTTGCACCTATTGTTACAATGTTGGAGCAGTTGTGAGCCACTGGAAGATCAAATAATAACATACATTAACAAGTCATCTGCAAAATCAGATAACCATAGGCCATGAGTATTGTCCTGAGGGTCTGAAAAATAGATGCCATAATAGCAGAGGGTCCAACACTGAGTCCTGCTTCCTTATGGTACTATAGATAGAGAAAGATGGGCTTTCATCGTACATAGTTGTCATTATGTTAAGCACATACCTTTCCTTTATAGTGAGTGTGCTCACACAGCTGTTCTGTGTTTCATATGAATGGCTGTTGCACTAGTGTTTGAGGTATAGGAATATGACCTTGCAGGATGGCTATGACTAATCCAACCCTCCTCCTAGATTGCACATCCAGCTTATAATGCCTGGAAAAACTGGAGATGAAGGACCATGTTGCAGCCTCGTAGATATTCTGGGTAGAGGGATTCCTGAAAAGACTGCTGATGTAGCAGCAGCCCTAATAGAATGTTCTTTAACCTACTCAGACATCTGCTGTTCTGCTGAATGTACGTAAGTGACTGTGCTTTCTTCTTATTTTTTTGTTTTATTTTTTTTGCTTTTTTATACCAGGTTTGTCCGACTGTATTTATCAAACAGCCTTTTCAGAGTGAGACCATAGGGAAAAGCTCCAACATTAGTTTCAAACAGACATTTGGTAATGTGTATAAGTAGACATTAAGCAATATACATTTAGAAATTATATATTTATTTGGTGATTAGATTACTTTCAGATGCAATAAAAGCAACTATTACATTATAAAAGGTAATTATGCTTCAGTTGTTAAACATTGAGCATTTGAAGAGGTGTATTAGTGAGCTTGTCAGATAGACGATAGATCATGTGATTAACATTTAAAAAAGTCAAAGAAATGGAGATGAGGGAAGAGTCAAGATAGGGCAGAAAATGTTAGTATTTTAATTGAGCTGGAGTGTAAAGCAGGTTCATGTTTTATATATATATATATATATATATATATATATATATATATATATATATATATATATAGGTGTGTGTATATATATATATATATATATATATATATATATATATATATATGTGTTTTATATATATATATATATATATATATAATATATGTATATACATGTGTGTGTGTATATATATATATATCTATATATATATATCTATATATATATATATATATACATATATACATCTATATATATACATATATACATCTATATATATATATATATATATATATATATATATATATATATATATATATATAGTTATGGGTCTACTTTAGTAGACTGAATGGCCACTTGACCGACACCCACTACGCAGAGACCAGTTTACCGACAATCCATATCACCAGCTGTTTTATTCACCAACTTACATTAGCTTGCCAACACTTTCTTAAGCAATGTTGCATATGCATATGGTTTTAAGAAAGAGTATGTGATACTTCCTCGTCATGGTGGAACTAACAGTAGAAAGTCCAGGAGTAATTGGGAATGTTTACCCGGTTGTTTTTTTTTTCAAAGAGGTAAAGAAATGCTGCAAATTGGAGGATATCTGGATCATCTAGAGCGAAGTAGCGGAAGTAAGCGATACTGGGGCTGTAAAGAGAAAAAGTGTTCGAAGTGCAAAGGTAGAGCAGTGACTATGTTAGTTACAGAGGGAGACCAGCTACTTAAGTCTGTTGCACACCAACATTGTGGTGATCCTGCTGTGGTGGAGCATTTCACAGTATGTAATGATGTTAAAGTTAGAGCGAAGTATAGTTGTGACACACCATGTCTAGTTGTAGTTGATGCTTTGTCATAAACTTCTTTAAATACAGTGCAAAAGTATTCCAAGCAGAAAAGCTCTCCTACAGCAAATAGGGAGGGTTCGCAGATAGGCTAATGTCATTGAAGGTAGAAACTAAGTCACTTTGAATATTAACTGCTCAAGCTATCGATTGAAAGAAGGCTGTTTTTTATTCAAACGTATGGCTGATATGTCTACAGTTACAGTTGTGTATGCGTTTACTACTGTGAATAATTTATATGACCTTAGCCAAGTGATCATCTGGATGATGGATGGTACATTTTTTCAGAAGGGGTGACATGCCGACAACTCTATAGCTTACTTGGACTGCTCAAATTTGGTATATATAATAAAGTTGTACCACTATTTTATGCATTAATGAGTAAGAAGTCTTTGAAATGTTATAACTATCTATGGCACTGTGTTTTCTGTTTGCTTACTGCACATTGTTTTGAAAGTAGTGTACATTACATACTGTGTGATTTCGAGATGGCACCTTTAAAAAGTATTAGAATTAATTTTGGAGGAGTTCAATCTAAGGGCTGTCTCTTTCATTTTGGACAGAAAGTGTGGCGAAAGGTGCAAGCATTAGGACTTGTTCTTTTATATAATACTGATATGACATTTAAGTTGTCTGTAAAATCTTTAGTTGCTTTGGCTTTTCTGCAGGAAGGTGAAGTAGTGGAAACGTTTCAGTTATTAAAGGAATCATTCTGTGAAGGAGGACGTGACATGCTTAAATAATATTCAGACTGGTATGGCCATGGTAGGCTGCGTAAATGTACTACTCTTACTTCTTCAGTTAGACTTCCTCCTTTGTTCCCATTTAATTCTGGAACATTTCAGAGCTAAACAAACTCTTTTTGCCACACTCACAGAATTCTGTAAAAGTGTGGCATAGGAGATGGAAATGCTTATTAGGAACTCTGGCTAGTGATTTGGATGTTATTATGCAAGCTTTGGCCAGGGAGCAAGATAGAATTGACGAGTTAAGAGTAAGAATGGCTACTGGTTTTCTTCCGTCACCAAAGAAACAGAGATAACTGCAAAGACATGGTCAGTTCCAAAGTGTACTACAGAACAGACAGGAGTATACTGAGGTGAAGTTCGTAACAAGTATAGCTAAACTTTAGAAAATGTAATGATTCGGTTTGCAAGTGTTGTTTTACTATTATTTGTTACCTTATAGTAGACTATTTCACATAAAAAATGTTGCTGGTTCACAGTTTTCTATTTACATTTTAAGATGATGTCATTGATTTGAGTAGTGGTGTGTTAGATTTGAAATTTAGTGCCAATGTTAAGATGTCTTTTGCATTTAGTTTCCTGCGTATGATATAACTCGTTGATTGGACAGGATATTCTTTATGTTGAAGTTAGTTCGTTAGGTGGTATCTTATAGTGTATTTTTGAACATTGAGCAGGAAGAAAATTACCGAGTTGAAGGATTCAGAATATTTATGTTGCCGGTGAAGTGAAAGTCGGGTTTTTAAGATGCTGTGTATTGGATGTCAGTGATGTGGGAGTCGGATTTTTGAAAGTCGGTGTATTGGATGTTGGTGAATAAAACAGTTGGTGGTATGGATTGTCGGTTAACTGGTCTTGGTGTAGTGGGTATCACTCAAGTGGCTGCTCGGTCTACTAAAGTAGACCTTTACACATATATATATATATATATATATATATATATATATGTGTGTGTGTGTGCGTGTATATATGTATGACTATTATAAGGTTTATATTAGAAGTGTGAAGGTAGGAGTGAGCCGTGTCACTAAACAATGTATATGACTGGGAGATGCTGGAGGTCGGGCACTGATGCAATGGTTAAGTTTTTACCTCACAGACACAAGATACAGGGTTTGATTCTTACCTTTAAAGGGGGAATTTGATAAGCTTAAAATGACCCACAAGGACAGCTAACCTATTATTTATGAACCTAAAACTAGTCTGGCATTGCTCAGTACTGTTTGCAAGCATAAGATTCTGAATGAAGAGAAATAGTTTGTCAATATGGAAAACTGATAACAGTGGCATTTATTTGGAGATATATAGGAGCATATTGTGTTTTAAATGAGTTTACATTCTGAAAAGATTTCAGTGGTAGTGGCATGTGGTTCTGTAGTTTAGCTACACTATTTTACTATAAAAAGTCACCTGCAATATTAGATGTTCTAGTGATTAGTGACTTTCCTCTAGAGTGCAAAATTTTGTTTGGGAGTACTGTTGTATTAAATTGTTTAGGGCTTGGCAATTTTCCTGTCTTATAGATAAGTCTGTGTTTTGTAGTTTGCTGAGAAAGAGCTAGGTGATATTGTAGTTCTAAACCAGTTTAATTCTCTAAGGGCAAAGCAGTAGTGTGTTCTGTTATAGTTTACCGTAAGTTTAGCTATTTTATTATAATGTTGCTCAAGTTTGGATAGTTGTGGAATTTTAAGGTTAGTGAAGGTTAGAGCAGCATACAGGAGAGATAGTAGTAAGAAAATAGAGTATATACATTCCCCGGGATTCATGAAGCTCGGCGCAAGGCCGGCGTAAGGCCTGCGCCGGCGGTGCATGGAATATCCGGCGCAGTAGCGCCATATACATATTAATGAGAGTGCACCGGAATCACAGACACGTGCGTAGTGTAATGCGTGCGAGCCCAGGTAGGATGCGTCTGGAGGCGTGTCTAAGCCGGCAGGAGGTGAGCAACCTAATGTGCTGACAGCCACGGTCCGCCCACAATAGTAATGGCAGCAGCCAGGTCCCGTGCAGAATGAAACGCACGAACAGTGCAACAAAGTCCCGTTCCAAAATAACGGAGAAGCAAATGGAACCCACCAAGGCATAAGTGTACCCGTTCAAGGAGCAAAGTATACGCATAAGACCGTCTCCGTCCGCAATGCACTGTCAGTGTTTACACTCAGAGAAGGTGTACAGCCGCATGTCAGCGCGCCGCACCGACATAGGAGCAGCGACTAAGGTCACCACCTGTCCCACTTTGTTTGGGGCAGTCTCTCCATGGACAGTTGTGTCCCGAAAAACGTATTAGAAATGGCTGATGTGCTACAGTGTAGGACACAATGATATCCGTATGTAATGTAATGGTAGCATGAATTGGTTATTTCTGTAACAGAAATACCGAAATGACACAATAAACAGAATAAGCAAGGAAATTGCCACAATAATAAGCAAATTATTTAGGCAAACAAGTGAATTTCTATGCTATATAGTGACCGTTTGTATGTGTCGGCCTGTAAAGGCAGATGTGAGTCCCGGAAATATCCCAGATCGGAAAATGGAAAAGGTGGAAACCCCAGCAGCGACATGGGCATGGTCACCAGGGTTACCTGCTGTCCCAAAGTGCCATGGACAGTCCCTGATTGGACAGTCGTGTCCCTGCAACAATCGTAAAATGGAAAATGACCTGCGATCCCCTGCACGCAAATTCCGCAATATACATGTAAATAGTAGCATAAAACATATACATTACGGTATGGAACACAGACATGGCATAAGAAAATAAATAAGGAACCCAAACGCTAACAGAATAGGCTCATAGTATGGCAAACAAGTGAAGTTCTGTCTACTGCACTAGCCCTGGGTATGTGTAGTCCTGCAAATTTCAAGTGTCCACATAACATGCCCCACTATGGGCATTGGAAAAGGTGCCAACCATAATGGTCACAAGCAGTAGTGACAGTACATAGCCGGGTAGCTGTGCCGACATAACAACAGTAAGGAAGCAAGATACCCCAAACACAGGCAAACATGTGCATAGCAACATATCCCAGACCCAGCAACATCTCTGTTGCATACACTGGATGGTGTATGATGAAGTGTAATATCCAGAAGCAGAACCCATGCATTCGGATGTACTACACAATAGCCTCATTGTACATGTCAGTCACACCCATGTATACCCCAGCACCCAAACCTGCTAGCATCCGTGTGCAGCTATACAACCACACACAATGTGCATACCTGAACTGTGGTAAGATGTTTGTGTTAGGCAATGCCACGCTGGCAAATACGCACCCACATGTCAGCAACCCACCGCAGGTACAGATATGTAAATGGCTGCATGTGAATGTGTCAGCAGAATGTGTACATCCGCATGTAGTATGTACCGCCCAAACCATCTAGGTTTGCATACGACACGGTGCACATAAGTGTACACATGTGGACAAGTCGGTCGTTGGACCACCGCAGCGGCGATTATCTTTGCAGTGAAGTCGATCACATATAGCGGAACAGGTGCCTAACACACAGGACATCCTAACAGGGTGCTACAGGCAAAGAAGGGAAACTGGGACATCACATGTGGAGATTAGCGTGGCTGGACGGACAAATACACACGGTCAAGGTAAAGGATGGAACAACATGCATATGGCTGGATGGATGTTGTTCGTAAAATATATAGAAACACATATGAAGTTCCAGTTTACACTCGAAATACTATATAATGTATTGAATTGTACCGTACAATATGGCAGCAGAACTAAGCCTGCATGTAATTGGTGAAGCTAAGCTGTACTGTGATGGAATTCTGAACCTGGCAGTAAGCAGGACAGCAGGCTCATGTCTGTCATCATTAATTATGTGCTGGGTTACAGAACAATAAATGTATGTACATGCATAACAGCACTCCTTCCCCAGAGGAGGATGGCCTTGTGAGCTCAATGGAAGATAGCAGTACAACTCCCTACCAGACAGACAAAGCAACGTATCAAGAAATTAACTGTCCACTGTATCGTAACAGTCTAGGGTCCTTGAAACAGCTACAATCACAAAAGGATACTGTAATGTACAAGGTGCCTTGCAAGGCTGTGTTATTCCCATGAGAAAACAATTTAAGTTCCCATGATGTACACAGTCTGGGGTTGTTGTTCCGATAATAAAGTGGCAATACCTCCCAATCGTGACCTCTGGGTATGGTATGAAAGTGGTTGTTAACCTGCAACATTGGATGTATAGCATTGGTTTCTGGTGTCGGAAGACATGGTTCCTGTAGCACAACACAGTATGGGTAGTCAAGCACACATACACGATTGCTGAACACACAGCATCAGTGAAACCCAATGCTCACAAGGACACAGTCCGACAAGCTCTACACTTTACATATGCACAGTGGTGTCCAGTGTAGGACCCAAAATTGTGGAAAGAACCAAATTATGTCTTATTTCAATGCGTACCTGAAATCAGTGTCGTCACAGGTACACATATGCACCGCAAGAGTGTTTAATGTTGCTGATAGCTATGCATGTAATGCAGCACAGATGCACAGCAATACCCAGGGTACCGGGTCCATAGAACTGCGCCCACATCACAGTCCCGCACACATGACGGATGTGTAATGGGTACTGTCAATTGTTGCAGTCAAGGGATTCTGGGTATGTAGACTCTGTGCTCGGTGTTGTTTCGCAGGCAATCCTTTCTCCCCCCTGGGAGGGATGTGTCGTATCACCTGCCTTACTCTCCGCTAATAATGCAAACCATACTCCGGAGAATGCTAAATGTAGGTGTGTAATGTGTACAGCCCTATACTACTGTCCAGTAGGCAATTGTCATGGATGGACACCCGTATGGCCAGAATGGCACCCACAACTGCAAACCCGGTAAATGACATAGCCGGGAAGGCATAACACAGGAAATACACATAGGGACTACAGTTGACATTCCACATACAAAGCAGGACCGTCGTGCCAACACCGGCGTACACAGCACTCAATCTGCCAGCAACAGACTGAGGAGCATCCGCTACCGTACAGCGTAACAGATGTGCGACCTGTGGAACACATACTAATGGCACACACACAACGTCAAGTAGGATATGTAAACTATGGCTTTCCCACCTATGAAGACAACATGGTTAAATGAATGCATAGGTAAGCAACATGTTCTGGTGGTGTTATAGTGGAAATACAGTGACGGATATGTCCCATTGGGACGTCTGCGGTTTAAATGGAGCATTTGCTAACCAGCATCTTTGGATGTATGTAATTTGTCCACAGTAGTAAATCACCTGGTTATGTAGCACCATGTGGAATGGGTAGTCCAACAGACATCCGCGATTTCTGAACACACAGTATCAGTGAAACCCACTGCTCACAAGGACACAGTCCGACAAGCTCTACACTTTACATATGCACAGTGGTGTCCAATGTAGGACCCAAAAATTTGTCTAAAGACAGGAATGCCGCCTTATTTAATCACCTAACGGAACTCATTGTAGTCACAGGTACACATATGCACCGCAAGCGTGTTTAATGTTGCTGATAGCTGTCCATGTAATGCAGCACAGATGCACAGAAATACCCAGGGTACCGGGTCCATAGAACTGCATCCACATCACACTTCCGCACACATGACGGATGTGTAATGGGTACTGTCAATTGTTGCGGTCAAGGGATTCTGGGTATGTAGACTCTGTGCTCGGTGTTGTTTCGCAGGCAATCCTTCCTCCCGCCCTGTGGGAGGGATGTGTGCGTAGCACCTGCCTTACTCTCCGCTAATAATGCAAACCATACTCCGGAGAATGCTAAATGTAGGTGTGGAATGTGTACAGCCCTATACTAGTGTCCAGTAGGCAATTGTCATGGATGGACACCCGTATGGCCAGGATGGCACCCACAACTGCAAACCCGGTAAATGACATAGCCGGTAAGGCATGACACAGGAAATACACATAGGGACCACAGTTGACATTCCACATACAAAGCCGGACTGTCGTGCCAACACCGGCGTACACAGCGCTCAGTCTGCCAGCAACAGACTGAGGAGCACCCGTTACAGCGGAACAGATGTGCGACCTGTGGAACACATACTAATGGCGTACACACAACGTCAAGTAGGATGTGTAAACTATGGCATTCCCACCTACGAAGACAACATGGTTAAATGAATGCATAGGTAAGCAACATGTTCGGTGGTGTTATATTGGAAATATAGTGACGGATATGTCCCATTGGGATGTCTGAGGTTTATATGAAGCAGTTGGTAACCAGCATCTTTGGATGTATGTCATTTGTTCACAGTACTAACTCAGCTGGTTATGTAGCACCATGTGGAATGGGTAGTCAAACAGACATCCGCGATTGGGGAACATACACCAGCAGTGAAAAGCACTGGGCAGGTGGACACAGTCCAGCAACATCTAACTTGACATATGCACATCGGTGTCCATTGTAGGACCCAAAAATTCTGTTCAGAGAATGCCTGCTAGCTTCCTGCATTACTCATGTGACCTAATTGTCGTCACCACGTCACAGGTACACATAGGCACGCAAGCGTGTTCAATGTTGATGATAGCTGTCCATGAACTGCAGCACACATGCACAGAAATACCCAGGGTATCGGGTCCATTCAGCTGCGTCCACATCACACTGCAGCACACATGAAGGATGTGTAATGGGTACTGTCCACTGTTGCAGTCAAGGGAGTCTGGGTATGTAGAATCTGGCCTCGGTGTTGTTTCGCAGGCAATCCTTTGTCCCGCCCCGTGGGAGGGACGTGTGTAGCACATGCATCACTCTCCGCTAATAATGCACATTATGCTCCGGCAATGCAAAATGCAGGTGTGAAATGTGTACAGCCCTATACCAGTGTATAGTAGGCAATTCACATGGATGGACAAGCGTATGACTAAGATGGCACACATAAATGCAAACCCGGTGGAATTACACTGCCGTAGTAAGGCATTACACAAGTCATACACATAGGGACTACAGTTGACATTCCCCATACAAGAAACACAGACAACCAGCCGATGAAGTCCAAAGCAAAGACGAGGTACTGTAGGGACCGTCAGTGACCAACCAGAGCACACCAAGAATTAAAGGCAGTCACCATAGTCTATTGAGCCCACGTCTGCTTCATAAGCAGACTTATTCAGACTACATACAATGCAGTCCAACCTACTACATTTACAAGCATTAATTGGTTGGTACATTAGATGTGCTAGGTACTAATTACATGCCTTAAAGGCAGACAAGCGAACAAACCTTACTTGGGTTACACATCCCACACAGTGAGGACATCAGACATTGCTTCGAAAGGTACAGTCTTCATTGGAAAATGGAAATATATGTACATATATGAAACATGAACCAACATAAAATGTTTTCCAAATGTCTGACTGTGTAAGCTACATATATATGTCCTACGGATTGTGCCAATATATTAACAGAACTGCAGACACCTAGTAATATGAATGAACCATAATATATACACATAAACCGTATGATTATGACTACTGTAAAATAGACCAACGAAATGTAAAGATTCACAATGTGCTAATGTAACATTCATTTAGAAGGTTACTTAAATAAATCAATCCAGACATCCATGTGTAAATACTAACAGAAGGCCAGCGAGGTGCTTGCCCTCACATGTACTGGGATGTCGTTCCACAGCATAGTGAGTGTCTGGGTGATGAATCCGTCCCAACAACACGCTCGATTAATGACAGTGTCAAGGTGTACGTCAGCTGCCCTTGTGGTTCTGAGGATCTACCTTATTTACGTGAAGCATAGTCATCAGATCTGGGTTCGACTTAGCCGTGCATGCCAGGCACGGGTCACCTCTGGGCAAGTGGTATGCAACTGTATACAGCTGGAATTCTTTCAGTCGGTCAGTATAACACATATACCTGAGACCCTGCATCCGTTTGTCGAAGAACTGTTGGTGCCTTTCCAGCTGCTGCAGGTGTTGGGTCAGATACATTCTGAACGGGCATTGTACCCAATCATAGGTCTATTGAGTGATGAGTACAAGGGGACAATGACCTCCCTGATCTAGATGTGAATCCCTTCATGATGATGTGGGCAATGTGGAAGGTCTACCTAACTATGTTAGCAACATGTGTGTCTAACGAGCGGTTAACAACAACACGTGTCCCCAGATCACTGGTAACCCCTCCGTGCTCAGTGGACTGCCACCTATATGGTAGCTCGGGTAACCTTGTTCATCCCGAAGGGTATGCCTATGCATTTCCTGGCATTTAGCTGTAGGACATGTCTCTGGTACCACTTATCCACATCTGTGAGGCACTCCTGAAGGATATCTGTGTCAGATGTGTGTCTGACTTTGGCATCCGGTTTGCAGTCGTATGCAAACATTGTCACCCATAACCCCTGTGTATGCGTGTACATTGGAAACGTAGATGCTGGAAATAGTGGACCCAGGACTGAGCCCCATGGGACACCACCTGTGACTGGCTGTGAGTATGACATGGCGCCAGCAACTATGGCCATGTGTGTTCTGTGACTTAGCCCGTTTGCAACCCATATGGCGATGTATGGATTTACATTCAAGATGACGGGTTTATCAAGTATACCCGAGGGGTATTGTGTCAAGGCCTCTGCCGGGTTGAGGTAGGCTGTATGGACTGCTTTACCCTCAGCAATGGCCTTGGTGACTGATTCTACAAAGTGAAACACGTGTAAAGGGCATGATCTGACTATGACCAAGCTAAACTGGGTTGTATCCAAAGTATGCGGGTCCCCTATGTCTTTATCTATGTGTCCCATTATGATCCATCTCCATGGCTTTGCAGATAAGGCTTGTCAAACTAATGGTATGGTAATAACCAGGGTCAGTGGAGGCACCATCTATGTGGAGTGTGACTACAGTCGCCCTGTGCTACTACTCAGGCACGTATCCTGAGGTGAGGCTAGGATTACACAGCTGTCCAGTGTGGGTTAAATTCCCCATAGAGTTCCTGGAGTGCACAGCTGGGACACCATGTGGACCCATGGATGCTGTGTTGACTGCCTTGGGGCTGGATGTGGGTAATGCTGGACATACCCACGGGAGACGTGCACGTTCGAGTCCGATGCCCAAGGGACCACACACATAGCCGGCCTTAGGCATAGGCCAAGTAGGTAGCCGTCTAGGGTGTTGCTCTACTTGGGGCACCTTTCCAGACTCTATTTGGTGTAGGTAGACCAGGAGGGGGGTAGCGGGTGATGTATCGGTGGCAACTTCTGCCTAGGTCACCACTTACCCTAAGGCCACTCTTCCCGTGGGTAATACAGCAGTACCCACACCCAGACGCAGGTCATCGCTAGGGTCATTGCTAGTATGGCACATCATCTACGTAAGGAAGGAAACCATATATCCCCAGACATAATGGCACAGCATAATGCCTGTTCGCCGGCCAAAGGCAGACATACGTCACCCGCGTCGGTGCGCACTCGCGCGAGATGTCCGTTAACAATGCCGACAATGTGTCGCTTTGTGAAACAAACTCCACAGAGACATTCAATAATAGACAACGACGGACAACCCGATGTCCTCGTGTCTGAGCTGTTCAACCTGTTACGCCATGTTAAATGTGTGTAGCACAGCGGAACCGGGCCAAACAAAGCAACGGACATGTCTGTGGCTCAGTGAAAGTCCACGCAATGTTAAACCCTTGTAATATTGCGACACAGGCCATACATACGGAGGGTTAGTAATGGAAGTAGGTTAGTTCGATCAGACCGTGTGCAATTAGTATAACGAGATCTACAACGGATACACCGCCAATCGGCGCTGCGGTTAAGACTAATTGGGGGGGGCCGTGACATGGTACCATGGACACGGACAAAACGTGCCCATGTGACTCATCTAACATTCGTACAGGGTCAGGGCGGTCCCGTACAGTGGGCGGCCAAGACCAAACCCAAAGCACCACAGCAACACCCTGACAATCGGAGGCCTGTATGCATATGGGATATAAGCAGCTGTCATCTGAACAGCCCTGTGGTGACGACATATGCATCCTGGGCCATGAGCGAGGGGGAATTAGGAATGTTCAACATGCAGTACCGCACCTTTCCCAGCAGGAGAATGGATGCCTGTGACGTGCGTGTGTGCGGGGGGGGTGATATGTAAATGTACATAGGTACCAAGGGTATGCATATTAATGACAACGAACAGCTAACGTGCACTGGTCACAGTAAGCGTCAAACGTGACTGCAGTCACGTTGGAATTATGACTATAGAACATATAGATGTGCACGTGTATGTAAAGCGTCCATGCTGCAATGACTGTTACATATATAAAGCTGTTAGTGCTTTCTGCACACGTCCCTCTACCGGATCAGACATATGTTACCAGAATAGTCACAAGTAACGCAAAACACGTAACCACACAGACACTGTAAACATATATAAACGGACTACGGATATGCATGTGCGCGTAACCCACAATCCGGACATGCGAGTGTGCGTGTGCGTGTGTGATCCAGTGGAACCAGGGAAGGTTACGGATGTCTCCTCCACACGTTTACATTCATAATTGTCAAATATATGCTTAAATAGTACTTATTGATTCCATGCTTTGTTATCGTAATGCTACTATTATACACATCGATATACAATAACCTGATCAACACACTACATTCTAAGGTGCACTCTCACCAATTATCAACTATGTGTCCGGATACTGATTGTATTTACCAATATTGTAGATATATTAACACATTGTTGCCGTATTATTGTTTCCATGAAGTAAGGCATGCAACACTGATATGTATATGTCACGTTATAATCAAGACTTGGAGCACTGTCCACCTAACTATGAGCAGGTTTATTGATTATTTCGCTTTAAACCGACTCTGAAGGAAGTGTATTAGGGACGGCTATGTCATGAAATCCGTACTTCGACGGTGCCCCATGTTAGTAGTTGAGAGAGCTCAGTATCCTTTCACTGTGGAGTCTATCGTATTTGACAGTGTCTGTTTCTGCCGATATATGTTCCATAATGTCGTTTATGAAGATGGGCAGGACGCAAGGTTTGCTGTATTTACGCATACTGGCACGTGGATATAGATAGGCCATGTCATACAAACGATGGGTAGTCAAGCAGACATCCACGACTGGGGAACATACAGCGGCAGTCAATACCACTGGCCAGATGGGGACAGTCAAACACGTTCTACACTTTACAAATGCACATCGGTGTCCATTGTAGGACTCCAAAAATTCTGACTGTTTTGCCAGTATCGGTCAAGATCAGCCAATCCGGTACAAACCGTGACTACGGCACAGCTAGACATATGCACCACCAGCGTGTTTAAGGTTGATGATACCTGCCCATGACATGCAGGACATATGAACAGAGGTCCCCAGACTGCCGTGTCCATACATGTGCGTCCATATCCCAGTTCCGCACATGAAGGATGTGTCATGCGTGCGTGGGGTTGCAGCGCTGGTATCCTGGGTATGCAAAATGGGACTCGGTGTGGTTGGGCTGATACTCCGTTGTCCCGCCCGTGGGAGGGCTGCGGTACAGGACGGCCTTAGTCCCAGTAAGGATGCAAAGCATCCATAGGGTAATGCTAAAGGCATGTGTGAAATGTGTTCAGCCCTACATCAGTGTCCAGTAGGCATTTCCCAAGGATGGACAAACGTACGGACAAGATGGCACCCATAATAGCAAGCCTGGTGGAATCACACAGCCGTAGTAGGGCATGACACAGGACATAAAGATGGAAACAGCAGTACATACACCCTGTAGACATCCATCCTGCCATGCGAATCCCAGCGTACACAGCAGCGAAGGTGCTATCCAGTATGTGGGGATCACCCGCCTCCACTCTGCGGAACATACCTGCGACCTGTGGAACACATATTAATGGCACACCAACAACGCCAACTAGGAAGGTCATACTATCGCTAAAATATGGAGTTCACACACATAACCGACATACTGTCATGAATAAATAGGTTCTACATGTACCGGCTGTGTTATACTGACAATACAGTGGCGGATAGTTCACAATGGTACCTGTGAGGATTATGTAAAGCAGTTGCCAACCTGCAGGACTACAGTAACACCCTATGGGTAAATTGTGGAAGGACACGGGTTACATAGCACTACATAATATGGGTAGGCGGACAGACATCCGGGAATGGGGAACATACGGCGGCAATCAAACCCACTGGCCGAATGGACACAGTCCAACATGTCCTAAACTTTACATATGCACATCGGTGTCCATTGCAGGACCCAAAAATTACTCCTTAAGTGAGTGTGAGCAACATAGTGTGAACCGGAAGAGGTGACAGCCGTGACTACGGCACAGGTAGATATATGCACCACAGGTGTCTTCAAGGGTGATGACAGCCGTCCATGAAATGCAGGACATATGAATAGGACTCCCCAGGCTGCTGCATCCATACACGCACTTCCACATCCCATTTCCGCACATGAAGGGTGTGCAAGGGGTACTGTCGACGGTTGCAGACATGGGATCGTGGGTATGCAAATATGGGTGTCGGTGTGGATTGGCAGATGATTCATCGTCCCGCCCCGTGTGCGGGACGTGGCCATGGCATATGCGTTACTCCGCAATACTAATACCGATCATCCACGGAAATGGAGAATGCAGCTGTGAAATGTTGACAGCCCGATACTAGTGTCCAGTAGGCAGTTCCCATGGATGGACAAACGTCGCCAAGATGGCACCCATAGCTGCAAACCTGGGGAATCCCACAGCTGTTGCAAGGCATAACCCAGGGAATACAGATACGTGTACAGTACACACTCCCAATTCAAAGCAAAACCGCTGCGCAGATACCGGGGTACACAACACTCCATGTGCCAGCACATCTATGGGGATCACACGCTTCCATACAGTGGAACAGATGGGTCACCTGTGTAAAGATACCAATGGCACAATCTCCACGCTTGCTGGGAATGACAAAGGATGGTCAAACTATGGCGTTGACACCAAAGAAAGACATCCTTCGTGAATTAATAGGATTGATGTCAATACACCATGGCAAACACCCAATGAACAGGGAAGACTTGCTGGCACCCTATGGCCACAAACCATGTCACACATAGGTAGATGGAACAGTCAACATAAACATTTCCCACGACAGGTCGATATGGTATCCAAAGGTATTTCATAGACATGTATAAGCTATCACCCGTTGGCCCCGTGAGACTTACACATAACATGGAAGTATCCAGGCTTTAAATGTCCACCCTTACACTTCCATTTGTCACTTTCTATGCGAGCAATGGAGATGTAGCCACAGCATAGAAAGCAGAGAGGTACTGCTAATGAAATACACACATGTCAACAACACAGAAAGCATACTATGTACACACGTATTACATGATATTGTACTATGAAACACAAACAAACCGAAACCTGCAGCAAGAATAGTCCCGTGGTTCGACACAACACAAGTCTTCGTAACATTTGAACAGTTCATTAAAACATGCAACGTTTTCGATGTTTCCACAACGTGCAGGAAATATGCTATGTCTAAGAATGTTCACAAACAACAATGTGAGTCTTAACATGATTTTAAATATCACACTGTTGATTGTGAACACTTTAACAATTTGCTTATTCAGTTGTATGGTCGAAAGCAACGGAAACACACACACACGGAAGGGACGGGAGATGAACCTACGCCTATTTACATGAACTCAGTACAGTATGAATCATTTACACAACGCGCTACCGAGTTAACTGACGTGAGCGCTGTCAGAGGCATACATGTAGGCTGCTGACGTCACCCGCAAGACAATATTTGGAAATAGCCAAGGCATGTGTTGCGGAGCGTCTAAAAGCATAATCAGTCGCAGAGGCAGCTGGAAACACACACACACACACACACACGGAAGGGACGGGGACGAACCTACGACTATCTACATGAACACACTACTGTATGAAGCATTTACAGAACGCTACCGAGTTTGCTAAACAGAGCTGTCACAGGCATACTTGTAGGCTGCTGACATCACCCGAAGACAATAGTTGGCAATAGCCAAGGCATGTGCTATGGAGCCGCCTAAAAGCATAATCAGTCGCAGAGGCAGCTGGAAACACACACACACACACACACACGGAAGGGACGGGGACGAACCTACTATCTACATGAACACACTACTGTATGAAGCATTTACAGAACGCGCTACCAAGTTTGCTAAACAGAGCGCTGTCACAGGCATACTTGTAGGCTGCTGACGTCACCCGCAAGACAATAGTTGGCAATAGCCAAGGCATGTGTTGCGGAGCGCCTAAAAGCATAATCAGTCGCAGAGGCAGCTGGAAACACACACACACACACACACACACACGGAAGGGACGGGGACTAACCTCGACTATCTACATGAACACACTACTGTATGAAGCATTTACAGAACGCGCTACCGAGTTTGCTAAACAGAGCGCTGTCACAGGCATACTTGTAGGCTGCTGACATCACCCGCAAGACAATAGTTGGCAATAGCCAAGGCATGTGTTGCGGAGCGTCTAAAAGCATAATCAGTCGCAGAGGCAGCTGGAAACACACACACACACACACGGAAGGGAGGGGGGACGAACCTACGACTATCTACATGAACACACTACTGTATGAAGCATTTACAGAACGCGGTACCGAGTTTGCTAAACAGAGCGCTGTCACAGGCATACTTGTAGGCTGCTGACATCACCAAGAAGACAATAGTTGGCAATAGCCAAGGCATGTGTTGCGGCGCCTAAAAGCATAATCAGTCGCAGAGGCAGCTGGAAACACACACACACACACACGGAAGGGACGGGGACGAACCTACGACTATCTACATGAACACACTACTGTATGAAGCATTTACAGAACGCTACCGAAGTTTGCTAAACAGAGCGCTGTCACAGGCATACTTGTAGGCTGCTGACGTCACCCGCAAGACAATAGTTGGCAATAGCCAAGGCATGTGTTGCGGAGCGTCTAAAAGCATAATCAGTCGCAGAGGCAGCTGGAAACACACACACACACGGAAGGGACGGGGGACGAACCTACGACTATCTACATGAACACACTACTGTATGAAGCATTTACAGAACGCTACCGAAGTTTGCTAAACAGAGCTGTCACAGGCATACTTGTAGGCTGCTGACGCCACCCGAAGACAATAGTTGGCAATAGCCAAGGCATGTGTTGCGGAGCGTCTAAAAGCATAATCAGTCGCAGAGGCAGCTGGAAACACACACACAGAGACACACACACATGGAAGGGACGGGGGACGAACCTACGACTATCTACATGATACACACTACTGTATGAAGCATTTACAGAATGCGCTACCGAGTTTGCTAAACAGAGCGCTGTCACAGGCATACTTGTAGGCTGCTGACGTCAGCCGCAAGACAATAGTTGGCAATAGCCAAGGCATGTGTTGCGGAGCGTCTAAAAGCATAATCAGTCGCAGACGCAGCTGGAAACACACACACACACAGAGACACACACACACGGAAGGGACGGGGAACGAACCTACGACTATCTACATGAACACACTACTGTATGAAGCATTTACAGAACGCGCTACCGAGTTTGCTAAACAGAGCGCTGTCACAGGCATACTTGTAGGCTGCTGACGTCAGTCGCAAGACAATAGTTGGCAATAGCCAAGGCATGTGTTGCGGGACCCCTAAAAGCATAATCAGTCGCAGACGCAGCTGGAAACACACACACACACAGAGACACACACGGAAGGGACGGGAACTAACCTCGACTATCTACATGAACACACTACTGTATGAAGCATTTACAGAGCAGCTACCGAGTTTGCTGAACAGAGTGCTGTCAGAGGCATACTTGTAGGCTGCTGACGCCACCCGAAGACAATAGTTGGGCATAGCCAAGGCATGTGTTGCGGAGCGACTAAAAGCATAAGCAGTCGCAGAGGCAGCTGGAAACACACACACACACACACACACACACACACAGACACACACACACACACACGGAAGGGACGGGGACGAACCTCGCCTATCTACATGAACACACTACAGTATGAAGCATTTACAGAACGCAGCTACCGAAGTTTACTGAGCAGAGCTGTCAGGAGGCGATACCCCTACGTGAGTGGTATCATTTGCAGAGGCAATGCCCGATCGGGTGTTCGACAGAGTCGCAGTCACGCGGTCTGTTACCATCCCAGGTCGCCGTACACTAACACGTTAGTGCTGCAGTCGAATAACAAGTAACTACTGATCAGTACATCACTGCATACTGGGCATGCTCAGACACTTAGACTCGGCACAGGGCAGACATGCATACACATGTTGCAACAGCATGGGTGGCGAATGTCGACCGGGTCGTGTGTGTCCAGCCACACAACAGAAACCTGGCCATGCCACAGACGGGCCGCTGCGTGGGGATACAGGCATGCACCGGGTATAACTGCAGACGGCCGTGGTGTGCACTGTGCTGTGTGTCTATCTACACAGCTGCCTACTGGGCATGCTCAGACACTTAGAGTCGGCACAGATCAGACATGCATACACATGGTGCGGCGGCATGGGTGGCGGAATGCGGACCATCCTGTGTGTCCGGCCACACAACAGTAACCCGGTCATGCCACAGACGTTGTTGCTGCGGGGAATATTTAGGTGCAATTAACCATGTGTAGGACTGGCCTACAGTTTGTTGCATGCTACAGACAACCCTCCCAAACACAAGATACCTTCACAGATGTCCTGAGGACACTGGTGAGTGGGCATGCTCTCACAACAGCACCGTATTGGGTGACATGAACCACCCATACATAGCCTGGGAACATTACCCATGGCACAACACAGTACGCCAGCAGTCCCAGGTGTTCACACACCTGGCCACTGTTAAACAGCCATGCACCATACATACCAGGGGGGGGGATGTCTGACAGTTCTGCCCATCACGCATGGTGAGGATATGCCCCACACAGGATGTACAGCCCTCAATGGTGATGCAAGACCGTATAGTGGATCCACTGGTCATCCACTCACTGTAACCAACACCAGCATGGGGGACCTCAGTGATGACCTCTCCACAGAAAAACACACACATCATATGACCGGTGTGGTACCCTACAAGTCCTCCATGCCAATGTTGAACAGAGGCCAGACCGCAAACGCCTAACTAATGCCTTTCCCCGACCACCCACATGCATGTCTGCAACAGGCAAACATGATGACATCAGGACCTTGTCCACCACAGGTAGGCACATGGTGTGGTGGACTGCAGCCACTCACTACCTGTACATCAACAGTTGGAGCTACTACATGGCAGGGCAATGACAGTACCAGGGAAACCATCACCCATTCATACCGGCGTCACCATACGGCCCCACATACCATCATCCAGGTCCGCTCGTGGGAGTGGTACTGCAGAGGGCACATGAGACAACCACAGGGCCTTCCCTAACTGTGGTAAGGACATGGTTGGGGGCACACAGACTTGCCTGGAAATGGTCCAGAATGGTACAACAGTCACTGCACCCACAGACATTGTCTGCATACCACAGGACATGTTCCATGCATACACCCCCCCCCAACAGGGAACATATCCATCCCACCAGAGTGTATCCTCCCAAACATGTCATATGGCCTGGAGTGATCCCATATCTCTATGGCGTTTGACACGCCAGCAATGGGCACCGATGGTTTGCCTGGCTGTGTGCTACCCATCCTGTTTGAGGCCCTCGGCCCACGCATGCGCCACTGTGTCATGTTAGCCTTACTATGGGCTATGTCCCCAATGGATGCCATATGGCATCTGTGGTCCCACTATGCCAGGGTAGTGCTCCTATGGACTGTCAACAGCCACACCCTATACGCTTGACAAGTGTTGTCTGCAAAGCTGTGTGGAGGTCCATACAGGTGGTCATGGTTACAGATAGCGGTGTACAGCCAATACATACCCACAACTACATAGTCAAGGGCGGATCCTGCCTCCCGAACCTGCTCGTCCAGTCTGGAGTGTTCACCAAGGCCATTGATGGGGATACGTGGGTTTGCACACAGTACCATGACCTGGTGGGAGCGTTCAGAGCACACTACACATGGGACCCATGGAAAGGCTCGCCAGCATACATGTGGGGACATATGTCACCCGATGCTTCTCACACAGGTTGGAGGTCACACCACACAGGGTTGGTGCTCAAGGTGCCTTGTCACACTCATATCTGGACCCAGTGGAGGCCCACAGGGCTCAATCCTGTGCCCCTGCCATATGGCATCCGACCTTCCAATGTGCATGCAATCATAGGGGATTGTAGCAGACAAGGTATGCAGATGACTACGACCGCCAACATACCCAACACCCCATGTTACACCTAACATCCACCTAGGGCGTCATAGACATGGATGACTGGTGCCAGAGCCATGGCCTGCTACCAAATGCCAGAGAAGGTGCAGCCCTACCCAGTGTGAAGAACATGTTCGTCCCAATGTCACATGTAGGTGGTACGCCATTAAAGATGGTGGACATGTTCAGGAAATGGCTACCACACCTGTCGGCAACCTCTGTCAACACACACAATGGCAATGTGGGTGTGAAGACATTCCATTGTGGCCTCCTTGTCTGGATGGAATGGCAACCACATCAGGGGTGTTCATTGTACCCCTGTACACATCACACACCAGTGCAATGACTGCGCATAATGGCACATGTGGCCTGTAGCTAACCTGACGCCTGCAGCACTCGGAAGGACCGCAAACGCTCCACAAGACGGGATGACGGTGCTAGGACATGTGTCACAAGGTGCACGGCCAAGGGGACACCGGCTGTGGATCTTCACAGCACAGCTGCTCCGTGGTGATCTGTGCCTGACATACACGGCCATGTCTGACCAGGGTGACATGGGCACATTCCACCTCCCAGGCCCCATGCAAACACGGGCACAGAAGCGACTGTCAGACACCTCAACTCAAAGATGAGTGGGACGTGCTGGGGGAACAGGGTAACGCCAGACACACCCTACAACACCGGGAGGAGTGCCAGGCCATGTGAAGGAAAGGCCCTGACTGCCTTTGTCCAGGACTGCTAATGACGTGTGGATGTGTGACGATAGTTATCGCCAGTCAACCTCTGTGTGTCACTGCTAGACCAGGGACTGGGGACTGATGGATATGGCATCCCCATCCTGAGGGGTGTTAGATGCCACACACAGTCATGCTAGGTCCACACATGTCGTAGGGCACATATCCTGTCACGCTCATGTGTGCCTATGTACCTATGTAGGGTCCATGCCGGATGTGGGTAACTGTGCTATGCTGATTTTGCCAGACATGCCTGTGGGTACCCCACGACTACACGTGGGGAACTAATTACAGTGCTCCCAGTAGGCACGCAAGTACACCATCAGTATCATACGGGTTAACTGCACCGACATGGTGCTACACATGTAACCACCACACATACTGTGTACACATATCAATGAATGCTGCACCTGTCCTGCATGGTATGTCTGCTGCATGATGTCCGTGCACAACACACATCACATACACACCTGTCACCAGCCATACACACACACCACAACATACACAGCACGTACTATGCGTACACAGGTATCACATACACCTCTCACTATCGTGTCCACCCTGTGCATCATAATATGTTAGCTTAACCGTGCATTGATGGTGTGTCTCACAGTTATGCGGCAGAGACTTAATCATATGCACAGGGTGATATGTGGCAAACAGGCATGGGCTGTACCAATGGATGACATCATGTGTGTGTGTAAGGGCCAGTGCATTGAGTGGGCATGACTATGTAGATTGCATGTGGGTGTGGTGGAGCCCTACAGTTGTGTCTGCTGTGTGTGGGTGTGTGTGTACACAGTTCAGTCATCTGTGATGCCTACACGGGGTATGCTTGGCAGCCCCTGACTGTACAGTGCAGGTGTTACGGCTCACTGTGTCTGCCGGCGCGGACCCGACCCGCGCCTGCCTGGGGTCGCACGGGCACGACCGGGTGGAGGTACAGACTGTCCACTCTCCGATGTCACATGTCCGCTGGAAACGTGCTCACGACGGGAAGCCCAGGGCCACGTCCACGTGGCCTGCTCTGTCATGGTGTGGATGGTGTAGTAGCAGCTGCAGTGCTACTGCTACCATCACTGTCTGTGTGGGCATGGGAGGTGGCACGCACACGCTGACCTGCAGCAGGTGGTGTTGCTGGCACACGCCCACGTGCCCTATGCCTCACCCCTACCTGGTGTTCCTGCACGGACTGCGCACGCTCAAGGATGGCCAAGCCTCGGTCGATGAGACCAGCCATATCGCCCAATCTCCTATCCAGAACATCGGCAAGATGCTGTTGTGCATTTGCCAATGCCTGGATGCTGTCATTTAGGGTATGGATTGCGGACCTCTGCAGCCTCTGCCCGTCCTGGTTCTGCCGTTCGGCACGTGCCTGCACCGCCATTACAGTCTGGAACATGCGTCTGGTTATACCAGCTGCTGCACCCTGTACGGCAGGTGTATGTCTAGTGGTGCTCCCCCTACGGGCAGCACCTGCCACATGCCTGCGTGGCACTGCACCAGTCCTTACACTGGCAACATCGTGTACCCACACCTTCTGCAGCCACCACACATTCCTGCTCGGGGACAACAGACGCTGACTGACCGTCATCTATGGGCAGCGGTGTTGGGGTATGTGTCGGCATCTGAACCGTGTGCAGGGATGAAAGGGACGTATGTGTGATGTTCTCCAGTGGCACAGACTCTGCCTGTGACGACCCTGCCTGTGCCTCATGCACATGCTCATCACCACTAGTATCTGTGGGGACACTAGCATCAGATTGACCGCAGGAGGGGAACGCACCTACAGCACCTGTCAATACAAAGACATACCATCGGTTACAATGCAGACACACACAGACACACACACACACACACACACACACACACACACACACACACACACACACACACACACACACACACACACACAGCATGCATGTGATAATGCAGGTGGCATGCAGCATTCACACAACACAGACCAGTGAATGCAGACCAGACATTCATAGTGGCAGTATGTACACTGCCCTGGTGGGGACAGTACAACAGGCAGGTGTCATTTAGTAGGCATGCAGTACACACATTCATGGTAGTTTGCATGCATCAGCGTGATACACCGTGTGGCCGTGGGCACGTTGAGAGTACACATGGCTGCCAACACTATGTAATGTACACCGCAAACATGTGCGGTATCATGTGGACATGTGAAGATGGTGTCCCACCGCATGCACCACATCACGATGGCTGTCATGGTGCAGTGTTATGTGTACAGTGTACAGATACAATGTATGTGTAACAGTGATGTCTGTGCAGGCACGTTTGCTGTGAGCTGTGTGCATAGCTGTACGGTGTGTGGTGCGGGCTCTGTGCCACTGCACAGTAGCAGGACACAGCTATGTGTCTGTGCGATGCGTGACCTGGACGCATTACATTGCCATGTCTGTAAGTCAGTTCAGCTGCTCAGCAGCACATATATGGTGGACATTGGAGGCACCTGTAGTAGCTGTGGAGAGGAATTTCATGTCACTGGTGTACTACATCAGATGTCCAGGGGTCCACTACATTGATGAACCCACTATGTGTGTACAGGGTGCAATGGTGAGTACCCACTGTGGATGTGCTGTGTGGCAACATGCCTGTAAGTATCAACCATGGCCTTGTCTGTCTGACTCATTGACAATTGTGTGTGGTAGACATTGTGCACACGGCCCTGTGGTGGCCCATGTGACATACACCCATACTAGTGTGACGTGTCACATTCTCTACGGATATGCTGACAGTGTGTATGTCTGCTATGTTGTGCATAGGTCATATCATGGTGTGGCAATGCTGCAGCCAGACATCCACGTGCATGGGACATGGCATGCGCCATGTCACAACGTGACCCAATGCAGCCCCATGGGTCACATTGGTAACACCTGTGCTCTGGCCAGATCACAGCTCACTCTGTGGTACTGTGTCCATACTGCACTGGCATACCAATGCATACTACACATGCAGCCATTGTGTAACACCTACACCATTGTATGCATAGCTGAATGCACGTAACACACCAATTGGTTGTGTGGTGTCATACCACTCTACGGTAACGGGTGTATCTACTGTACATGGGTGGTGTGTATGTCGGGTGGTGCGAGCTGTATACCGTGACGGGGGCACACACAGGTGAGCATGTCATGCCTAGACACATGGGGAATATCAATACAGCAGAACATGCGTTTGACTGGCAACAGACTTACCTGCAACAGACCCTTGTCCTTGCGACACGCCAGACGTATCTGTAAAGGCATTACACAAAGGTATACACATTAGCCATTACTATCTCCACGGTCAGCACTGTGCATGACACATCATGCATGTGTGTGGTTGCATGTGCTATGCACATGTCTGCTAACACAACATAGCATACAATGGTTTGCATCTTGTGTGGCCATATACCTGGCATGTATTGCTATATCATGTGTTGTACTATGACACCCACACCCACGCCGCCTATCATACAAACATCCCACACTGAGTTACTATGCGGCTCCACGCTCATAGCTCGAGACACCCACCTCCACGATGGACGCAAGTGGTTCTGCGTGTTGTTCCGTGGGTGTCCCCAGACTGGCCAGGAGCTCCTCCGTAGCTGTGAGTGGGGCCTGTGTTGGGGGCCGACCACCTGTCCCACGTTGTTGCCTGGCGATTGCAGCGGCACGCTGTCTTGCATGCCGGATCAGGTCTGTGCAGTGCCTGCGGATTTGTTGGTAGCTGCGGTTGGTTCCGCCCACACTGTTCACCCTCCTGCACAACTCCTCCCACATCTCCTGCCGTTCTTGTGCCTGCTGTGGCACATGGCTAAACAGGGCGTTGTAGTTACTCTGGAGGTATGGTATGATGACCTCCTCCTCCTGTCGGCTAAATGGTGGAAGCCGGGAACGTGGCATTATCTGGAAGACATGATGATGGTGGCAGGTCACATTCACACTGCTGTGCTGGCATACTGTTGGAAATACATTGCTATGACATGTACGACATCTGCACAGTGATCTGTGAAGGGCATCGTGGCGGTGACACAGCCGATGTTGTGGCTTCACACCATTGAGCACTGGGTGTCACATCATATCTGTGTGCCACCCCATCACACTGTGCACGCACCATGTAGATGTTAGCCTGCCATGGACATGTGTACCTGGCTGCACCTATGTCCATATCAGTTGGCATATGTCCCCATGTGACGCCTGTGCTACTGCTCACCTGTACGCTGTGTATATGTCAGTACACATCACGCCTGTGTCCATTGTGAACGCCAGCAGCGCACTGTACACATACACATGGACACCTGCACATGCATGTGTTGTGCCATGTACTTCCACACAGCACTGTACCGGTGCTGGACAACTTGCCCCAGCTCACCTGTGTTACGTATGTGATAGACATGGAGCAATGTGTAACCATGACACATTAGCAGGAAAGGCCATGCATAGCATGTACACGCACACATTGTGCAGAGCATCACACAGCACCTGTAACATGACAGGGTGCATCGCCACCACATTACTACTGTGTATGGTTGATAGTGAGAGTGCCTTTGTCCAATGCACCATGTGGGACTGTGATAGCTCATGCAGCCTTGCTGGTCATCTCTGCATGATATGGCGGGTATGCCACATACATGGCAATGGGTGTGACCCACCCAGGGGCTGACGGTATTGGCAGGGTGGCTGTCCATTGCTTTTGTCATAGCTGTGTGAATATGGACATTCAACATGTTTATCACCATGGTGTGGACACTGTCCTCCAGCGAGGTATGCTGTACGCTGCTTGTTGAGGGTGTGTGTGGTGCATGCAGGTATCACACATCCATGCATACACTGTAGCCCTGGCAGGTGCTATGTGCTGGGATGTTGATCGACACAGTGCTGTATGTGTACACACACCGCTATCCCATGCACATGGATATCTGCCTGAACTGATGTGGGTAACACATATGTGTACATACATTGCCCGCTGCCACCCACATGTCTGCTGCTGCACTACACACCGCCATCCCTCCCTGTGTGAATGTGGTGTTGGCCTCAGCAGAGGTATCCATGTATGGGGACATGGATGTTCACATAGCAGGCCCACTGATGGTATCGTCGATCTGACCATACACATATGATGCACCCCTCACACATACAACCCATTCATATTGTTGTTCACAATGGTGACACGGCTATATTGCTATGCCGGAGCCATTCACAGACATACATACACAGAGGCATGCACGCCCATCTGTGTCATTGGCCGGACTATTGGTGTGGTTTGGCACCTAACGTGTTTGACTGCAGGTGGCGCATACCTACTGTGCACATGTCTACATGGTAGGCCTGTTCTACGGTAGGCATCTGTGATGTGCTGTGCACATCTCATACCTGCACATTTGGTTGTTGTCCATCGGTCCACAGGCCAGTGGTGGGACATACAGGATGTTGCTGAACATATGTACATGCGACCCTGTACAACTGTGACGCTTAGCCTCTCAGATGCTCATGTGTCGTGGACGTGAACACCGTACACACACATGTGGTTGTGGGCCGCCGTCCATACCCATCTCCACCTGTGGGTTGCTATCATCCCACACACTCCTTGTACTGTATGTTCAGGCTATGCAGCTATGTGGGGCTTGTGTGCATACAATGCGATACTATGTGCCTTTGCACCCATCACAGACATTGTCACACAGGTACACCGGCAGCCATACACATCGCAGATTGTTGTCAGCATGTCACATGTGGTACACACCTAACACATCTCCTGCGGGACATGGTAATCTGTATGGGCATGTCCAGTAGTGACATACCACAGCTACCACTACATGACGACTATGCAGGACATGTCTGTGTACATCTACTGTGACATATACACAAGCAATGCCCCCTACCTACATCACATGGTACTACCTGTGGAGTATGTGTGTCTGCATCCATGCTATGGCCATAGATGACAATTGTACATCTATATGTGCAACATACCTCAGTGGGGTTGTCATGAGCACATGTTCCATGTGTCAATGCATTGTTTGTGTCTGTTGGGCAGTCATTGTTGTGCATGGTTTACATGGCTGACATAGTGTACTGTGTCTGATTCCAGGTACTTCATTGGGCTACCAGCATTGTACATTTCTACAGCACATTCCAGCCATCATGTAGCCAGCTTAGATGACAGTGGGAGGTGTTCCGCCATGTGCACATATGTCACACGGTACAAGGGTGACTGACACACATTGTCGGACTGGGTTCTGACTGCTGTGGATGTGTGTACCGGTGTTGACAACCATGACTGCACCAGATGGTGTCTTCTGGATGTGTGACATTCACAACAAACACCCACATTCACATAGCAGCACATCGTCCACGACAATTGACATTCCTGCCTGAACACTGTGTACGGTATGTTTGTATGACCACTGCATATATCACTGGTGGCCACCAGCATGGCTGCCTACAACAGCAGTGTGTATCCTGTGCAAACATGGGTTACACCAGTCACACCACACCTGTGCCAGCTGGCCCTGTAGTGGGTGACAGTGCAGTTCCATTCATCATGTAACAGTATACATCGTGCACCAGTATGTTGCAGACATGTGAACGGCTGTGCTACTCAACATATGCACACATGACACATCACCTGGTACACCGTGTCTGCCTTGCCACCTGCTATTGTGACCACCCTGTGATGACATTGCACGGCCCACATGGACGTGGACATGTGATGGCTCAATGGTGAATTAACCGTCCAGGTGTGTGTCTAGCCAGGTGTCCAGTAGCCACTGGTCTGCATGCAGGGATAGTCTACATTGGCCTACTCTGTCACTGGGACTGTTGACTATGGTCATACTGTTGTTATGCAGGCATGTGCTGTTTGTCCAGTCTGATAGTCGTGTTGAACCACACTACCGTGGCACACATGACGGTGGACATCTGGCTAAGGTGTGCAGCCCACATGTACATCTTCTCATGCTATGCTGCCTGTGCAGCGGTGTCACATGTCTGTCTCTGGCAGGGCTGTCACAGGTAGGCACAGCATGCAGTGATGTGTGACAATGCTTACACCTCCACTGTGCTGTACACTAGCACTGCACACACAGTACAGCACACATGTCATTTATCTACGGTGCCTGGGACCTGCCTCCATGCCCTACACGGCACACCTGCCAGTCCAGATTGTACACAGATCATACCTCCCAGTCACATACCTGGACTGCAACACACACAGGTGGGTGGTTCCCACACCACACCGTGATTTACACACATACTGTATTTTCCCATGACACATTGCATCATAGGTAGTCCATGTTCAGATACCCATGTTTGTGGCCACTACACACATTGTGACACGCGACAGTGCAGACACTGTACACCACAGGTTACATGCCAGTCGGGTTGGCATGCTGTACATTGCACCTGGGACAGTTGCTACTGCTATGTATTGCCAGCAACACGACCTTCCCTAGTATGGACTCCCACGTGCCCACACATGCTTGGCCATGCAGTACGCATAGCTGGGTGACACATTACACGACACATACCATACCTACACTACCCTCAGCATGCACCAAACCTCCATGTGTCTGTATGCTAGGCCTACACACCTCCCCCCTCTGTTTGCTGAACATCCATGCTTACCATCCCTGCTAGCCACACCCTAAGCACACAACCATAGCAGCATGCATGGTACATACACACTACAGCCAGTATTACTGACATCCACTGACAGAGGTAGTTGGGGCAGGGCACCACGTCCGATGGACAGTCTATGTGCCTATGCCAACAGTGATCACAGTGCACTTCTGCTACATTTACACACTGGTAGGGACCATGCTATTCCACACTGAGACATGGTGGTGCTGGCATTTTCACAGACGCCACAGTGGTATTCCTGTTCCATGCACACGTGCTGTATGGGCACATGTGCAGGCTGTTGCACGGTAGTTTTGTTCACCTGTGTGTTGTGTGTCACTTGACAGTCATGGTGTGTCCTGCTGGTGCATGACATACTCCACAGCTAGCTACCTACACATGACTGCCAGACATTGCAGTGTGGGCCCTCACGCAGTGTGGTGGTATGTCTCTGCTGTTTGACTACATCCACATTCAATGCAGCATACCACGGTCATGCAGGCATTGACGACACAGATGTTGCTGGCATCCTGCCTGCCAATGGGGTACCTACCAACAATACACACTCTCACTCACTACAGGGTTCCAATCCTTGGCTGGACATTGTATTAACCCTGTGGACACATACATAGTACTGGCATGCACATGTTATGTCTGGGAACACAGTCCCAATGTCACCTCCAACCGCCGTAGTTGTTGTATCCCGCCAACCTGGCTGTTACATGTCTCTGCAGCAGCACACGTCAGTGACTGCTAGCCCATTCATGTACGTTGTGCACCCTGACCACCACACTACCACATCTATCACACTACACATGGATGGTACTGCATTGCATGTATGGGGCTGCATCTCTACACCCATGTCTGGGCCATTCAGTATGGCACTGGGCCACATCTTGACATACATGCTTCACACACTCATTGACTACCTGCATGCCTTTCCTGGCACCCTTGTTGGGCTTCTGTGCGCCACAGCACACCACATCCCATGCTGGCCACCTGTCATATTATTGCATGGGTGGTTGGGGTGGTACAGAGGGTATCACATCAGACATGATCCGCTCTTTGCCCTTCAGCACCATTCCACTTTATGCTATTGACAGTGTACACATCCAGCATCACATCGAACCCTATGTATCGGCATGTTACGCCATGTGCCTTCTGTACAGTTCACACAGTGGTGCAGGCATATCATGCTGACTACAACATTTCAGGGACGTGTGGCATTGCACGTTCCTCAGACATGTGGCCCCTCATGCTCAGTATTTGCATAATGCACACTACCTGCTGTCACACAGTACTGTACATGCCTACATATACCACTTCTACATGCCTGGCAGCATTCTAGCTCATCCTACTCATGTTGCTGACACCCATACAGGTGTCAGTGTGGCAGATATATCATGTAGATATCATTGCATCAGTTACATCACACATAGTGCATACACATCACCTTTGCATACTGACAGTCATGCGGTGTGTATCACATGGATACTGTCCCTATACAGGCATATCACGTTGTACATGGTTGATGTACACACACATGGCCCACATGGTGCTGCGGTTGCCATATTACACCATAGCGTGGGTACACATGTGCAGGACTACACATTTCTGGACCGTATGTCTAGCTGATACCTTGGGTGCCCTTGTACCTGTGCCATACACACATGTACACACAGGCCGTGTTACAATAACACATGTGTGGTGTACCTTACACAATGGATACAACGTTACATGTCTCAGTATAGTCATGCTGTGCTCTCTACCCAGCTCAGACAGTTGACATATGCAAATGACAGTCATGTAACACATCTGTGCTCACCTGCATGCCACTAACACAGGGGTGTAATGTACTCTGCCATGGGCCATGTTCTCCACAGTACTGATGCATGTAGTACTCCTACATGGCGTTTGCTGTGGGCAGGGGGGGAGGAGCAGTCCTGCATGTGTGCACACATGCCACATTGCTCAGCCCGGCGCCTGTGTGACATCCACAGACTGGACACACACCATGCTGTGGGACATAGGTCCTGTGCACATCCCACAGGGGCACACTGTGTCACTAGTCATGTGATAGCTGCCTTGCTGGTAGGGTGACACAGACCCATGGTACCACCACAGCGGACGTATTGTATAGACATGACAGTTGACATCCAGTTCTGCCGTTCAGTGGACACTACCATGGGGGGGGGTGTCAGTACTGTGTACATTGCACATGTGTTTACACACGGCCCTGCTGGACATCATTGTGGCACACATTGCACCTGCTATGGAACCTTTGGACATGGTCACTTGCTGTTACCTCCATTTCGGGTACCTATTCTGCTACTACATTGTCCCATATGTGCAGGCCATACATATCTTGTGTATGTATATAACATTAGCCCATCGCTCCTTCATGCATGCTATGCCTGTGATACTGTCTATGATTTGTGAACATATCCATCATGCCAGCTTTGCATTACACATAATTGACATAGTCGCCCCTACTGCGTGGGATAGGTGCACGCCGTGCGCACATTCCGTATGACATCGACGGTATATGCCCATGCACATGTGTGCTGTGACACTATGCATAAATGTCCTATCCCCTGCTGTGGCACTTCAGTGTTGGATATCCACTGCCAGCATCGGCGTGGGTGGTGGCATTGTTCTGTGTTTGCAACCCCTATGGCAGACCTGGGGTAGGGTTACCACCTGTGCCACTTTGCAAGGGACAGTCCCTCCTTGGGCAGTTGTGTCCTGACAAAATTTATCACAAATGGCAAATGTCCTGAGATTGTGGGACATCACTATATCCCATTCTTATGTAAGAGTTGCATAACATACTTATTTATGTATGTACATTCCTAACTGTTACAAGACACACAATAAGCAACTGAACTGCTACAAGACTACACTTTTCTTTATGCAAAAGAGTAGAGTTCTAACCTTTGTACTGACCATGGGTATGTGTCCACCTGTAACATCTGAAGTGTGTCCCGACGATTTCCCACTTTGGCCTTTTGAAAGGGTGGCAAGCGGGCCCTGGGGTTATCCCGGGTGTTTACATGTTGTCCCACTGCTGTGCACACGTTGTCCACAGTTGTTGGTATGCTGCGCGTTTTAGCATTACATATCCAACCTTCGCCTCTCTCTGCCTGATGGACAGGTATCTTTACCTACACACACTGTTCACATACTGTACAGATTCGTCATACGTATCGTGCGTTACACACCAGTACATGTCGTGGGTTCACATACCTTTCCGCCTTTTGTTCTGAGTTCGCCTCTATTCCCTTGTTTCTCTTTCTCTAGTTTGTATGCTCGTATGAACATATGGTTTGAATATCCAGGAGTCTTCCTTATATTAAATGCCGCCTGATGCATGTGGGTTAATCAGGCCAATAGCTGTTCCTCGGTGTGTACTTATGCGCATATCAGCGGTGATCCCCTTCCTTTCGTTCGTTACGGCGTCGGCACTAGGCCATGGTTCTTTCCTCGTGTGGCCGTTGGTTATTTGCAATACCTTCGTGAGGATGGTATGTATTGTATCATGTTTGTGTGACTGCATCCGCTATGTGTGGTGTCGGGTACATTTCGCTGTGGTGTTAGCCGTGGATTGTGTGTGTTGGGTATGGTATTGTGTTCGACATGTGGGTGCCGTGTCCTGGCGGCGTCTGTCGATGGCGTTGTGCATTCAAATGTGTTACATGGCTGTTATTTTCCTGTACATAGCGAATGCATGGATGCATGAGCCGCTGCTAGTGTTTCCCAGGAGCTTGTTGTGGGTATGCCGCTGTCATTCACTGCCTGTATGTGTTTGCTACGGTTTTAGCTGTTATCCCTTTGATATGTGCAATGGGGTATATCTGCGGATGTGGGTGACGGTACAGTGTGAGTCTTGCATTTATACATACCAGATATGCTTGTGTGTGTGCTCCATCCCTGCTTGGGGAGCTGCGGGTTACCTGTCTGTTGTTCCGGGAATGTTTGTTTTGTTGATGTCGCCTGCTGTCGGTATCGCCTGCATGTGTGCTTCCTGCACGTAGTCCTCCTTCACATCGGTTATATATCTGCGGATGTTCGTCCGCGCCTACCATCCATTGGCATTTTGTCGCTGATAGTTACGGTGATTGTGGTCCTATACTTGGGCGGACTGTATGCTACCGTAGCCTCCTATTCGTGTGCCGCTTGCTTACGCCACGGTCGTGGAACACACCGCGGTATTTACCGGACCGTGAGTGTTCACGATCGGTGCCGAATGGCACATTCAGATTTTCGCCGTACATGCCTGATGCTGTGTAACGCCGACGGACCGTGTGGAGTCTACGTTATGGCCGCCATACCCTACGGTCGTGGTTTGTACATGCGTCCTTTGCATCTCCTGTTTGCTATGGCCCTGTGGCACACTTTGGGACATTTGCGCTTTGCATCATTTTACGCCACGCGTGCATAGCCACTGAGGAGATGTCAGTACTACTTTGTGGGTACTGCTGTACATACGCCTATGGTTCCTGTACTGTATGCCTACGCCTGTTATTACACTCCGCCTGTGACATGTCACCTTCATACACAGTTTACACTGGCACACACATTACACACACACAGCGGAACACACGACAACCTCACCTCACACATACACATATTGCCGCCATGGCTGTCAACCTTCTATTTCCGGAGTGGGGAACACACACAGTAGTAATGTGAAACACATGGGCATAATGTGGAACACATAGTAATGGCATAGTGACAACTTCAGCTAAGTAGGTCATAGGTTGATTATGATATGCTGATTTACTTACAGTGAAGAACCTTTACTAACTTACTATGAGTACATTCTATTTACCAGGATGTCATTTATATACATTCCTAACAATGGATGTTTGAGAGACATTTTCAATGTGGAACTTGGAGGAACTGCGAGGAACATGAACTGTTTTACACCCCAAATGAGGTACGCCTCATAATGTCGTACACTTCACTGGTATGCTTTCTGCTTTCGCGACGGTTGACCACAATACCTACGTTGGCTATCGCCGGTGGCGGCGTATCTCCGCACTCATGTCCTATGGATATGACACGACATATGTAGGGTTGCCACCTTTTCAAATGGCCAAAGTGGGTCATTTTTAGTAGCAACGCCAGATTTTGCGTGCCAACACATACCCACGGCCAGTACAAAGGACAGCGATTCACTTTTTGACGGAATACAAAGCTGTAGCATTACAGTTGCTTATTCTGTTTATTATCATATTTAGATGTTTCTTCTACAAAATAACTGTTTTCTGCAACTAATAAAGTAATTATGGGAAATGGTTTTGTCCTACAATCTCAGGACATTTGCCATTTTGTCAATGTTTTTGCAGGACACAACTGCCCAAAGGTGGACTGTCCTCACAACGTGGGAGTGGTGACCCTACACATATCCCGTTACTGTACCGTGGACTGGTGACCATCCCGACACGCGGATATGTATTGATGCAGGTTAACATTTCCATGGCTGGCGTTACCTGCCCTGCCCACCCTCCAGGATGATCGGGTTGTCGGTCACTATGTTTAATATGTGGTGATTTCGCCTTACTTATCTGTGAACTTGCATCTCTGGGTTCCATATTACCCTGTTGTACTTTCTATCTGTGTATGCGCATATATTTCTACATGTGTACTGATATGTATTTCGTATCTGTGTATGCACATGGGTACATGTGTGCTCGACTTGCGGCGATAGTGGCAGCATATGGCTACGCCGTGTGCTGTAGAACCGGCGGCGTTGAGGTGTTGGCGTTCCATGCTCTGCTGGCTATTGGGTGTGCAGTGTTTGGCCGGTGCCTTTGTTGGAGTCACACATACGCCTGCACATACGGTACACATTACGGGCGGACATGTTTGTGTGGCGCCCATTTTACTGTGTGTGCAGGTCAGGAGGTGTCAGTCCATGGGGCCTACACTGTCAAAGTATGTGCTATGTTCCCTCTTTGCCAGGGCGTAGGCATATTGGGTGCCTCTGTCTACCTACTGTGGCTGGCTCAGTGTGTCCGTGGCGCCGCACGCCCTGTGCCTGTGCTTGCCCTGGCAGTTGTGGCGGGCTTGGTGGCCCTCCGCATTATGTCCCTGCAGCAGCTGTTTCCGCAGAATCATATTGTGTAGCATACAACATACTATGAATATGTGGGCACTTGTGCCTGGAGAGTACTGCAAGGCTCCACGGATGTATCCAAGCACCGAACCGTGATTTCAAGATCCCGAACACACGCCTATGATTATTCTCGCTTGTGCGTGTGCCTCATTATGGCGTTCTTGCATGTGTGTGTGTGCATTTCTGATGGGTGTCATCAACCACGGCTCCAGTGCGTAGCCAGCATCCCCCACAAGGTGACCTTGTGTGATGTCCCCACTGGCGAATACCTGATACAGCTGTGAGGCATGCCAGATATGGGAGTCGTGGTAGCTTCCAGGGCTGCCAGCACACACATCCATGATAATGCCCTGCGCATTGCACGACCTGGCAATTGATGGAGGGGTATCCCTTGCGGTTTATGTAGCGTCTACCCTGCTCCCCAGGTGGTGACTTGATTTCTATGTGCGTACAGTCTATCGCACCCAGGACCTCCGGTATTGTGCCACACGGTGGAAGCGCGATATTGCTAGCCAACTCCTCCTGAGATGTGGGGAACTTTATGTGCTCATGGGCATGTGGTAACATGGCATCCAGGAACTGGTGTAGTACCCTGGATGCTGATGCCTGTGAGATGCCCATTATGTCCCCGTGGGCCTTTGAAAGGTACCTGTAGCCAGTATTCGCAAGCTCACACATACCTTTGTGTCCACTGGGATGGGCTCCCTCTGTTGTCTCTTGTTCTCAGGCGCCGGCACAGCTCCACTATTTGCTGTAACGTGTCCCTGTCCACCCTGTAGCTCTACTATCTCCAGGTCTCGCAGCCCCTGGTAGGTCACCCTTGGTCTGAACACTCTCCTTCTCCTGTGAGGCCTACGGTAGTTGTCGGCACCACCCTCCGCAACTCCGCCGTCTGTCTCTGCCACATACCTATGCATCACGGCCACGGCGGCACCCAGCATATACATGTTAAAAGTTCCCGTCTGTTTACACCCTACGGTGCGGCGTTTGGGAAATCGCGCTGTGTGTTGCGCATTCACATTTATTACTGTTGTGCTGTATACCCGGTGAAGTCATTGGGTGTGTCTGTGCGCCCTATCCATGGATTATTTCCGTGGTTTTACGCTTGCAGCTGCAACGGTACTGCCTGTAGTGTTACATTACAGTTGCCTGCATTGCCTTCGCCTGGCATCTTACATTACTGCATCCTGCAGGCACATGGCATATGATGCATTTTATCTGCAGCCGCAGTTATGCTACCTCTGTACTTGGCTGTGCTATTTCGGTTCTTTGCTCTTTGCATTTCTACTACATCCCCTATTATCTTTGCTCTCATATGCCTCCCCTTTCCCGTTCTGCAGGAGTCTGCATGCAGACTTATCAGCTGCCGGCGTTTGCCCTTCCTGCATTGATTGGTGTTAATTGCTCGTTACGGATACATTTACACTGCTTCCGCATTTCCTCGTATTCTCCGCATTACCTTCCTATATCCCTGGTTGTTGCCGTGAGGCCGTCACATGACTGGTTTCGGAACGTAGTCATCCTCGTGCACATGCATTTGTATCGCATTCTGTACTGTCAGCGCATCTATTTCCTAACACGCCAGTCCTGATGCTGTGATGTGCATTGTCCAGCCCAGATTTGCTGTCCTCCAATATCCTTCCTCCTACAGTGGCACACCCTGTGTGGTTGACATGTATCTCGTAGGCCACTCCTCGGTGTCGCATCACGCCGCTTGCTCCATCCTTACGCTGGCGCCGCTTTTGCGATTCACTATTATCTGCCTCATTTGCATGGAATTGACTACTAATACCTGGTTACGCGCGGACGCCTCCACTCCTTGACAACCATTGCGCTGGGGTTGCAGCTTTACATACATACTATGGTGTGTGGTGGCTGTGCAGCTGATTTGTGTTCTAATGCTCTTTTCGGACATTATCATATTATTTCATTGCTTTACAACTTCTGTGCACACATCCCGGGTCTGCTGTTCTTTCTACGACGTGCCATTTATGTCATTTTTACATTTTGTGCATATTTTCTTTGGACATTCTCGGTGCCTTTCCACATTGGCATATTGCACCTATATGATACCTGACTTTGACAGCCTTCCGTTACTCCTCCGGTATGTTTGGGTAAATGTAAACCGTTTTTGGTTTACATTGCCGTGCCTTACGCTTACGCCTGCGCCCACTTTGTGGATCGCTATTTGCCCTCATTTGCATGGTGCAATACCGCACACAGTGTGTTTTGCATACCTACCCTCGCCGGGCGGGACGGTCGACGCCGGTAGTGCACGTGGAATTCATTCATACCTGAATCGCTAAGCAGCCATATTTGGCGTTATAACGCCGACGCTATGCTGGCGCCTGGCGCAAGGTTCATGAATCCCGGGGATTGTCTGGCTATGTCATTGAGGTAGGTTTGTACTCTGTATAATTTACCTAGGTTTTTTAATTAGATTTTTTTAACCAGGTATGGCCCATGACAGTCAAATTTCAACTGGTCATGTATGATGATACCCAGTGATTTTGTATGATTTACTTGTTATTTCATGGCTTCATTGGTAGAAATTATATGAATACTGTTTTGATAGAGCTGTGTTTTGGGGATAAAGAGTAGTAACTTAATATCTGAAGTAGTTGACTTCATTCATTCTGCACATATGGGTTTACGGATCTGATTATCTGAGCCGGCAAAACTTTTCAAGCATCAGCTCCGAGCTTCAAGCTCGCCCTTACCTATATTACATCACTTCCTCCTGTCTAGCCCCAGATCTCGCTTTGCTCTATGAGTCAGCATCGTGGTCTCTGAGCTCTTAGCTAGTTGGTAAGGTTTTTGGTCCTTTGTTGCTAATTGTTGAGTGTGTATACCTTCTCTTTTTCCTCCCTTACATCGCTTTTGGTCGTCCTGCTAGTTTAAAAAAAAAACAAAAAAAAAAACATTTTTAAGTGTTTGTGTAGTATTGTGTTACTGGTTCCCGCCTAGGCCCAATCCCTGTTAAGTGTGTTTGTGTGGGCCCTAGGGCTTTTTCTTTCTTTGCTATGACTGAACAGTCTAAAGTTCTCTTTAAAAAGTGCACAGAGTGTGGTCATAAGCTTTCTCCAGCCAATGACCACACTCTGTGTGTTCTATGTTTAGGGGTCGCCCATCTTTCTGCCTCCTGCAACATTTGTTCGGGTTTTAACCCTAGGGCATTTGAAGGATCATCGGGCTAAGCTTGTGGCTAAAGGTCTGCTACCAGCTTCTGCCCTGGAGTCGGCCTCTCCTCCCCAGCTGGTGACTCTGTGCAGGCAGGGACTCAACCTCCCACCAGGCTTGCTTCCTCTGAGTCGTCTCAGACAGGTAGGGACAAGAGAGAGAAGGAGAGGCGCCATAAAGAGAGGGACGGGCCCAGAAAAGGTCTCGGACAGGAGTCCTTCTCCAGCCCCTCTTCTAAGGTACCCTGGTCTCGTTCTCCTCGGCCTCCGCTCTCGCTTCTCACCAGAGTCGGCCAAGCCAGCCGAGCCACACACTACCTCTGATCCGACCCAGACCCGAAGTCGGTCGCTTCCTCCAGATCAACCCGAGTGTATCCGAACTTGATATGGACAGGCTTATGAGGAGGTTCATCCAGAACCAGATTCAGATGGGGGTCTTACCAGGGCTCTCTCCCATTGTTGAGGGTTCTTCTTCTACTATGTTCCACCCTATTGCTCCTTTCCGATCCGACCCGATGCTTCGGGGTTCTCTGGTCGAGACCTTTCTGAGCTGTGGGGTCAGCGCTGATGGTTTTCGCTTCTCACGCCCGGCCGTCACCTTGAGTTCCTCGGATCCAGGGGACTCTCAGAGCCGTGGTCGGGAGTCGGACCCGAGGGTTGTGATCTCGCTTTTCGGATCCTATCCTGGTGCCCGGACTACCCGCCGTCGGCTCCAGTCCCTACTTCAGTGCCGGGCAGAGCCTCTTCCTTATGTTCCCACGGAGGTGTGTTCTCCATCGGCATTCGGGCACTGGAAAGGGTCCTCTCCCAGGTGTTGAGACCTCAGCTCACATCCTCAGATCCCACCCAGACCCCTCTGATTTCGGATTCTGCTCCCATTGCCCTGTCTCAGGGACAGCCCGTGCAAGGCAACCCCAGATTGTTCCCCTCAGGGAATGGGGGAGGCCGTCCACATGACTGGTTTCGGGAACGTAGTCATCCTCGTGCACATGCATTTGTATGCGCATTCTGTACTGTCAGCGCATCTATTTCCTAACACGCCAGTCCTGATGCTGTGATGTGCATTGTCCAGCCCAGATTTGCTGTCCTCCAATATCCTTCCTCCTACAGTGGCACACCCTGTGTGGTTGACATGTATCTCGTGTAGGCCACTCCTCGGTGTCGTACCGCTCGCCGCTTGCTCCATCCTTACGCTGGCGCCGTTTTGCGATTCACTATTATCTGCCTCATTTGCATGGAATTGACTACTAATACCTGGTTACGGCGGACACCGCCTCCACTCCTTGACAACCATTGCGCTGGGGTTGCAGCTTTACATACATACTATGGTGTGTGGTGGCTGTGCAGCTGATTTGTGTTCTAATGCTCTTTTCGGACATTATCATATTATTTCATTGCTTTACAACTTCTGTGCACACATCCCGGGGTCTGCTGTTCTTTCTACGTCGTGCCATTTATGTCATTTTTACATTTTGTGCATATTTTCTTTGGACATTCTCGGTGCCTTTCCACATTGGCATATTGCACCTATATGATACCTGACTTTGACAGCCTTCCGTTACTCCTCCGGTATGTTTGGGTAAATGTAAACCGTTTTTGGTTTACATTGCGTCTTACGCCACGCCTGCGCCACTTTGTGGTTCGCTATTTGCCCTCATTTGCATGGTTCAATACCGCACACAGTGTGTTTTGCATACCTACGCCGAGGCGGACGGTCGGCTGCGCGCCGGTAGTGCACGTGGAATTCATTCATACCTGAATCGCTAAGCAGCCATATTTGGCGTTATAACGCCGACGCTATGCTGGCGCCTGGCGCAAGGTTCATGAATCCCGGGGATTGTCTGGCTATGTCATTGAGGTAGGTTTGTACTCTGTATAATTTACCTAGGTTTTTTAATTAGATTTTTTTAACCAGGTATGGCCCATGACAGTCAAATTTCAACTGGTCATGTATGATGATACCCAGTGATTTTGTATGATTTACTTGTTATTTCATGGCTTCATTGGTAGAAATTATATGAATACTGTTTTGATAGAGCTGTGTTTTGGGGATAAAGAGTAGTAACTTAATATCTGAAGTAGTTGACTTCATTCATTCTGCACATATGGGTTTACGGATCTGATTATCTGAGCCGGCAAAACTTTTCAAGCATCAGCTCCGAGCTTCAAGCTCGTCCCTTACCTATATTACATCACTTCCTCCTGTCTAGCCCCAGATCTCGTTTGCCGCTCTATGAGTCAGCATCGTGGTCTCTGAGCTCTTAGCTAGTTGGTAAGGTTTTTGGTCCTTTGTTGCTAATTGTTGAGTGTGTATACCTTCTCTTTTTCCTCCCTTACATCGCTTTTGGTCGTCCTGCTAGTTTAAAAAAAAAACAAAAAAAAAAAAAAAAACATTTTTAAGTGTTTGTGTAGTATTGTGTTACTGGTTCCCGCCTAGGCCCAATCCCTGTTAAGTGTGTTTGTGTGGGCCCTAGGGCTTTTTCTTTCTTTGCTATGACTGAACAGTCTAAAGTTCTCTTTAAAAAGTGCACAGAGTGTGGTCATAAGCTTTCTCCAGCCAATGACCACACTCTGTGTGTTCTATGTTTAGGGGTCGCCCATCTTTCTGCCTCCTGCAACATTTGTTCGGGTTTTAACCCTAGGGCATTTGAAGGATCATCGGGCTAAGCTTGTGGCTAAAGGTCTGCTACCAGCTTCTGCCCTGGAGTCGGCCTCTCCTCCCCAGCTGGTGACTCTGTGCAGGCAGGGACTCAACCTCCCACCAGGCTTGCTTCCTCTGAGTCGTCTCAGACAGGTAGGGACAAGAGAGAGAAGGAGAGGCGCCATAAAGAGAGGGACGGGCCCAGAAAAAGGTCTCCGGACAGGGAGTCCTTCTCCAGCCCCTCTTCTAAGGTACCCTGGTCTCGTTCTCCTCGGCTCCGCTCTCCTCGTTTCTCACCAGAGTCGACGAAGCCAGCGGAGCCGACACACTACCCTCTGATCCGACCCAGACCCGAGTCGGTCGCTTCCTCCAGATCAACCCGGAGTGTATCCGAACTTGATATGGACAGGCTTATGAGGAGGTTCATCCAGAACCAGATTCAGATGGGGGTCTTACCAGGGCCCTCTCCCATTGTTGAGGGTTCTTCTTCTACTATGTTCCACCCTATTGCTCCTTCCCCGATCCGACCCGATGCTTCAGGGTTCTCTGGTCCGAGACCTTTCTGAGCTGTGGGGTCAGCGCTGATGGTTTTCGTTTCCTCTACGCCGGCCGTCACCTTGAGTTCCTCGGATCCAGGGGACTCTCAGAGCCGTGGTCGGGGAGTCGGACCCGAGGGTTGTGATCTCGCTCTTTCGGATCCTATCCTTGGTGCCCGGACTACCCCGCCGTCGGCTCCAGTCCCTACTTCAGTGCCGGGCAGAGCCTCTTCCTTATGTTCTACGGAGGTGTGTTCTCCATCGGCATTCGGGGCACTGGAAAGGGTCCTCTCCCAGGTGTTGAGACCTCAGCTCACATCCTCAGATCCCACCCAGACCCCTCTGATTTCGGATTCTGCTCCCATTGCCCTGTCTCAGGGACAGCCCGTGCCAAGGCAACCCCAGATTGTTCCCCTCAGGGAACCCCCGGAGGCTTACGAATCCTCTCCAGAGAGTCACACTGGAGAGGAACCTCGTAAGCGCAAGTGCAAGAGAAGGCACTTGTACTCCCCTGAGTCCATTACCACTGATACGGACTTGGATGAAGGAGAGGGTTCCCCCAGATTACCTACCGAGGATGTCTCGTTCAGAGATATTATGGAGATCCTCCACCAAAGAGGAGGTTGGTCAGCCTCCAAACCCTCTGCGGATGAGTCCGTATTCCTGGAAGCCTGTGGCGCGGGCCCATCTACTTCCTGGGTCTCCCCTCCAGGTGGACCTCATCACCACTAGGGCATGGAAGGATCCTGACACCATAGAGCCTATACCCAAAAGGCCAGACAAAATTCTTTCTCCTCCGTCAGGCAGGCAGGCATGGTCCAAGGGAGCCCCGGTAGACGCTTTGGTGGTTGCAGCTGCCACAAAGAAGGAACTGGCACAGGAGAGTTCCTCGGTCCATCCACCAGACAAGGAGTCCAGGTCGATGGATTGTTTTGGGAAGCGCATTTTCTATCTGTGCACTGAATTACTTTGCACATGTCATCCGACTGCAGCGAGACCTTATATCGGAGCTAACTGAGTCACCCCCGGAGTCTCTGTCGCAGCAGGACAAGCAGTCCTTCACTGCGAAGATGACTACACTGAAATCAGTCACTAATACCTCTATGCGTCTCCTCTCTCATGCCACGGAGGGAGCCGCTAAAGCTGCTGGTACAGGCGTTGCCTTGAGGCGACACGCCTTGATCAGGCTGTGTCAATTTGCAGACCCCTTTAAGGTGTCTTTCATCAACGCCCCATTCGATGGATCATCCCTCTTTGGGAAGACTGCACGTGACACACTAACCCAGAGTGAGAAGGACGGAAAGACTTTGTCAGCCGTCGGAATCCGCTTCTCTAATCCCCAGAGGTCCTATTCCAAGAACCAAAAGGGGCAAAAGAAGATGTGGTTCCGAAAATCACACTTCTTTCATGACACTCAGGAATAATCGTCCCCCAGAGGCAGAGGGGGACAAGACCGACGCTGTCCCAGAGGCAGAGGGGGTCCCAGAAACTTCGGGTCTAGGGAACCTTTTTCTGACAGACCCGCTCAGCAACCCTGAGGGGTTGCCCGGCTGCTCTACTCCGGAGGCAGTCGGGGGAAGATTTTTCTTACATCCAGTGGCATGGGAGTCCATTACTGCAGACCGCTGGGTGTTAGAATATCCTCTGGATATGATGTTTTAACACCTTCCTTTCATGTCCCTTAACTCCAGCACACCTCCCAGATGTTCCACCCGCTCACAGGGAGGCTGCAGCTTTAGAGGTTTCAAAGCTGCTATAAAAACGAGCCATCAAGCCGGTCCCCCCAGATCAATCTGGATCAGGCATCTACTCCAGGTTCTTTTTAGTGCCAAAGAAGACGGGGTTCCTCAGGCCCATTCTGGACCTGTCTATCCTCAACCTGTCGGTTGAGAAACAATTCCGGATGGTCACTCTACAGTCCATTCTACCGTTTCTGAGAGAATGCGAATGGATGTGCTCGTTAGACCTCCAGGACGCTTACTATCACATCAAAGTAAACAGGAGCTCCAGGAGGTTTCTACACTTCCGGCTAGGGGCCACTCACTTTCAGTTCAGAGCCCTACCCTTTGGTCTCACCACAGCCCCAGGGTGTTCACCAAGGTTATGGCGGTCTTAGCGGCTCACCAGAGAATTCAGGGCATTCAGGTATTCCCTTATCTAGACGACTGGCTCTTCGCTGCATCCACCAATCGTCTCTTGTGTCAGGCCCTACACTACTTCCACGGTCTGGCTCACAAGGTAGGCATCACGATCAATGTCAACAAGTCCCACCTGGCTCTGGTTCAGATCATAGACTTCATCGGGGCATGGTTGGATTCGATTCAGTCAAAGATTTTTCTCACCCCGGAAAGGATAGAAAATCTCAAACTCCATGTATCGGAGGTCTTGGATTACTCAGTAGTCACAGCAGCTGATGTTCTCAGGGCCCTGGGTTTGATGGCAGCCACAATTTCTATCCTCCCTCTTGCACGTCTTCACATGAGAGTCCTTCAGTGGAATCTAGCAGTTCAATGGTCCTGGTTAGACCTTCCGATGAATTTCCACATCCGAATCAATCAGACATGCAGAATGTCACTCCAGTGGTGGCTTCAGTCAGCGGACATTTTTGCGGGGCGCAGCTTTCTAGCCCCTCCGGCTCAAGCCACAGTGACCACGAACGCTTCCCAGCTCTGGTGGGGGGGGGCACTTCCTGGGAAGAACGGTCCAAGACACGTGGTCCCCACCAGTGACCAAGCTACACATCAATGTCCTGGAGATGAGGGCAGTGCTTTTAGCATTAAGAGCCTTCCACCCTGTCCTACCTCCGGGCACGGTAGCCATTCAATCAGACAACATGTCTGTAGTCTGGTATATAAACAAACAGGGAGGGACCCGATCCTACCCCCTTTGTCGCGAGGCCATAAGGGTTTGGGAGTGGACCATATCCACCAGCCGGTTTCTCATAGCAACGCATATCCCGGGACGCTCCAACATTCTAGTGGACAGTTTCAGCAGGGCAATCTTTCTGCCTTACGAGTGGTCTCTGAAACATTCAGTAGTGGAGAAGATCTTGCGTGTTTGGGGTCAACCTTGCTGCGATCTCTTCGCATCTCCTTCCAACGCGAAGTGCAGCAACTTCTTTGCTCTGATCCCCCCTCCGGGGGATGTCCCCAGAGACGCTCTGGTCCATGCTTGTCCTCCCGGGCTACTGTATGCTTATCCCCTGTTACCTCTTATTCCAAAGTTCCTTCAGAGAGCTTGCCGACTGCAGTGCAAAGTCATTCTCATAGCTCCCTTCTGGCCGCGTCAAGTGTGGTTTCCCTTCCTATGGTCTCACCTGTTGGATCCTCCATGGACTCTAGATCCATGCCCGGATTTGATTTCTCACCCGTTGGGCTTGCCCCTGCCCAACCTGGACAGTCTCAAGCTGATGGCGTGGCTGCTCCAGTTCCCATGATCATCAGGACTCCCGGACTTTCGTCCCCTGTTAAGAATATTCTGGTAGCTTCTCTTAAAGCCTCCAGTGGGGAAACTCTACAATAACAAGTGGAGACGTTTTTGTGTTTGGGCCTCTCAGTGCAATCTGAGCTCGTTTACAGCTCCTGTCCCGGTCATATTGGATTTTCTGACCAATCTTTTTCGATCAGGCGCAAGTGCTTCCACCATCAAGGTTCAGCTGGCTGCCATCTCTAATTTTCATTTGGGTGAAAATAAGGTTGCTGTGGCCTCTGCCAAATTGTGTAAAGCTTTCTTGAAGGGCACTATTTTATTGTGACCTCCAGTTAAAGAAACAGTGCCCCCCTGGGATCTGACTTTAGTCCTTCAGGCTTTGACCTCTCCCCCTTTCAAGCCAGCCGGATCAGTTCCAATTAAGTTTTTATCGTGGAAGACAGCCTTCTTGGTCGCCATCACTTCAGCCAAGAGAGTTTCAGAGTTACAGGCCTTATCCTCCTTGCCCCCCTATTTGGTTTTCCACAAGGATAGGATTTCGCTGCGTACAAATCCTTCCTTTCTTCCCAGAGTGTCCTCAGCAGCCAATATTAATCAGTCTATAAATTTGCCAGTCTTCTCAAATTTCCAAAATAGAGGTGAATGTAAGCTTCATTTATTGTATGTCCATAGACAGTTTTGTTTCTAACTCCATAGGACTAAACCCTTCCGGAAGTCGGATCAATTGTTTGTCTCTTTTTCTAAACCATTTTTGGGCAAAGCAGTTTCGAAAGTATCCTTAGCAAGGTGGATCACTCTTTGTATTGCACAGGTTTATAAGGACAAAGGTTTATCTCCTCCTGGTGTATTGAAGGCTCATTCCACTAGAGCAATGGCCACTTCTGCAGCTTTCTGGTCAAGAGTTCCGTTAGACGATATCTGTGCGGCAGCAACTTGGGCCAATTCGCACACATTCATCTCTCATTATAAATTGGATCTTATTTCTAGAGGGAGAGCATCCTTTGGCTCTGCTGTGCTCAGAAATATCCTTCCATAGGGGCCTCCCAGGAATACTAGTAGCTGGGGACTCTGTCCCATATGTGCAGAATAAGTGAAGTCAACTACTTCAGATAAAGAAGTTATGTTCTTACCATAAGGTTCCATCTCAGTAGTAGACTTCATTCTTCTGCACCTTACCTCCCTCCATCCCCCTCACTCTTCAGGTTTTTCCTGTTTAGGATTGTGGTTATGTTGCCATTTAGTGTCAGCAAACTCGATCTGGGGCTAGATAGGAGGAAGTGATGTAATATAGGTAAGGGAGAAGGTTGGAGCTCGGAGCTGATGTTTGAAAAGTTTTGCCGGCTTGGATCCGAATCAGATCCATATACCCATATGTGCAGAAGAATGAAGTCTACTACTCAGATGGAATGTTATGGTAAGAACATAACTTCTTTTTTTTTTTTACAGTTTACTAGTAGTTGTGAATTATTGTTTCAATAGATAAAGATTGTTGTGTACAGTCTTGGAGTTCAGAAAGAGATTTGGCACAGCAGATTACGGTCAACTCATCAGCATATTGAACTAGAGTAGCATTTTTCATAGCAGTGTATAGGTCATTGATAAATATGTTGATAAGTATGGGGCCTAGTATAGATCTTTCATTGCCTATGCTGTGTTTGAGAGGTAGGTGTGGAACCATTTCAGTGAAGAGTTGGACAGCCCTAAGGATGAGAGATTATGTAAGAGTTTCTGGTGGGAGACTGTTTCAAAAGCTTTTGCCAAGTCTAGGAAGATGGTGAAGGCTAGGCTTCTAGAACCTCTGTGGATGTTGACAGTGTTAATAAAATTGAGCAAAGCAGTGGTTGTGCTGTGACGAGGATTGAAGCCATGTTGGGTTGAAAACAGAAGCTGGTTATCTATTAGATACTTGAGAAGTTGTGTATGAATGCATTTTTCTTGTATTTTATAGAGTTGATAAAATGGCAATTGACCTATAGTTTGAAAGATCTGTATTGATTCCACCTTTGTGCAGTAGAATAACAAATTATTTTTTTTCCATTGCAAGGCAACTTTATTTTCAGATATGGATCAGTTTATCAGAACTGAAACTGGGTATGCAATAACTGCTATTTTAAGATATTCACCAGGGAGATTGTTAGGGGCAGTTGTAGTGGGCTTTAATTTTTTAAGGTATTTTTTGATGGTGTCATTGGGAACTGGCTGGAAGGAGAAACACTGAAGGGACATTGAGGTTAATTTGTCACTTGATTAGTTAATGACTGTACTATCTGTATAAAGTGGGTATTGAATTGATTGGCAATGGTATCATTTTGTTTCCTGCTTTTGTGTTGGCTGTGTAGTTTGTCCTGAATTTCACAAATTATTGAGGCCCAGAACATTTTTAGATTACTAATGTGTATGTTTTGCTTGGTTGAGTAGTAAGCTTTCTTATCTGTGATAAGTTATTTTGTTAGGCTTTCTTAGAAATTCTTTGGAGTCAGTGTTACAGTAATGATTCTTGCATCTTCCTGCCATGCAGAAGCCTGCAACATGTAAACTGTGAGCTTTGGCCAAATGAGACCTACATGAGTGGAGTTAAGTAAATTTTTACCTGCACCTTTATCAAATAATACACGATTTAAAGTAATTTGTTTGTGTTGCATTGAGCAATATCTAGCTGGAAGTTGACTGTTTTTTCAGTAGGTCTTATACAAGTGGTATTTTCAGTTGTGGCTTGTTAAAACCTGCATAGCCAGTGATAAGTGGGGGTAGTTTACCTCATTGTTATTCGGTTTCTGTCTCATACAAGTGGTACAGTGAATTGTTTTCTGTTTAAACTGTGAGCTTTGGCCAACTGAGACCTACATGAGTGGAGTTAAGTAGATTTTTACCTGCACTTTTATCAAATAATACACGATTTAAAGTAATTTGTTTGTGTTGCATTGAGCAGTATCTAGCTGGAAGTTTACTGTTTTTTTCAGTAGGTCTTATACAAGTGGTATTTTCAGTTAAGGCTTGTTAAAAAACCTGCATAGCCAGTGATAAGTGATGGTAGTTTACCTCATTGTTATTCGGTTTCTGTCTTATACAAGTGGTACAGTGAATTGTTTTCTGTTTAAACTGTGAGCTTCGGCCAACTGAGACCTACATGAGTGGAGTTAAGTAGATTTTTACCTGCACTTTTATCAAATAATACACGATTTAAAGTAATTTGTTTGTGTTCCATTGAGCAATATCTAGCTGGAAGTTGACTGTTTTTTCAGTAGGTCTTATACAAGTGGTATTTTCAGTTAAGGCTCGTTAAAAAACCTGCATAGACAGTGATAAGTGGGGGTAGTTTACCTCATTGTTATTCGGTTTCTGTCTTATACAAGTGGTACAGTGAATTGTTTTCTGTTTAAACTGTGAGCTTTGGCCAACTGAGACCTACATGGGTGGAGGTAAGTAGATTTTTACCTGCACTTTTATCAAATAATACACAATTTAAAGTAATTTGTTTGTGTTGCATTGAGCAATATCTAGCTGGAAGTTGACAGTTTTTTCAGTAGGTCTTATACAAGTGGTATTTTCAGTTAAGGCTTGTTACAAAACCTGCATAGCCAGTGATAAGTGATGGTAGTTTACCTCATTGTTATTCGGTTTCTGTCTTATACAAGTGGTACAGTGAATTGTTTTCTGTTTAAACTGTGAGCTTTGGCCAACTGAGACCTATATGAGTGGAGTTAAGTAGATTTTTACCTGCACTTTTATCAAATAATACACAATTTTACCTGCACTTTTATCAAATAATACACAATTTAAAGTAATTTGTTTGTGTTGCATTGAGCAATATCTAGCTGGAAGTTGACTGTTTTTTTTCAGTAGGTCTTATACAAGTGGTATTTTCAGTTAAGGCTTGTTAAAAAACCTGCATAGCCAGTGATAAGTGGGGGTAGTTTACCTCATTGTTATTCGGTTTCTGTCTTATACAAGTGGTACAGTGAATTGTTTTCTGTTTAAACTGTGAGCTTTGGCCAACTGAGACCTATATGAGTGGAGTTAAGTAGATTTGTACCTGCACTTTTATCAAATAATAAACAATTTTACCTGCACTTTTATCAAATAATACACAATTTAAAGTAATTTGTTTGTGTTGCATTGAGCAATATCTAGCTGGAAGTTGACTGTTTTTTCAGTAGGTCTTATACAAATGGTATTTTCAGTTAAGGCTTGTTAAAAAACCTGCATAGCCAGTGATAAGTGGGGGTAGTTTACCTCATCATGAGTGGAGTTAAGTAGATTTTTACCTGCACTTTTATCAAATAATACACAATTTAAAGTAATTTGTTTGTGTTGCATTGAGCAATATCTAGCTGGAAGTTGACTCTTTTTTTCAGTAGGTCTTGTACAAGTGGTATTTTCAGTTAAGGCTTGTTAAAAAACCTGCATAGCCAGTGGTAAGTGGGGGTAGTTTTCCTCATTGTTATTCGGTTTCTGTCTTATACAAGTGGTACAGTGAATTGCTTTCTGTTTAAACTGTGAGCTTTGGCCAACTGATACCTATATGAGTGGAGTTAAGTAGATTTTTACTTGCACTTTTATCAAATAATACACAATTTTACCTGCACTTTTATCAAATAATACACGATTTAAAGTAATTTGTTTGTGTTGCATTGAGCATTATCTAGCTGGAAGTTGACTGTTTTTTCAGTAGGTCTTATACAAGTGGTATTTTCAGTTAAAAGGCTTATTAAAAAACCTGCATAGCCAGTGATAAGTGGTGGTAGTTTACCTCATTGTTATTCGGTTTCTGTCTTATACAAGTGGTACAGTGAATTGTTTTCTGTTTAAACTGTGAGCTTTGGCCAGCTGAGACCTACATGAGTGGAGTTAAGTACATTTTTACCTGCACTTTTATCAAATAATACACAATTTAAAGTAATTTGTTTGTGTTGCATTGAGCAATATCTAGGTGGAAGTTGACTGTTTTTTCAGTAGGTCCCCACCCACCCTCCCTGTTTTTGACTTGGTGTTAATCTTGGTGGCTTTGAAACTGCCTGCCCCTCTTGTAAATTTGCACTTGGATACTCCTCCTGGGCCCATCTCATTTGCTCTCTCAAAAAAAAAAATGTATCTGCTTTTACTGTATTTGTGTTTCTTCCTACTTTATTTTGCTTTTGCGTCATCTTAAAAGTACTCAGTTGTATTTATTACTTCTTGGTGTAACTCATTCTAAGCCTTTTAGTTTAAGCACTTGGGCTTCAGACCAGTTGTTTTACATTAAGAAGCTTTGTGGTCTGCACTGTAGTGGCAGGACAGGTAGCTTACATCCTTCTAAGTTGGGAACTGCTGATTGAGGGCTCAGTGTCTGTTTTTCTAAAAGTGTATTAATTCTGGTTAAAACACTTGGGCTTCAGGCCAGTTATTTTACATTAAGAGGGCTCGTGGTCTGCACTCTTGTGGGAGGAGAGGCTGGACTCTGCCCTTCTGAGCTGGGAATTTCTGGTTAAAGGCTTATAGTGCCTACATATTTAAACTGCTTCTTACTGAAATTGGTACACCCTGTTTGCTGTAGCATAGACTAGATCCAGGCCTGCTGAATCTAGCTTTGTTTGTATAACTTGAGCACTAATCCAGGCATTCTTTAAAGTATTCAATTGTATTTATTACTGCTTGGTAGTAACTTGATTAAAGTGTAGCTATCATTCTAAGTCTTTTGGATTAAGCACTTGGGCTTCAGACCAGTTGTTTTACATTAGGAAGGTTTGTGGCCTGCACTGTGGTGGCAGGACAGGTAGCTTACATCCTTCTAAGTTGGGAACTGCTGATTGAGGGCACAGTGTCTGTTATTCTAAAAGTGTATTAGTTCTGGTTTAAGCACTTGGGCTTCAGGCTAGATGTTCTTCATCTCACATTGCTGCAGTCATAACCTGTGGGTAGTCCGCTGTCCTCGGTCGGCCCGAATACCAAAGTGTTAGGCTGGCGTCGGTCATGGTCGCTCAGATCTGACGTCAGTACGCCGTGGTACTAAAGCGCATGACCGACGCCATATCCTCAGTCTTTCTTGCCGCATGGTCCGAAGCAGAAGCAGCGTTTTGCGAGTGCCGTTCGGTGTCCTGAAATTTTCGTATTTCGAGTTTCAGACCGAAGACCAAGTTGGGCTAAGTACCCAGTTGGGGAATATTTTTGTCTTTTCTTGCCTCAGTTAAATGCGGATGTCAGAAAAAGTGAATAATTGTATTTCTTGTGGGAAACAGATACCTCATAGGGATTACCACTCTCTTTGTATTCCTTGCTTGGGGCCTGAGCACGACGTAGTCGGGTGTCGCTTTTGTGCTAGATTTAATAAGCGCACCATTAAACGTAGGTTAGATTGTGCTAGGCTTGTCTTCGGTAAGCGGTGTAATTACAATATGCCGTCGGATCCTCCGACGCCCGCTACCGCTAAGAAGCGTCAGGAAAAATCGTTAAAGTCAAGCAGGATGAGTCATCCGTTACGGACGCCGGTTCTTTAGAAACTACGGTGGAATCTGTGGATCCGGCCGAGGTTTCAGTTGAGTCTCAGGGGGAGCCTTTAGTTTTGCAGGATGTGGCCTCTCAGGAGTCGGCTCAGGCTGAGGGGGCCTCTCAGGTCACTGTAGTCCCTTCTTTGCATAAGGTGGTTAGGCCTTCTACTTCTGTCTCTAAGGTTCCTTCGAAGGTCAGGCCTGGTTTATCTTCCTCTGGCGTCAGCCCTAGTTCTGCGGGTTCTGTACCTAAGAAGCATATGCTGAAAATGGCAGAAGATTTAATTACCTTAATCAGGGGTTCTTTGCCTCCTCCAGATAAGAGGCCTAGGGTGGAGCCAGAGGGGGAAGGATTGGAGCATTCCTCAGATTATTCGGAGTCTTCGGCTGAAGACATTCAGGATTTTCCTCCTTATTCTGATTCAGATGCAGAGGATTCTAGTCCTTCTGCTTCCCCACCAGCGGATTTCTCTTCTTCTGAAACCCTGCATTCCATGAGAGAGCATTTTAAGTGGGAAGGTCAGGATTTCTCAGATTCTAGAAAGAGGCTTAGGGAATTTTTGTTTTTACCACAGCACAGGCCCTTGGCTATACCCCCTGTTTTGGATGTTGTTCAGGATGTTTTCTCGGAAGCTTCCCTTAATCCTGATTCTTTGCCTCCAGCCCCGGTCAAGCCAGACAGGTATTACAGAGTGCCTGAGGCTCATAAATATTTGTATAAGAGCCCGAGAGCAGACCCGGAGACTATTAGCCAGGGTCCTAAGGGTGTCAGGGCTTCTGTTGTAAAGAATCCAGTTCCTATGGATAAAGACTTTAGAGCTTTGGATAGGTGGGGTAAAAAAGTGTATACCTCTTCCACTCTAGCAATGAGGGCTTTGAATTGTCAGTTTCATATGCTGAAGTACCAGAATTTTCTCCTAAGTCAGTTGAAATCTAAGGTGGATGCTCTGGCAGAGGGCATTGAGTGTAAGGAATTGCAGGATTTAGTTCATGCCTCTGATCAGGTGGGTAAGCATTCTTTGCAGTGTGGTTTCGATGCTCTTCAGGCCTCTTCCAGGGTGGCTGCCACTGGATCAGTTCTTCGTAGGCACGCCTGGCTTAAGGATCAGAATTTGTCAGAGCATGTTAAAGCTCGAATTTTGGATGCTCCCCTTCAGTTTTGAAGAAAATGGAGGACAAAGCTAAGTCTATGCAAACAGTTAAAGATTTTCTACAGGTACGGCCCCCTAAGTTTAGCAGAAATTGGCCTACTAAGGGATGGGCTTATCCTTCTTCTGATTTACAGTCTAGGGGCAGATCTAGGCGTGGTAGGGGCAGAGCTCAGGCTCAAGGTTCTTTTAGGCCTAGGACGTGGAGTTCCCCTGCACAATCTTCTGGGGAGGGCAGGGGCCAGCCTTTTCGTAAACAGACCCAATGACCTGTATCTCCAGCTGCCAGATCCCTCCTGTCTGGCAGCTCCTCTGGGAGGAAAGTTGGCACTCTTCAGGCAAAATTGGCTTTTAGTCACTCAGGACAAATGGGTGTTGGACATTATAGGTCGAGGCTACAAGTTTTACTTTCACACCTTGCCCCCTTTCAAAGGCATGCCAGATGTTCCTTCTCAGCAAAAGGTGGAGGCTCACAAACAGATTTCTTTACTTCTAAAAATGAGGGCTATTCAGGAGGTCCCTCCGTCAGAAGTAGGCCTAGGATTTTATTCTCGCCTGTTTCTTGTACCAAAGAAGGGAAACACTTGGAGGCCAATTCTGGATTTGTCTATTCTCAACACATACCTGGACATCCCAAAATTCAAGATGTTAACTTTGCAACAACTTCTGCCTCTTTTAGGCAAGGATCACTGGATGGTAACTCTGGATCTCAAAGAGGCTTATCTTCACATTCCTATCAGGCCCAGTTGCAGGAGGTTCCTGCGCTTTCGGGCTGGGACTTTACATTATCAGTTCTCTGCATTGCCCTTTGGCTTATCTACTGCGCCCAGGGTGTTCACAAAGGTCCTGGCTCCGGTAATAGCCTTCTTAAGGTTAAGGGGAATACAAATTTATCCTTATTTGGACGATTGCCTGATTCTGGCTCAAGACAAAGTCAAGCTACTTCACCATCTACAGTATGTTATGGTAGTGTTAAGGTGCCTAGGGTATTCTTTGAACGAAACAAAGTCCAGTCTAGTACCCTCTCAGGACATGTGCTTTCTGGGTGTGAGACTGAATACAGCCTCTCAGATGGCATTTTTGACCCCGGACAAACAAAGAAATCTTACCCTTTACTTTCAACAATTGGCTCTACAGTCCAGGCTGACTGCAAGGACAGTCCTTCAAGCCTTGGGGTTCATGGCATCTTGTATTCTAGTGCTTCCCAATGCCAAACTGCATATGAGGAAGCTACAATGGTATCTCAAAAACGTATGGACTCAGCACTGCCACGATTTGGACACTGTCATTCAGATGATACCTTGCATCCAAAGGGAATTTTTGTGGTGGGCTCAGGAATGTCACCTAAACAAGGGACTCTCTGTGACCCGACCAGAGGCGAGTCAGATCTTAACGACAGATGCCTCAGACATGGCTTGGGGAGCACACTTCAAAGGAAAATGGGTTCAAGACACGTGGCCTGCCAGACTTCAGCATTTGCATATCAACATGAAGGAGATGTTAGCAGTCCAATTTGCACTGATGGCTTTCAAGGATTTACTTCGCCCAGGACAAGTGTTGATTCAGACAGACAACACAACAGTCATGTGGTACATCAACAAGCAGGGGAGTACTCATTCATACCCTCTTTGCAGACAAGCTATGATTTTATGGGAGACTGCTCTCAGTTTGCACCTCACCCTTCAGGCAAGGTTTCTGCCAGGAGCACAGAACTCCTTAGCAGATGTTTTGAGCAGACAGCTGGGGGATCCCCACGAGTGGAAATTGGATCCTCATGTTTTTCAACAGTTGACGGTGGCATGGGGGACTCCAGACATAGATCTGTTCGCTTCTCCACTGAATTACCAACTGCCAAAATTTTGCACAAAGCTGTTTCACCCAAAAGCTTGGAAAGTGGATGCTCTATCATTCAGTTGGAACAACCTTCACGTTTATGCCTTTCCTCCTCTGCCTCTCCTTCCCAAGGTGCTCCTAAAGGTCAGACAGGACAAGCCTTGCATGATTCTGATAGCTCCAGATTGGCCACGACAGCACTGGTACCCTCTGCTGAGGACTTTAGTACGGGAGCCTCCTTGGCCTTTGCCATTAATTCCACACCTTTTGTCCCAGGCAAGCAATCATTTCCGCAATGTCAGGATTCAGTCCCTGCATCTGACAGCCTGGCGTATTCTGTTTTAGACCCTGGGGGGTCGCAGCTTCCTCAACAAGTTTTGAAGGTCATTTTGGAGGCCAGACGGCCTAGTACAAGGAAAGTTTATGCTGATAAATGGAGGAGATTTTTTCTTTGGAGCAGAACAAAGAGCTTTGATGTTTCAGTGCCTAATTTGAGTGTTTCACTTCAGTATCTTACAGAATTATTAGACAAGGGTTTGTCTTTCTCCTCTGTAAAAGTTCATGCTGCAGCCATTTCTGCTCACTATGACTGTGACCCACCATTATTCTCTCACCCTTTGTTCAAGCAATTTCTTAGAGGGGCAAAGAACATAAGACCCCAATGAGCTCCTACTCCTTCCTGGGATCTCAATTTTGTGTTGGAAAAGCTCACTTTACCTCCTTTTGAACCTGCAGCTACTTCAGAGTTGAAGTTTTTGTCTTGGAAGACTGCTTTTTTGTTGGCCATTACGTCTGCTAGAAGGGTATCTGAATTACAGGCTCTAATGGCAGTTGAACCCTTCCTGATATTTCATAAGGATAGGGTCTCACTACGTACTAATCCTACTTTTATGCCTAAAGTTGTTTCTAATGTGGCCTTAAACCAATCTATTCATCTGCCTACATTTTATGCTGATCCCCAAAATAAGGGGAGAAAATTTTGCATTCTTTGGACATTCACAGGCAGTTACGTTACTATTTGAGCAGAACTAAAGGGTTCAGGCAGTCCCAACAGTTATTCATTTATTTTGCCTTGGGATCTCAAGGAAAACCTGTTTCAAAACAAACTATTTCTAAGTGGATTGGGCATTGCATTGCTTTCTGTTATTCTCATCATGGTAAGGAGGTTCCGGCTGGAATCAGACCTCATTCCACTAGGGCTACTGCCACTTCTACTGCTTTTTAAGGAGTAGCTACTAAAGATATTTTGGAGGCAGCTACCTGGAGTTCAGTGCACACTTTTTCTAAACATTACCATCTTCCTCTTTATTCTAAATCTAGGGCTGGGTTTGCCACTGCAGTTTTACAGGGCATGTTAGCAGCTCCTAATGCTATCTGATTTTACCAACCTCCCTTTACCTTTGCTTTGGGATTCTACCCACAGGTTATGACTGCAGCAATGTGAGATGAAGAACATAGTACAGTTTTGTACCTACCATAAATGTAGATGTTCAAGATCCACATTGCTGCAGTCTAATTTACCCTCCCTCCTTCCCCTCTGTAGTTTGGGGTGGCTGTGTGGTTTGTGGTGTATCTTTTGTTGCTATTTTGGTGATTGGGTATTTTTCTATTTTTGGCTATGGCCTTTCTTTTTAAGGCCTTCTGACATCTGGGGCAAGAAAGACTGAGGATATGGCGTCGGTCATGCGCTTTAGTACCACGGCGTACTGACGTCAGATCTGAGCGACCATGACCGACGCCAGCCTAACACTTTGGTATTCGGGCCGACCGAGGACAGCGGACTACCCACAGGTTATGACTGCAGCAATGTGGATCTTCGAACATCTACATTTATGGTAGGTACAAAACTGTACTTTATTTTACATTAAGAAGGTTCGTGGTCTGCACTCTTGTGGGAGAAGAGGCTGGACTCTGCCCTTCTGAGCTGGGAATTTCTGGTTAAAGGCTTATAGTGCCTGCATATTTGAACTGTTTCTTACTGAAATTGGTACACCTTGTTTTCTGTAGCATAGACTAGATCCAGGCCTGTTGAATCTATCTTTGTTTGTATGCTTGTTGTTTGCTTGTTATTTCCCTGAAACGCTAATTCCACCTAAAATGTGGCTTTTCAGCGCTTCTGTGGATCCCTAGTGATATCTGCATTGCTTACTGTACTTATTTCCTTGTTTCACTTGAAAGAAAGTTACTGTTTGTCGTTTTTGCATTTAAGTTATCTGTATCACATTGCATTTAACATACCTGGCACTTGCTCACTAAAGCAATTATATAAGTCAGCACTAACAAATTAAAAGCACTACACCCTCACAAACTCCCCTTGAGTACCTTGTTCCCTATTGGCCCTTTTTTTTCAATTATAAAGGAATTCCCAATACTATTCTAGCATGTCCAAAGGTCAGTTGTCAATCTCCTCTCTGGTCCAGCTGGTGAATCTGGGAATCTTGAGGCAATGTTACAACTGCCTCATGTACACAGACAACCCTCTCCTCCTCCCAACAAATTCCAACACATGTGAGAGATGCAACCATATAGCCATGCTGGAAGCAAAGCTCTCTCAACTCAGTACTGGCGAAACCAGTCAGGAGGAGAAGGAAACCACACTCACTACAATTCCAGTCTCACATAGACCTACCACGACAGCAAACCAAACACATAAACACACAAAACATACTGAGGCTCTAAATAAAAATCTGCCTAAGCAGCAGAGACCTCCAAAGCAGACACCCAAGCAACCGCTACCCCAAAACAAAACACGTGCAACACATAGTTCACAAAGCCAGTGTGCCGAACAGTCACAGCCCTTAAGGCTAAACAACACACCTGATACACTTGTAATAGGTGACTCTATCATCAGGCACACTGACGTCCCGCTCACCAGGCTGAACAAGGAGAAGGTCACGGTGAGCTGCCTGTTGGGCGCTAGGATCCGCCACATAACACAAGCACTCAGGTCACTCCAAGGCAAATACAAATATGACTCAGTCATTGTCCATGCTGGTGTGAATGACCTGAGACGTACCTCCCTGGACTACATGAAAAGAGACATAGAGGAGCTCTCTGAGCATGTAGCCCAGGCCGGTATGACCCTGACCTTGAGTAGCATCTTACCATCACCAAGAATGATGCCACAATATGAAGACAAGATGATCAATTTCAACAATTGGCTTAAGTATTGGTGTCATTCAAAGGGGATGCAATGCTTGTCAACCTGGGATGACATGCTCGACAAGCCACGATGCTTCGCTAGGGACGGCTTGCACCTGTCACCCCTGGACTTTCGGATATTGGCAAAGGCTCTTGCTACCCCCATAGTGCCTTTTTTAGGCAAGGCTCAAAAGACAAAACCCACCTCCATAGGTATCACAAGTGATAAGAAACTAAGAGTAATGCTACTCAACGGCAGAAGTCTAAACCTCAAGATGCACGCACTCGAAACTCTCCTTAGCATGGAGAACATCGATATCTGTGCAGTAACAGAAACCTGGTTCAAGGCTCCCGAGAGCACCCCAGCACTACCAGGTTATACCTCATACCATGCTTTTCGGCCCCAAAACTTGGACCGAACCACAAAAGGAGGGGGAGTATCAATATTCGTTAAAGATACCCACACCTCCAGGTTGGTGGCACAGCACGAAGCATCAGAGACTATCCATGTGCAACTAACAGTGGGAAAACTGCCTTCCAGTTTATAGCCTGCTACAGACCACCCTCCCAAACCCAGGAACCCCACTCGGCCTTCCTGAGAACACTGGAAAATATGAAGGTCTCTCCAAACACCATTATATTGGGCGACTTCAACTACCCAAACATAGACTGGGAGCATTACTCTAGCTCCAACACCCTAGCCCAAAGGTTCCTAGAATTTATAAACTCAAATGCTATGGAACAACTTGTTACCACTCCCACAAGAGGGGAAAACATACTGGACCTGATCATCACCAACATGGGGACTCTACGCTCCAGACCAGAAGTGTATCCCTCACTGGTAAGATCAGACCATAAACTAATCTCACTGGATATTCACATCCCGACCCCACCCCCTGCCCAGAAAACCACAGTGAAAAACTTTTCTAAAGCAAATTTCACACTCCTCAAAACCGAGGTGGAATCCTTCAAAGCCCCCGGGTCTGTGGAAAATATGGCCCAGACCGCAGAATCCTTTATAAACGCATTCTGTGAACACCTTCAGGAATGCATGGATCATGCAATCCCAAATAAAACCAAGATCCAATCCTCCAAAGGCAGACGTCCTGTCTGGTGGACCCCAGCCATAAACAAACTATACAATAGAAGGAGGAAGCTACTACATGATAGAGCAAAATCCCAAAAAGGGAAGGTATCTCTGATCAGTATTAGCAAAAAACTACGGGCACTCATAAAATCGTCTAAGGCCAGCTTCGAGAGAAAAATTGCACAGGACACTAAGGGATAATCACAAGACTTTCTTAATTATGTTAGGAACCTGGGTGGGAATTCCCAGATATGCTCAGAATTAGTCCAAAATGACAAAAAATACACCGAACCCACAGACATTGCCAACATCCTAGCTGACAGGTTCAGCGCAAACTTCTCCCCCCCCCTCCCCACCAAAAGGGCAAACATCTATCCCAGCAGAGTGCTGCCCCCCTGACATCTCAGATGCTCAGGTAAGAGCTGCCCTCTCCAAAGCAAAAAACACAGCATCAATGGGACCAGACGGTGTCCCGGGCTGCATCCTACATGAACTCCAAGAAGAGCTAAACCCAAACATAAAACTACTGTTCAATCTCAGCCTTGCTACAGGATGTGTACCCAAAGAGTGGCGTACAGCAACAGTGGTCCCTCTCCACAAAGGTGGTGCCTCAACGGATCCTGGAAACTATCGCCCCATAAGCCTGACTAGCTTGGTCTGCAAAGCTATGGAAAGGATCATCATGGACCTCATAAATAAAGATATTGGGGACCTACAGACACTGGATCCTACCCAGTTCGGCTTTGTTAAGGGCAGATCCTGCCTCTTAAACCTGGTTGATTTCTTTGAAACAGTCACCAAGGCCATTGACGAGGGGAAGGTAGTCCACACAGCCTACCTGGACCTCCCAAAAGCCTTCGATACAACACCCCACTCGGGCATTATAGATAAGCTCACCAACTTAAATATAAACCCCTATGTCACTAGATGGGTTGCAAACTGGCTCAAGGACAGAACCCACATGGTTAGAATTGCTGGAGCCATGTCAGACTCCAAACCAGTTACAAGTGGCGTCCCACAAGGCTCAGTCCTGGGACCTTTCTTGTTCGGTATATATTTCTCGGAGGTACATGCCAACACGGAAGGACTGTGGCTGACCAAGTTCGCAGATGACTGCAAACTGGGTGCCATAATCTACTCTCCAGCCGACACAAGCATCCTCCAAAAGGGTCTCATAGAAACAGACAACTGGTGCCAGAGCCATGGCCTCAAGCTAAACGCCAAAAAGTGTATAGTCATCCCTTTGGCAAAACAAAGTGCCCACAAATTACCACATAGGTGGTAATCCATTAAGTACAGAAGAAGTAATTAGGGACCTGGGGACCCAAGTTGATAGCAATCTCTCATTTGACAACCACGTGGCCAAAGTGGTTAGAAAAACATTTTATATAGCCCACCTAATCATGAAGGGATTCACATCTAGATCAGGGAGGTCATTGTGCCTCTTTACGCATCCCTCATCAGGCCCATAATTGAGTACAATGCCCCTTTTGGGATGCACCTTACCAGACACCTGCAGCAACTGGAAAGACCCCAAAAGTACCTCACCAAGAGGATCAAAGGGCTCAAACAGATGCCATATGCTGCCCGGTTAAAGAAACTCCAGCTCTACTCAGTGGCATACCGCCTGCTCAGAGGCGATCTGTGCCTGACGTATAAAGCCATGTCCAACCCGGAATTAATGGACATGCTGCACCTCAGAAAATCCAAATCCCATCGAGCTATGCGCTCGAGAGACTTGAATCTCATCACTGAAATAAATAGGACATGCTGGAGGGACAGATTCATAATCAGATGCTCCCTTCACTCTGGAATAAAATCCCAGTCCAGGTTAGGCAGAGTCCCTCATTGACTCACTTCAAGAGGAATCTTGATGAGTGGTTGGGAGATCGTAGGTTTACCCCAGGTATCACTTCTGTGTCACTGTTAGACAGAGGCACAGTATACTAACCTCGAAAAAGGGCATAGCAAAATTAATTTAAAATGGGTGACGAAAGCCAAACACACTCTGGCTAGGCTTATAAATGCCCTAGGGCAAATAGCCTAGTATGAGCCTATGATCCTATATGTTGTCTTACTGTCCCAACCCCAATACCTGGGAACCAGTATACATTTGCTAATGTCCAAACTCTGTTATTATATTTTAGTATGACAGTAGACAAAAGTCCTTCCTTATCTTCATATTTTTAAAGGATTTGAGGCATAGTGGCATTTTTTCCATAGGATTAATGCTCCCTTAGTCTTTTTCTTATATGAAGAGTGAGCTAATATATATTCATTAGGATACCATATGTAAGTGTCTTCTGTTTTGCAATGAGTTTCTTGAAGAAACACCACTTGTGCTTTATTTAATTTCATATATCATAATAAGTTTGATCTTTTCCTTGACTTATTTAAACCATTAGTATTTAAGGATAGAATAGTTATATCCATTCCTGTTAAATAACTTTATATAATATTTGTGATATAAAATGTATTTGTAATGTCTTATAATATGTAGCTTGTGTAACATCGCTGTTAATTTTGTTCGCTGTGAACAGATTATCTTTTTTAGAAGAAAAACATAAGATATAACCAAGTTCAAGCCAATGAAGGAAAGAAAAAATAAGTATTTCAAGAACAGATACATGGTGTAAATTAATTAAACATTTTGATAAGTCCTCTAATAAACATGAAGTGATATACACTTCCATTCTGATAGATGAAAAAAAATCTATCGGATTAACTTTCATATCCACCAACAAGTTAAAAGAGAAAATTACCCTCTTTGAGCTCCAGTATGATTTTTTTTTTTTATTTATTTTTTATTGGAGATTTGTAGAATTCAAATAAGTGAAACAATATTCAGTTATATATGTAACTTAATATCTAAAGTTGAATGTGCACAAAGTATGAAAATTATAGATATTCTAAAATATTTTTTTAACATATACTATTGTCTTTGTAACATTGCTTAATTTCTGATTAAGCTTTCTTTCAGCATATAACAACCTTTTTATGAACAATTAAATAATCATAAGATCAAATTCTAAGCATATTTTAATAAACATTATGTTATGCACAAGTGTAACATGTCTATGAGATTATCTAGAAATTATCATTCTAGTATTTCTTGCTTCTTATGCAAGAAATATTATCAAATCTAATAGAGAATAAAACCAGTCAGGCATAAACAAAGTAAAGCTATTCATTTGTTAATATTAAAGAAACAATTATGGACCAGTGAACAGTTTGAAGTAATACATTTTTGATTCAATGCTTTATGTGTATTAGCTTCTTGTATTTCCTTCTTATGTTATTCTTATTTTTCTATTTTCATTTTCTAATGAAATATACATAAAACTTTAAATCAAAGTTAATTTGTAATTATAAGTTAACCACAAATCTACTGTAACTTTGGTTATGAGATGAGAACTCATCTCTATCTGAGACTCTAGCTAACTCTCAATCACCAATTTAAATATAAACAAAGTACGCAGTACCATGGTTTTTATATTGATTTATTAGTACATTCCTCTTCCCTTAGGACACTGTGGTTTCCATAGTGGGTAATTCTATAATAATTTTGATGAAAGGGACTTCTTCTGATAAACATAGTTATACAAACTTAATATTTATAAGTATACTTTTATATTCAAAAAAGTTTCCAAAGCATGAACATCCCAAATTTTCCAATGCTTTTACCGACTTCAGTATACGTAACATAACTTTGTGAATGCATCTTAATTTTTAAAAAGCTTCTTACAGTATTAAAGCAGTTGGCTGAGGATTCCAGTGGGAAATATTTTTGGGTCTACTTCACGTTGTCGTAAGCTGACAGTATCGAGTCTGATATTGTCGGCACGACAATATTGAAAGTGAAGAACGTCGTGCAAGTAAATGGAAATCTCTGTAAGGGGAGATTTCCATTTACCTCAATGTAGTGCGGTCTCGGAGTTGGTATATTTAAGTAGGGGGTGTGGGGGGGTGCAGGTGGGCTTGTCCCTCTCCCTACACCAGTTAGTTTTTTTTTGTTTTAATTTGTTTTTTTTTTTTTACGTTATTCAATGTTTTACTTAATCGATCAATAAAGTTCGACCTTTATTGATTTGATTAAGTAAACTTTCGATAATGTGATATAGACGGGAATTTTTGAGGGCTCCAAGACTGAACGTGTTGCCTGTGTACTCTCAAGAGAAATTGTGCTAGGTGCAGAGAGCTGTATCTGAAAATACTGTGTGTATCTATTTTTTCCCAAATGAACGTCCCTCAATGGTGTCAGTTGTGAGAATTCAGACTCCTTGATTACTGACCAAGAAAAGGGAACATCACATTGTATGTAAACCTTATCTATTTTTATTTTTATTTTTCATTCTTCTAATATATGTACATAAAAAAAACCCTTCCAGACAGAATATTTATCTCAGATTATTAGACTTGAAACATAAACATATAATTAAGTGAAATATATTGCTATTCCCCTCTGCCTTTGTAAGATGGCAAATCCCAGTTTCACACTACATGATAAAATAGTAAAGGTAAAATATATCATCCAGCTTTTGCCACAGGATTATAGTTCACATTGTAAAGTTGTATAAAGTCGATGATTTCCCTGAAAGTTTTGAACCAATAGCCAATAAAAGAATAAGTAGACTGAGTAGAGGTCTAGCAATAGACTCTGTGGGCCTTGGATCAATATTGTTCAGATGATGGAGGAACATAATACCTGCTTCAATGTCTTTTACATGGGGAAGGCTCTTTCCTTCACACTAATATGGTAGATTTATTGAGGACAGCTTAATTATTTATATTATTTTATGTTAAAAAGCATTAATGCAACTTTAAAATTATACTTGTCACAGACAGCTTGTTTCAGAGTCAGACTTAAAAAACTTGGCTCTGCTCAGTTTGCATTCAATGTGCATTAACAGTTAAATACATGCCAAGTCCATTAAGCAGATAGAAAGCATTTTGCTCAGTTAAGCCTGATACTGCAGTGAATGAAATATGCACCTCATGTACTGTAGTACATGATTCTTTCTGCTTTTTTACATGAGACAGATTAGCTGACCCCTATGCTGACTTCCAGAAAAAAGATTGGCTAGTTGCACTTCTAAAAAAAAAAAAATCATTGCTACCAGTAGTAAATAGAAAACTAGTGATGACTATTTTCTTCCCATGCTAAAAGACAGAGACAACGGTAAAATAATGCAGCTGTATAATAAGTAAATAGATCAACCACCACTCATCTTTCATTATTTGTTCTATACATCCCTAGGCTGCTACATGCTTTACTGAATGAAAATTATGAGTAGATGTCCCTTGTTTATATCCAAGTATATCAAACAGGAAGTAGCATAAAAAAGGATCGCAATACTAAATTATTCAAATATTTTGTTGAGAATGAAGTGTCGGTTATTCTGTGCATAAAATGTCAGATAATAAACTATCCTTTAAGGAACTCTGGTGTTGTAACTGTCTGATGTCCCTATTAGTATGCGTCTGTCAGTATAATTCCAAGAGAGACATCTACCACCTTAAATCTTCTCTTATATCTAGTAAGTGCGGAAAGAATGGGGAAAATACGTTTGTGCATTAGTACGTTTACCCACACCTTTCTGCAGAGTCACTTGTTTCTTATGTAATAACAAAAAAAAAGGATGTCTAATGCAATATAGCGACCTAGTTTTTGTTGTAGCCTAATCATGGAAATGCTTTTAAATACAATTCGCATCCTAAGGTTCATGCCTCGGATAAAGTACCTAGCGATGTTTAAAGTAAGGAATTTATGTTTAATTGAAGCAATTTTTTTTTGCAATGTAAACCTCTCATTAGAAGCATAGCAGCATGTTCTATTTTTAATGCTTTGATATCAGCTATGCGAGAGTTCATGTCTTAATGTGTTTGAAAAAAGAAACGGTTATGTATGCACGAGGATAAGTCGGTCAAAAGGTTGTCAAAGTACGGTTTCGCAAATCTAATCAGTCTGGCCTAATACATTTTCTAAAGCATGGAAGCCATTGTTTGTAACTGTTATATATATATTTTACTATGCAGAAAAAACAAACCTAACAAAGTCACTTGCATATAAATCCTTATATCTTTCTGACACCCGGCAAACAAGCATGTTAATCAAAGTATTAATCAATTTAGAAACTTAATAAAGATGCAGTTATTCATATATACCATTCACTTGCTACTAAATAAACTGCATTATGACAGTTTAACTTTCTGTTTACTATTTGTTATAATGCTAGTATTATATTAAACTTCTAGTTTTCATTTTGATTTCTGATGCAGAGTTTGAGCTTCTGTTAATGAACTTATATATAGATCAATGAAAAGAAAGAAAGAAATACCACAATAAGTTATAATCAATAAAATAAATTAAAATACATACTTTTTGTTGTTGTAAGAACCAGTAGACTACGTTGTTGAATCTTTGAAAGATTTGAGTTTCTGTAGTTTTAAGTTCAGTTCTGTTTCTTCGCATCAGTCCAGGTGTTTTTCTCTGAGGATCTTTTCAAATTGGTTGTTGTAGACCAGTTTTTGATAAATGAAGATGCTTCCTCGAAGTTATTGAAGGTTCTCCAGTCATTTGAGTAGAAAATTCTGATTTTAGCAGTAGACTGGTTGTGTTTTTATTTTGTTTTGTTTTAGGAGTTTCACCAATGGCCATGTTTTTTTCCTTATTTTTTGCACTCTTGCAGAGTAGTCGCTGTCAAATCTTATCTGACTTTGTATGTTAAGGGACTCTTCCTCCAGGTTGATTTTAGTATAAGTTCTTTATCCAGATATGACAGAAATGTTACCACAATTGATCTTGGAGATGTTTTGGATAAAGAGGGTTGTGATTTTCCAATGGCTGTGTGAACTCTCTCTATTCCATTTGATAGTCCCTCCTTTAAGTCAAGTATTTCAGGTAGCCAAGAATTTATAAAGGTTATGATGTCCCCTCTCCTTCTGTTTTCTCTGGAAGACTAAAGACTCGTGTTTGTTCTCCTTTTCCTGTTCTTCAGCTCATCTATTTTGTTAATTAGCCAGTCATTTTGGTATAGTAAGAATTCTGACTGATTTTCTTCTTTGATTCTCCCATATGTGTCAGCCAGATAAATGTCCATGTCAATGATTTTATTTTGTTATTGCTGTAATATTTCCTTAAGGACATTGGTTTGTTTTTGACCGTTTTCCTTTAGATTTTCCAGATTGCCTGTAAATCTATCCATTTCAAGGGCAGTTCATGCAGTGTGGAAGACAATTGGATCTCCTCCTTCAGAGTAGTTTCTGTGTGAGAGTTCTTTGAACTGGCCATTTTCATACAGTTATAATGATCTCCAATTTATTTTGACAAGAAAAACTCAACATAATTTCTTGAAATTTGATAAGGTTGTAGTTTAAAAGTTCATTGATAAAGTATTCCTGTTTCTATTTGATAAAGTTAATTTTCTTTCTGTTTTCTAGTGTAGTTTTATGGAGCTCTAAAAAGATGCTGCTATCAGTGAGCCATCTAGGCTCTGTCCTCGGCACTGGATGTCTTGAATGTAGGAACAGCTTAAGGAACACCTCATATCTCTTCTTTTCTGTTAAGGCCTCTAACTTGTCTTTACCCCTTTGTTTAAATTTCTTTATTTTATATATGTATATATCCTCTGTGGTTAGGTTTGTAGCACTTATGTAAATAGTTTTATATACAGTTTATTGATGTTAAATTCAATGATTGTATAGTTATGCCTTTACTGGATCATTGTTTCCATGTTTCAGTGTCAGCATTTGTTGAATTTGGGTTTTTATATTTTCTACTAAAACTCAATAAAGATTATGGGAAAAAAATGAAATCCAAAGAGGCTTCCTTGTGGCAAAAAAAAAAAAGTCCAGGAGATGCAGCCAGAACAGTCACTTAGATCAGGGAGCTGAAATGATCTCACCAAGCACAGAGAACAACTGTAACTATGTTCTAACCCAGCCTCCCTTTACCCTTTCCCGCTGTTTTCTGCAAACCCCTGGCAGAAAGACTCTTCTTCTTCCTTAACCAATGAAAAACCATCACCAGAGACCATATCCAGTTCAGAGAAATACCACCTTCTTGGGCATTTTCAAAACCATCAAAAGAGGAAGAAAGCCTCTTACCACCGATCCTTAGGGAGCTACTTCACCAAGCATCCATCCAGCCTGTCCCTCTAGAACAAGAGGGTAAAGGCTTTTTCTCAATGATGTTTCTAGTTTGAAGAAAAGAGGGCTCCTGGAGGTCCATCTTGGACCTCTCAAAGTAAAACAAGTAGTCGACATCCCAAAATTCAAAATGCTTCCCTTGCAAAAATTACTGCCACTGATCGTACAAGATGCCTCTATGGTCACTCTAGACCTAAAAGACACTTACATCTATGTCTGCATAGCAGACAGTCACAGAAAATACCTGAGATTTGTAGCAACAGGTTCCCACTTCTAGTTCTGTCCTTTACCATTTGGGCTATCTGTTGCTCCCAGAGTTTTCACAAAATGTCTAGCTCCTGTGATAGCACCATTACAGTACTTTAGGGGTTCATTTTTACCGCTGCTTAGACGAATGTCTCATTCAGAGATGATCCACATTAGAGACCATAGATGGCATGCAGATCACTGTAGACTGCTTTCAGAAAATAGGTCTTGCCTTAAAACTTAAAAATTCTCACACTCTTCCTCAAACAAGGATCCTCTTTCTGGGACTCCTCATAGATTTGGTTCAACTGAAAGCCTTTTTTCCCCCAGACATGATTGCTTTCTTAACAGGCCGTCTGACCAGTCTGCTTCCAAAGTAGCTCATCACTCCAAGAGAATTCCTGAGGATTCTGGGGTACATGGCATCCTCCATTCACATGATCCCACTTGCAAAGTTACACATGAGGAAACTTCAGTGGTTCCTGAAAAATTTGGAAATCGCATTCTTAAACCATGGAAAATCCCACTGCCTCTCCTTCCATGCCTGAAAAAGGAACTCCTATAGTGGAAGAACACCATACAGACAGAGGAACCCAAATGTGAATTTCTCTTTACCAGAAGCACACAAGGTCATCACCACAGACAGTTCAGACATAGCTTTTGCTGGGGGGGGGGCACTTAAGTTCCCTGAAAGTACAGGGTATTTGGTCCCCTCAGCAGAGTAAGTTCCATATAAATCAGAAGGAGCTATTAGCAGTCTACCTAGCCATAAAAATATTTCAACAGAACTTAAGCCCAGGGGGCCTACAAATCTGGACAGACAACAGCACAGTGATGTAGTACATAAACATGCAAGGGGTAACTTTGTCTTACCCTTTGTGCAACCTGTCCAGGAAAATTTGAGTGGTGGATCAAGAAATATAACTGCCATAACTTTTTATATTCTGGGGCAGAACAATACCATGGGAAATTCTGTAAGCAGGGATCTTCTAGATCCCAACAAATGGATGCTGAAGAGAGAGGTTGTCCTGGACCTAACCATAAAGTGGTTTGCTTCTCAGCACAGCAAGCAACTACAGAAGTGCTGCTCCAAAACACAGCAGACAGAAGCTTGGAAAATAGATGCATTCTCCTTCAAATGGACAAACTGGTTCTTGTATGCATTCCTGCCCTTATCTTGATCCCCATGGTACTGACAAAATCAGAGTGGACAGGTCCAGCATGATCCTAGTGGCCCCTTTCTGCTCGAGACAACACTGGTTCTCCTTCCTCTTGACACTTAGTGAGAGGAGATTCCAAACTCTACCTCAGGAAATGGATCTATTTTGGCAAGCCAAGGGATCAGTCCTCCATTTCCACTTAGCCACCCTCAGGTTAACAGCCTGGAGGATTAGGTTTTGACACTAAGGAATGCATCCTATCTGAAGGATGGGCTTTCCATTTCAAGGCAAGTAAGGAAGCCCAATACCAGGAAATCATGCCTAGCAAAATGGAAAAGATTTTCCACCTGGTGTCACAGCAAAAACACTAACCCTTCCCAGGCAGACATTAACTCAGTCTCGCAGTACCTGTCTGGATTTTTTTAGACAAGGGCTTTCTTATTCCAACATTAAAGTACATGCATCTGCCATTTCATTTGGCCTGCACAGTAGCCCATCTATCTTCTCACAACTGCACATGAAACTTTTTCTTAAATGGGTGATTCACTTAAGGCTACCTAGAAGGAACCATATTCTGGCAGGGAACCTAAATTATGTGGTAGAAAATCTAACCTTGCCACCCTTTGAACCTGCTGCCAATTCTTCTCTAAAAATGCTCACCTGGAAGGCAACTTTTCTTATAGCTGTGGGTTACGCTAGGGCTGGTGTTAGCATTCTGGGGGGCCCCCATCAGATGTCAAATTGGGGGCCCCTAGACATTTCCAGTCTACCATATCACCATGTCGTTGCCACCCCTCCTAAGCAATCTGTCAATTCATGCTGCAGACTTTTAGGAGTAGTAATCACAGACTGACTTGTAGCTATAGTGCTCTTACATTACAACAGGCCTATCTACCACACTCTGTAGGTCCATCTCACAAAGGAACATTTAGATTTACTGGAATTTAGATGCACCAGTGATACATTGCAGCAACTCTATATACAGGTCTGGACTTTGTGAAATGGTGCCCTAGGCCTACTGTTTCAGCACCCCCAACCATACCCTCCAGTCATCCCCTGCCCCCCCAAATCTTGGGTTCTCTATACAACGCACATTACTTTTTTCTTTCATTTCTCACATTTTGCCTTCCACTTCAGCTTTTTCAAGAAGCCATAACTTTCTGTGTGCTCTGAAGTGCATTTTAAAGTTTTTTTTTCTTTTTATACAACCTTTTCACCCAATGATGGCTTGAACAGAAATTTTGATTAAAGAAAGAAACTGTTTTGCTATTCAGCTTTAGTTTTCCTTGCTTCCTTTCAACACACCTTTCTTCACAAAGTAAGTAAAGCATTTAGGAAATAACTCAGTTAAGCCAGAGCTCCCAGAAGCCATTGGATTGTGCATGTTCTGAAATACATTTAGAGCATTTTCCCAACCTTTTAATCCAATGGTAGCCTAAATAAGAATCCGGAGTAAGAAAAGAATTTCAGTCTTATTTTGTTGTTTTTTTTTTTTCAAGAAAGACACAAATCGTACCAAACGCTTAATATTCAATGGTGACAAAGTAATAACTCACAATAAACTAACAAGCCAGTTGTCTGGATACACAGGTCCTATTTTGGAACTGCCTGTCTATGCATCCCTTTGGTGCTAGACTGGGATGAGGTTCAAATTGTTACCGTCATGTATTTCAAGTGACTGGTGACATATGTATACATAGCACGTCTCCTCACTCCTTAACCCAAACTGTCAAAGGCAGCTACTTGTACACATGCCTGAAGTGTGATTATGAGGAAAGCGAAAAAAAAAGATTGCACACACACACACACACACACACACACACACACACACACACACACACACACACACAAAACCTACAGCTGTTTTCTGTACACACACATCTGAGCAGAGCTCGTTTTAGAATGGATGCAGTTGAGAGCAGAGGCCATTATCAGCTTTATCCTACCAGGGTCACATCACAGCCCAGTTCAGGTTAAAGAGTGTAATCAGAAAATTAATACATTTTTTTCTCCTCATTTTTCCCCAACCAGCATCAGCTTTTGTGGCACCGCAACACAGTCAAGGGTGATTAAGGGAGACCCCTGTATCCAGTTATAGAGTCTGAGGAGTGGGGGCCCCAGACTATTAGAAGATTTAAGTGTCTGAATGCTCTGTGATAAATTATGTTCATTACCTATGAAATATAATTGTTAGCTACATTTTTTACTGATACTCAGAAGAATATTCTGTGTCTTGGAATTATTGGATGTGTGCACAGATAAAAATCACTGATTAGTTTTTACACACACACACACACACACACACACACACACACACACACACACACACACACACACACACCATAACAATACTAGTTTTGTACTTATTTCAATAATACATTGTGCAACACTGGTGTTGGCACACCAGATCAGTGATTGCTGTTTAACAGTCGTCAATTATATGTAGACTACAATGGTGGTGCTGCGGTAGCGTTGTCGCCTCAAAGTAAGACGCTGTCCTGTTCAATTCTCAGTTAGTGTCTTCTGCGTGGAGACATACGTGAATGGGCGTATCTTCGTTGAAGGTTGTGCGTTAGGGCTGGCAACTCAGCACGTAAAAATCAACTGCCAATCATTAACGGACCGGAGTTCCGCTGTGGCGACCCCTAACCGGGAAAAGCCGAAAGACACAACTTAGGCTGTCTGACAGAGTTCCATGGGATGATATTTTATTTTGAGAGGATGTTGGGATTGAGACGTGGGTTGATTGTCTGGCTATGGTTTTGTTATATCTAAATTAGTGAATTTGTACATGTTGGATTTTCACATTGTATGGTTGCCAGCCTATATTAACATCACCCAATATTATGTTTTCTTGAGGGATTTTTGAGGAGGCCCAAAAGAAAGCATCTTCCAGTGTTTTAACTTTATTACCATTGTTACCTGGGGGTGTGTATATAGCCATGATTGCAGTTGCCTTGTGAGTGTTTAGTTTTAGCATGGTTAGGATTTCTGAGGTTAGAAAAAGTTGGCAAGATGTGGGGGCAAGGGAGATATCTAGAGTGTTTTTGTAGAAAATAGCAACATCATCAGCTTTTTGTTGGCTCAGACTAATGTGATAATGAACACCATTTTTGTAGACACCATTTTTTGTTGGCTTTGTCTAATCTGATAATGTTAGAGCCTGGCAGGTCAATTTCTTATTTTTTCCCTCCTGGCAGAGCCAGGTTTCTGTGGCAGTGACGACATCTAGAGTGTGTAGTGTTATTCATGCATGCACTGCAAGGAGTTTATTATAAAATATTTCTCAGGTTGGTGTGGTATATATGAAGGCCGGAATGGGACTTGTGGGCGAGGTGGTAGTAATAAATGAGCTGATAGGGATATGCTGCCTGGTGCCTGTATATACTGTTAGACCTAGTTTTGGATGGGTGTCATCATTAAGTTTTATGGTTATGGAAGTATAATGGTGCAGCTAAGGAGGCATGTTTACTTGATTTTAGGTTGAATACCCAATCTATGAGCAAATGTCTGTTGCTTTGGATAATTGTACTTGAAAAGTAGGATATACGAGTGCTGATATAGATGGAGTATGGTTAGGAAATAAGTTTTGGAAATATTTTGCTTGGAGGACATGGTAGTTTTGAGAGTTCTGCTGAAATTGTGAGAGTAATGGGTGATGGTGGGATACTAAGTGTGCAAGTAGGAGAAGTAGAACTAGTATGAGAACTAAAGGAGAAACATGTTACTGGAATATAAGAAATGGAGGTTTGAAGAATAGAGGATTAGAATGAAATTAAGATGAGAAGTAGAGAGGGTTTGTTTGTGGAAAGTAGGATAATAAATTGTGTTCAGTCTGTACACTTATAGGTGATTTTAGTGTAGGTGTTTTGAGTATAGATATGGGAATATTGGTTTGAGTGAGAATTAATTTATGTAGTGAGGGATCTTTTAACAGTGTAAAATAGATATGGGCAAGGAGGGGTAGTAAAGTAAAATGTCGTGATTTAACTGAGCATGACTGTAGAGAGACTGAGCGTACAGGGAAGTAAGCAAATAAGAGAGATGTGGGGAAGGTCAAAAGTTATAGAGGAAGAGATGAGAGAGATATTAATTGATTGTAATGTATGTGAGAATATTGCAGAGATGAATGGGAGAGGGGGTTTTGCTCATGAATGACTTAGCGGTACTGTTGGGGAGAGGTCTGGGTAGGAGTGGATATAGTGTAAAGCAGTATGGGAGGGAGAAAGGCTGTTGGGAATGTTGCTAAATGTTAGATAACTATCTTTTGAGGGGAGGGGACTATTGTTTCCTCCTACTTTCCCAAAACTTTGATTGATTGGTTACTCTCAACTTTTCATAAGTGTTGCATTTACCCTTGCCCCTAATAGCCCAGTTTGTGCCTAAAAAGACTCTGAGACAGACCAGTTCAGTTATTCAGTGTTCAAAATAATAATATAAATCACAAAAGAAATGAAGAAAAATATAAAACAGAGTGAAAGTGCCCAAGATGTTAGAAAAATGATGAGCACTGTGACATCTCTCCTCTGGGCCAGTAATCAAGGAGCCTCAATCCTCACCAGTGACACCGGTGAGGAATGTTCACTTGGAACAGAAGTAGATGCACAGTATTTCCAGATGCAGCTGTCTGCACCAAGCACAATTCCCCTTAAGAGCACACAGGGAACATAGTCCTGTCCTAGGGCTGGGATGTTATTCGTGTTTCACTGTTGCAGTCATTACATTTGGGTTATCTGCTTGCAGGTAGCCCTCAGTCAGCCTGATTAACAAAGTCTTGGGTCCTGCGTCAGTTGCTGTCCCTTCTTTCATGACGTCAGGGGGTATAAAACATGCAGCCGACACCATTACATCAGTTTTTCGTGCTGTGCGGTGCCCGAAGCAGAAGCAGTTTGCAAGTGCCAGTTGGTCGACTCCTGAAATTTTCATTTTCGAGTTTCAGAACTGAAGTCTTCAACTAAAGCTAAGTACCCCATTGGGGAAACTTTTTCTTGCTCCTTTCCGATGTCAGTAAAAGTTAATAATTGCATTACTTGTGGAAAGCAAATACCTCATAAAGATTCTCATTCGTACTGTATTCCTTGCCTAGGCACTGACCACGACGTACCTTGCTGTCAGTTTTGTGCTTTATTTAATCAGCGCATTATCCGTCGTTGGTATATTTTCACCTCTAAATATTTCAGTTCTCGGTTTAATTATCCAGAATTGTTGTCGGTTAGCCTTCCAACTACCGGGATTCTGAAAAAACGCAAAGATAAAGATAGTGACAGGCCGCCAAGGTCGAAACTGCCGACGACACTTCTAAGCCAGTTCGCCGGTACTCAGTGAGGCACTTTCGCAGCCCCTGATACCCGCTACTTCTGATTCGCAGACCTCTACTGAGACCCATTCTGAGTCCGGTATGCTGCGAGATGCTTCAACAATGGAACCCGCGGATGTCTCTACCTTGGATGGGTCCAGAGCCACTGTGCAGGCACCGGCTTCTGAGGGTGTATTCAGGTCTACGGACTTGCATATTAAACTGACGCCTCCTTTTTTACTTGGGCCTAAATCTCGATCCATGCCTAAAAAACCGACACCCAGGCCACATGCTCAGGTCTCTATGCCTAAAAAACAAATGATAAGAATGGCTGAAGAACTAATAACTCTAATCAGGGGTAGCCAGCCACCCCCCTTCTAAGCCACCCCCCTTCTAAGAGGCCTAGGACTGAAGTTGATTATGAATCTTCTGATCAGGATTCTGCCTTTTCTGATCCTTTTGATGATCTGGATTTGCCCTTATCTACTTATGAAGAGTCTGATGCAGAGGACTCCATTCCCTCTGCTTCCCCTCCTGAGGATTTTCTTGTGGGGAAACCTTACATACTCTAAGGGAGCATTTCCATTTTTTCTGATTCAAAAAAGAGGCTTGGGGATTTCCTTCTAAGTTAGCATAGGCCTTTAGCTATTCCTCCTGTACTAGACATTGTTGATGATGCCTTTTCGGAATCTAGTCTGGCCCCTGATTCCTTGCCTCCTGCTCCCAGAGAAACCTGACAGATACTACAGGGTCCCTGAGTCCCACAAGTTCCTTTTTAAAAATCCTATTGCAGATCCAGAGACTATTTCACATGGGCCCAAGGGCATTAAGGCTTCTACTGCTAAAAATCCTACCCCTTCTGATAGAGACTCCAGGGCGCTGGATAGATGGGGTAAGAAGGTTTACACTTCTGCAACCTTGGCCATTATGGCTTTAAACTGTCAGTTTCATATGCAGTGTCTGCAACATGTTATTGGACTGCTTAAACAGAAAATTATGTTGATTCCTGACTGTGTGGAAAATAAAGAATTACAGGATTTAATGCATTTAGATAAACAAGTTGGTAAACATACTTTGTAATGTGGTTTTGATTCATTAGAGGCCACTTGCAGGGCTGCTCTTACTGGGTCTGTGCTTAGAAGACAAGCTTGGCTTAAGGAGCAATCTTTGCCTGATCATGTTAAAGCTAAATTGTTGGATGCTCCTTTAAATCAGGACCGCCTGTTTGACAACAAGGCTGAGGAAGTTCTTAAAAAGATGGAAGATAAAGCTAAATCTATACAAACCGTTAAAGATTTTTTACAAGTTCAGCCTCCTAGATTTAGTAGGCACTGGCCCTCTACGAATTGGTCCTTTCCAGCCCCTTCCAGGTCTTCTCAAGCCAAACCCAGACACAGCAAAAACCCAGGTTTCAGTCCCAGGGGACATACAGAACTAAGCAGTGAGAGGCCACTTCCAAATCTGGGAATAATAAGACTCCCTCCTATGGTAAACTGCCTCAATGACTTCCTTTTAAAATTTCCAAGCACTTATCAACTGACTGCCCCTTTGGGGGGAAAGATTGCTCTTCATGCAAAGAATTGGGAACTCATTACCCAGAACAAATGGGTTTTAAATATAGTGTCCCAGGGATACAGATTTCACTTCCACACGTTGCCAACACCAAGCGGGTGGCTGGACCTACCCCCATATCAGTGGGCAGAGGCCCAAAAACAAGTACTTTCTCTCTTAAGCATGGGGGCTATTCAACTGGTACCAGAAGAAGAAAAGGGACAAGGTTTCTACTCGAGACTTTTCCAGGTACCCAGAAAAGACAATTCATGGCATCCTTTCCTGGACCTGTCTACTGTAAACACCTTTTTGGAGATTCCAAAATTCAAGATGCTGACTCTTCACCAATTACTTCCTATGCTAGGCAAGGATGACTGGTTGGCAACACTAGATTTAAAAGAAGCATACCTGCATTCGAGTTTGTGAAAGGCAAATCATGTCTCCTGAACCTGATCGACTTCTTTGAAGCAGTCACCAAAGCTGTGGTTTACACAGCCTATCTTGACCTCGCCAAGGCTTTCGACACCATCCCCCATTCTGGAATTATAGCTAAACTCACTAAACTAGGTATAAATCCCTACATCACAAGATGGGTTGCCAACTGGTTCACTGACAGAACCCACACTGTAAAAGTTGCAGACTCCAAATCTGACCTCAAACCAGTGACAAGTGGAGTACCACAGGGTTCCGTCCTGGGACCTCTCCTGTTTGGTATCTACTTCTCTGAAGTACAGGCTAACACAGAAGGCCTCTGGCTAATGAAGTTCGCAGATAACTGTAAACTAGGAGCCATAGGCAAGTCCCCAAATTATGTGGACATCCTACAGAAGGGCCTCGCTGAGACAGATGCCTGGTGTCAGAGCCATGGCCTCAAGCTCAATGCCAAAAAGTGCAGTGTCATCCCCTTTGGTAAAAACTCTGTACCCCTGAACTACCACATTGGCAGCAATCTACTTAACACCAAATGCGTGATAAGAGACCTTGGGACACAGGTGGACAGTAGTCTCTCCTTTGATAGTCATATCGCCACAGTAGCCAGGAAGTCCTTCTACGTGGCACACCTCATCATAAAAGGGTTCTCATCCAGGAAAAAAAAGAGGTCATTGTTCCCCTCTACTCGGCACTCATTAAACCCATTATAGAGTACAACGCCCCTTTTGGAATGTACCTCACAAGGCATCTGCAGCAGCTGGAAAGGCCACAGAAGTACCTCACAAAGAGGATTACTGTTCTCATACAAATGCCCTACACTGACCACCTCAAAAAACTCCAGCTTTACTCCGTAGCATATCGCCTACTCCGAGGTGATCTCTGCTTAACATATAAAGCTATGTCAAACCCAGAGCTGTTGGACATGCTACACCTAAAGAAATCCCAATCCCTCCGAGGTACACGCTCTAGGGACCTAAACCTTGTCACCACAGTAAACAGGACACTCTGAATGGATAGATTCCTGTCCCAGAGACTTCCTATACTCTGGAACAAGCTACCCATCTATGTCAAGCAAAGTTCTTCATTAGCACTCTTCAAGAAAAAGCATGAATGGATGAGAAATAGGAAGTACACCCCGGGGATCACTTCTGTGTCTCTGCTAGACAGTGGCACAGGAAAATAACTTTCTTGGGTGGCGTAAGCTATGGAACCTTGCTGGCTAGGCTTACATAGGCCCTAGGGATGATAGCCTAGTACCTACCTATGAACCTATGAATCAGGGAATCTTGCAGAAGATACCTACGCTTCAAAGCAGGCTACATGCACTGTCAGTTCTGTGCACTGCCCTTTGACTTATCTACTGTGCCCAGGGTATTCACAAAGTGCCTAGCTCCAGTTATTGCATTTTGCAGACAAAGAAATATTCAACTATACCCATACCTGGACAATTGTCTAATTCAGGCAGAAATCCAGGACATACTTTTGAATCATCTGGAATTTGTACAAATGGTTCTGACTTGTCTGGGGTACACCATAAACGAAAAGAAATCACACTTGGTACGCTGTCAACAAATTATATTCCTGGGAGCAAGCTTGAATACAACTTCCCAGATGATCTGATTTGAAAGCCTGCATTTGCACTTGTTTCTGTCCTATAACTTGTCTAGTGCAGATACATATTCTTAGTTTTAGCACTTAAATTTGCTTATTTATGCTCAGCACTTGTTCAAAACTTGTAAGCACTAAATAAGCTACTAATTACTATAGCACTCAGTCTTCCTCATTACCTAGAGGAAAACAGTTTTTGTACTTACTTTTCTTACTTGCTTAGAGAAAAATAGCTCTTGTACTCACTTTCCTCACTTATCTAGAGGAAAATAGTTTTTTTATTCAGGCATGTCCAAGGTCAGCTCCCAGTGTTCTCTCCTGTCTATCTGATGAATCTGGGCATTTTGAGGCAATGTAGAAATTGCCTCATGTACACAGACAACCCTCTCCTGCTACCACCCATCACTACAACCTGTGAGAGATGCACTTATCTAGCCAAAGTGGAGGTAAAGCTCTCTCCAGCCAAGACTGAACTTGACAGTCATGAGAAGGTAAACATTTGTACCACACCACACTCGTCACATAGTCTCACTAAATCTACACCACCAAAATCCACACATAGTAACACAAAAACATTTGCGGAGGCTCTCAATAATAATCTGCCTAAGCAACAGAGACCTCCAAAGCAGAAACGCAAGCAACCTCCATCCCCCAACACAACCCAAATGACACATAGCCCACAGACTCAGTGTGCCACTCAACCACAGCCAGTAAGGCAAAACAATGTACCCAACACACTAGTCAAAGGTGACTCTATAGTCAGGCACACTGATGTCCCACTCACCAGGCTAAACAAGGAGAAGGTTACTGTCAGCTGCCTGTCGGGTGCCAGGATCCGCCATATTACCCACGCACTCAGGTCACTCCACAACAAGTACAAATATGACTCTGTCATTGTCCATGTTGGTGTGAATGACCTGAGATGTACCTCCCTTGGACTACATGAAAAGAGACATGGAAGAGCTCTCCAATCTTGTAGTCCACGCAGGTATGACCCTAGCCCTGAGTAACATTCTGCCATCGCCCAGAATGATACCCGCAGTACAAGGAAAAAATGACTGACTTCAACAATTGGCTAAGCTTCTGGTGTCATTCTAAGGGGATCCAGTATCTGTCTGCTTGGGATGACATGGTCGACAGACCACGATGCTTTGCCATAGATGGCCTGCACCTGTCGTCCCTGGGATTCCGGATACTGGCTAAGGCTCTTGCTGACCCTATAATGCCTTTTTTAGGCAAGGTTCAAATAATAAATTCAACACCATAACAGGAACAGGCAAGCAAAAACTGAGGGTAATGCTACTCAATGCTAGAAGTCTAAATTTCAGACTGCACTCACTCGAGGCACTCTTTAAAATGGAGAACATCGATATCTGTGCAGTGACTGAGACCTGGTTCAAGGCTCCAGAGAGCACCCCTGCACTACCAGGCTATAACTCATACCACACTTTTCAGCCATGTAACCTGGACCGAAACACCAAAGGTGGAGGTGTGTCCATATTCATTAAGGTTATCCACAGCTCCAGGATACTTGCTCAGCATAATGCATCCGAGGTTATCCAAGTGTAACTAACTCTGGGCAGAACTGCAATCCAAATTGCAGCTTGCAACAGATCCCCCACCATGCCTCAGGATTCCCACTCCTCTTTTCTTGATGTTCTGGAAAGTGTTAGGGTTCAACCAAAATCCCTAATGGGCGACTTCAACTACCCCAAAATTAACTGGGAAAACTACTCATGTACTAACTCCTTAGCTCAACGCTTTCTGGAATTCATAAACTCCAATGCCCTGGATCAACTTATCCATAACCCCACCATGGGCAACAGTATCCTAGACCTAGTCATTACCAACGAGTGATCGGTGTTCCACACCTGAATTCAACTCCTCGTTGGTCCGATCCGACCATAAGCTAATCACCCTTGATATCCACATCCCGCCCTCACTCCCCATTAAGGAAACCACAGTAAAACATTTCTCCAAAGCGAACTTCATGCTTCTTAAGACAGAAGTGGTGAACTTCATGACACCCATGCAGATGGACAATACAGTTACAACTACTGAATCCTACACAAATGCACTCTATAAGCACTTACACGAGTGCATGGATCGTGCTATCCCAAACAGAACCAAGACGCTATCCTCCAAAAAAAGGAAGCCAATCTCGTGGTCCCCTGCCATAAACAAACTGTACAACAGAAGGAAGAAACTGTTGCAAAAGAGAGTAAAATCCCATGAGTGGAGGAGCTCCCTGGTCAGCCTCAGTAAGAAGCTGAGATCCCTTATAAGATCCTCCAAAGCTAGCTACGAAAACAAAATCGCCACTAATTCCAAGGACAACCACAAAGCATTCTATAGCTATGTTAAGAATCTCAATGGCAACACTCAGATCTGCTCTGAGTTACAGCACAAAGGCTCAAAAATTACAGAACCAACTGATATTGCCAACATCCTGGCAGATAGGTTCAGTGCTAACTTTACCCCCCCTCTCACCCCTAAAGGGCCCATATCTATACAGGAAGACTGCAGAGTCCCTGTAGTTACAACTATGCAGGTAAAAGCTGCACTCTCTAAAGCCAAAAACACAGCATCCATGGGACCGGACAACATCCTAGGCTGCGTTTTACATGAACTTCAGAACGAACTGACTCCCCACTTAAGCACCATGTTCAATAATAGACTCACATCATGCTTTGTTCCCACTGAATGGCAAACAGCAACAGTTATCCCACTCCACAAAGGGACCACTGATCCCGGGAATTATCGACCTATTAGCCTGATGAGCCTGGTCTGCAAGGCCATGGAAAGTATCATCAAGGAACTCATAAACAAAGACATTGGTAACCTCCAAACTCTGGATCCCACCAGGTTCAGGTTTGTGAAAGGCAGATCATGCCTCTTGAACCTGATCGACTTCTTTGAGGCAGTGACCAAAGCCGTAGATGAGGGTGAGGTGGTTCACACAGCCTATCTTGACCTCGCCACCTACACCATCCCCCATTCTGGAGTTATAGCTAAACTCACTAAACTAGGTATAAATCCCTACATCACAAGATGGGTTGCCAAATGGCTCACTGACTGAACCCACACTATAAAAGTTGCAGACTCCAAATCTGACCTCAAAGCAGTGACAAGTGGAGTACCACAGTGTTCTGTCCTGGGACCTCTCCTGTTTGGTATATACTTCTCTGAAGTACAGGCTAACACAGAAGGCCTCTGGCTAACGAAGTTCACAGATGACTGCAAACTAGGAGCCATAGTCAAGTCCCCAAATGATGTGGACATCCTGCAGAAGGGCCTCGCTGAGACAGATCTCTGGTGTAAGAGCCATGGCCTCAAGCTCAGTGCCAAAAAGTGCAGTGTCATCCCCTTTGGTAAAAACTCTGTACCCATGAACTACCACATAGGCAGCAATCTACTTAACACCAAATGCGTGATGAGACCTTGGGACACAGGTGGACAGTAGTCTCTCCTTTGATAGACACATTGCCACTGTAGTCAGGAAGTCCTTCTACATGGCACACCTCATCATAAAAGGGTTCTCATCCAGGAAAAAAGAGGTCATTGTTTCCCTCTACTCGACACTCATTAGACCCATTATAGAGTACAACGCCCCTTTTGGAATGTTCCTCACAAGACATTTGCAGTAGCTGAAAAGGCCATAGAAGTACCTTGCAAAGAGGATTACTGGCCTCATACAAATGCCCTATACTGACCGCCTCAAAATACTCCAGCTTTACTCCGTAGCATATCGCCTACTCCGAGGTGATCTCTGCCTAACATATAAAGCTATGTCAAACCCAGAGCTGTTGGACATGCTACACTTAAAGAAATCCCAATCCCTCCGAGCTACACACTCTAGGGACATAAACCTTGTCACCACAATAAACAGGACATGCTGGAGGGATAGATTCCTGTCCCAGAGACTTCCCATGCTCTGGAACAGGCTACCCATTTATGTCAAGCAAAGTTCTTCATTAGCACTCTTCAAGAAAAATCTTGATGAGTGGATGGGAAATAGGAAATACACCCCGGGGATCACTTCTGTGTCTCTGCTCGACAGTGGCACAGGAAAATAATTTTCTTGGGTGGCGTAAGCCAGGGAATCTTGTTGGCTAGGCTTACATAGGCCATTGGGCCGATAGCCTAGTACCTACCTATGAACCTATGATGGCTTAACTCACGCCAGAGAAACAATTTCATTTGACAACTTACTTCAAACAAGTGGCCATAAAAACCCTGCTATCTGCAAGACAAATACTGCAAACCTTGGGGTACATGGCCTCCTGCATTCTTCTAATTCCATATGCAAGACTGCTTATGAGGAAACTACAGTGGTATCTAAAAAGCCTATGGTGTCAACATTCTCAGGACCTTAGAAACAATGATTCCTATCATACCTTGCTTACGCCTAGAGTTCCTTTGGTGGGCAGAGGCCTGCCACCAAAACAAGGGACTAACTTTCACACCACCCCCTGCCGCCCAAACCCTAACAACAGACCCATCAGACTAAGCATGGGGGGCTCATCTGGCAGGGAAGTGCACTCAGGGCAAATGGAACTCAGGTCAAATGCATCTGCATATCAATCAAAAAGAAATGTTAGCTGTGCAGAATGCTCTGACAGCCTTCAAGGACCACATTCTTCCAGGACAACTAATGGTAAAGACGGACAACACCACTGTTATGTGGTACATAAACAAGCAGGGGGGTACACATTCTTACTCCCTCTGCAGACTTGCCATGGCATTGTCGAACACAGCCTTGAGCTACCAAGTGCACCTACAATCTCAATTCCTGCCAGGAAAATTAAGTACACTGGCAGACGGACTAAGCAGAAACCTCATAGACCCACACGAGTGGAAACTGGAACCAAGGATTTTCAACATATTGACAAGCAAATGGGGGAGCCCAGATATAGACCTGTTTGCCTCTCCCCAGAACTACCAATTGGACAAATTTTGCACAAGGATTCCCCACAAACACGCCTGGAAAGTGGATGCTCCGTCCTTCAGCTGGAAAAACCTATCAGTCTATGCCTCCACCCTCCCCCCCCCGCCTCTGCTCTCCAAAGTACTACTAAAAATAAAACAGGACAAACCAAGGATGATTTTGATTGCTCCATACTGGCTGCACCAACACTGGTACCCCCTCCTGCGCAGTGTGTCACGGTTATCTCCATGGCACCTACCTCAGACTCCTCCCCTGTTGTCTCATCAGGAGAACCAGATTCTGCACCCTCAGCTTCTAACACTGAACCTTGTAGCCTGGCTAATTACATAATCTCTCCTTTACCATCCCTCAGTAAACCTGTGATGGATATCATTTTAGAGGCAAGGAGGCCTAGTACTAGAAAATCTTATGCTGAAAAATGGAAAAGATTCTGTGCCTGGAACCAATCTCAAGGGGATGAGCACAGCAGCGCCCAATTTACCTCAGATTTTTACAATACTTAACTGAGATGCTTCACAAGGGCCTGTCTTTTTCCTCCATTAAAATCCACGCCTCGGCCATTTCAGCTCATTATAACACAGAACCTTCCCTCCTCTCTCATCCACTGCTCAAGCAGTTCCTCAGAGGGGCCAAAATTTTGAGACCACCCAGGAGAGCTCCAACCCCAGGCTGGGACCTTAACTTTTTCTTGGAGAAACTCACTCTACCTCCTTTCGAGTCAGATGCTACTGCAGACTTAAAATTTCTTTCTTGGAAAACAGCTTTCCTTTTAGCAATCACTTCAGCTAGAAGGGTATCTGAATTACAGGCCCTTATGGCAGTGGAGCCTTTCATCGTCTTTCATGTGGACAGGGTGTCTCTCAGAACCAATCCATCCTTCATGCCCAAGGGTGGTATCCAGTGTGGCTCTTAATCAGTCCATTCATTTGCCAACCTTCTTTCCCAATCCACAGAATAAAGGGGAATGGATACTGCATTCCTTAGATGTGCACAGACAACTTAGATTCTACTTGGACAAAACTAGACCCCAAAGGAAATCTGAACAACTGCTGATGGCATTTGCTGCAGGGGCAGAGGGGAAGGCTATTTCATAGCAAACCATTTCTAAATGGATAAGCCATTGCATTCATTTCTGCTATAAGCACCATGGAAAACCTGTCCCCCAGGGGATCAGGCCTCACTCCACCAGGGCTGCATCTACCTCTACACCCTTTCTAAGAGGTGTCCCTACCAGGGACATCCTAGAAGCCGCTACCTGGAGTTCTGTACATACTTTCACCAAGCATTATCATTTGCCAATTTTCTCTAAATCCAGAGCTGGCTTTTGCCACTGCAGTCTTGCAGGGCCTTATAGCTGGCCCTAATGCTATCTAAATTCCTCCTCCCAAGCATAGCTTTGGGAATCTACCCAAATGTAATGACTGCAACAGTGAAACACAAAGAACATTGTACAGTTGTGTACACTTGCCATAAATGTAGATGTTAAGAGTGTATTCACTGTTGCAGTCTTGGTTACCCTGCCTCCAGCCCCCTAACTTATTTTGGCTGTACCTCTGTTTTACTATGCCTAAAAGCCTTTTTGGTGTATTTGCTTTTTTGTTGGAGGTATATCATTGTACTTTTATATTTAATTGCTTCCCATTAGGTGGGCACCTGACATCTGGGGCAAGAAAAACTGATGTAATGGCATTGGCTGCATGTTTTATACCCCTGACGACCTGACGTCATGGAAGAAGGGACAGCAACTGACGTAGGACCCAAGACTTTGTTAATCAGGCTGACTGAGGGCTACCTGCAAGCAGAAAACACAAATGTAATGACTGCAACAGTGAATACATTCGAACATCTACATTTAGAGTAAGTGTACACAACTGTACTTTTCCCTCTCTCTCACCAGGCCCCAAATAAGACTCCACAGCTATAGAGTGGAGTACTCAGACAAGTTTTCCAAGCTAATTCCTACACCACCCTCTCTGTGAAACCAGTGCTCTGTGTCACCTTCTCCAAGTAGCTGACACGCTCTTTGAAATTTGATTTTCTGACACACACACACACCCTGCCCTGTGAAAGGCTGGCATAGAGTTACCAGCTCTGCCCCTCCCTGCCCAGACTATAAGGTAGATGCTACCACCAGAATACTCCAAAGCCAGCTACTCTAAGGTTCTTACAACGATACCCAATTTTACTGAGTAAAATTAATACTAGTACAAATGGTAGTATTTGACCGATGCGGCAAAGCTTTCAGGAGCTACCACAGTGTGACCAAATAAATATAAGTACTCTCAAAGGTTAAAATATTCTCTAAAAGACCAGCCACAATGAAAAGTTTAAATATATTGAATGCGTAATAAAAGAACATGAAAATATTAAATTTCTATTTACAGTGAACACCAGAGTTTCAGTAACAAGAAATATTAAAAATAACACTGATGTAAAGATTCACACAGATGCAGAAAAACAATACTTAACTAATCTGGCTATGTTTTCCTGACTGATCTAAAGAATTACTTAATTACCTACAATTAATTATTGTTTCCTACTTAATAAAGCAAGGCAAGATTAAGTGGGTGAGTGGTCTTTCTTTGTCTAGTTTCACAAACAGACTGCTCTGAGACTCCTGTCTCATTTAGTATTAACACATCATTTCAGTGCTGGATTACAGAATGACATCACATACATTTGGTCAAATGACTTCTGGTTCCCACAGTACCCCCTTTACTAGAAACTGAACCAAAATCGAGTACATATGTGTCATAATACACACACAGAGAGCTTTGCTAATGTGTGTTATAGCATCTGGAAGCTGTAAAACCATTTCAAAAACTTCCACCCTTCCAGGGTAGCAGTTAGTTCACCCCTGAGGTCAATACAGTAGGATTCCTAGTACAGGTTTACCCAGATGTTTTGTCTCTGGTTGCAATCAGAACTGTAATACAATCTTTATGGCCTAAACCAGGTAATTTATCTTCAGACTATTTTTCAAGTCAGCTGGACTGAGGTTAACCTCTTCTCTTCCAGTGTCCTCTGTTACAGTATATTCATCTCAGAAGTTACAGTACAGTCTGACATACAGTTGCATTTCTTTTCTTTCCAGCAGGACCCACTGTTGGCACATTTTTAACACAAGCAGCTTTACAAATACATTTTCAATACCAGCACCAGTACAAATCAGTTTGATAAACAAATGACATATAATTCTTTGCGAACATCCAGCTAGCTATGCTGGCATATGTTACACATCCACTGCCCTACTTTTCCTGGTATAGCTGGCAGTACCTCACATCATCACATCTCTCTCCACTTTGAAGACTCAAGCTAGTTTTTTTTAAGTAGCCCTTGAGAAATGTGGCTTGAGGGATATGAGCCCGTCTGAGAACATATTAACCCATACTCTGTCTTGCGAACCCATCTGCATTGCCATTCCTGACCCCACTATGGTGCTGCACTGTCATGTCATATGCCTGCAAACCCTAGGCTCCACCTTAGTAACTTGGCATTTTGCTGGCTGGCTCGATGTAGCCATAGATCTCCCTCAGACTCCTCCTGCCACCCACTGCAGATACTCAGTACCAGGGCCTCTGTATCCTGCTAAGACTTCATCAAGTTAATATGGTACAGTTTGTATCCCTGCCTCCTGCCTAGCAGGTTTACCATGTAGTTAACATCACTGGCCTTCCTTATCAATTCAAAGGGTCCCTCCCAAGATGCCTGCAGCTTATTGTATCTGATAAGAATGAGAGCATAACCTGCTGTCCCGCAGCATACTCCCAGGCACGAATATTCCTGTCATACCAAACCTTTTTCTGCTGTTGGGCTCCTGCCAGGTTCTCCTGGGCCAAGCCTATGAGCTCCCTAAGCCTTGTCCTGAGGTTTAGGACATATGCCACAACAGACTCCTTGTGGGATTCACAGTCAGCCTCCCACTCATCATGTTTCAAATCTAAAATCACCCTCACCCTATGCCCATACAGCAACTCAGAGGGTGAAAAACCTGTGGATTCCTGGGGTACTGTTCTGTATACAAAGAGTAGATGGGGCAAATATTTGTCTCACTCTCTCTTAAACTGGTTTGAAATGTCCGTAGCATGGTGTTTAGTGTAGAGTTTAACCTCTATACAAGACCATTAGTCTGGGGGTGGTGGGGGATAGTATTTAGGTGCTTCACCCCACAGACAAGCCAGCAGGTCTGACATGAAATTGACACCTCTGTCAGTCAGTATTTCTCTCTGGAAACCTACCCTACTGAAAATCTCTAACAAAGCATTTGCCACCTTCTCTGCCTTGAAGGAGGACTGAGCCTCAGCCTCAGGGTATCTAATAGCATAATCTACTGCCACCTGGCTATACCTCTTACCAGTGGAACTTGGGGTACCCAGAGGTCTCACAATATCCATAGCTATCCTCTGAAATGGCTCCTTAATCACAAGCAAAGGCATCAAATGAGCTTTGACCTTGCCCCCTGCCTTGTTTACTTTTTTGACACTGCTCACAGGTCCTGCAGTACCCTATTACATCCCTTGCAATCCCAGACCAGTAAAAGTTCTGCACAATACATCCCTTGGTATGCTTTATGCCCGTATGACCTGCAAAATAAATGTCATGGACTATGGCTGGAAGTGCCAGACAGTAGGCTGTAGGCACTACCAACTGCTGTATTACCTCACCCAGTAGCCCTCCCTCAGGGGTCCAATCCCTGTACAGTAATCCTTTGTTCCAGTATACAGACTCCCCTTCTCCTTGAGGATCAGTTGCCACCCTCCCTCAAGCCTCTTAGTGTAGAATCCGAGAGCTGAGCCTGTCTCAACTCTACCTGTGTGACCCATCCCAGCTGCCCTTCCACAGTAAGTTTGGTGTCCTCTGACAGCAGTGCCTCACTGTCAGCCTGGGTACTACCACTCACCTCTACCTTTGCAGTCACCCTCTCCAGGGGGAACATCAGTACCTACCGGCAGCTGTGGCTCACCTTCAGGCTTATTGCTACAGGGTAGCTCCCTCCCTGAAATAGCTACATCACCAGTCCCAGCTTCAGGTGTGGGGTCTGTCTGGGTCTCCCCCAAGCTACCAAACCCACATGCCTGTTTCCAAGCCTAACTGTGTGTAACTGCATATGTATTTTGAATGGGGTCCCTCCAAAAGCTGTGACTAGAGTAGACTGCCCAAGCAAATACTGCTCCTCTTTAACCACTGCAGGCTTCACAGTGGTTGTGTCAGAGGCTGTTGGTACTCCTGTTGTCTCCAGACAACTTACCACTGGCATGCTGTCATTCCCACTTGCTGGCTCCCCCACGTTTTGTTCCCCACCTTGCTTCCATGGGCATCTGTATGGCCCCACTGGTTACTTTTAAAACATCTAACCCTTGATCCTGGCTGTGTACCTGAACTAGTGGTTTCCACTGTTACTGCGGACTCTGTTAGGGTGGTTTAGGCTGCCCACCCTGGGTTCCCTTATATCTGTATGCAGCTCTGGGTATCCCCTTCTTGTGCAGTGATTCCCTGCTTGCTAAGTAGAGATCCCCTTTTCTCCCCAGCTCATCTGCAGAGTTACATTCCTGGTCTGCCAACCAGATTGTTATGTTCTCAGTCAAAGCTCAAAAGGCTTGTTCCCTCACCAAAAGGTCTGCCAGTCTTTCAGAAATGGTGACCTGACACCCACTCACCCACCTATGAAAGTAAGTGTTTAACTCATCAGCATAATCACATACACTTTCATCTGCCTTGTGTCTGTGCTCACAAAATTTTTTTTCTGTAAGCTTCAGATGTTAACTGAAAACATTCCAATAAACATAGTTTAACATTGTCATAGTTTAAGTAATCTGTATCAGACAATTTAGAAACAGCAGTTACAACTTTACCATGGAGTAAGCGGGTCAGGATCTGTACCCAGACCCACTGGTCAACATTATACTGTATATATACTCTTTCAAATATATGAATAAAACTATCAAAATGATCACCTTTTGTAAACTGTGGAAGACATTTACTGACCTTTATTGCTTCTGGGGTTCACTTATTCCCTTCCCCATTACCTCCATAACCATGACGAAGAGTCAGCATCTCTTTTTCTCATGTTGGCACTGTTTCTCATTTTCTCCAGCCTCCAAATGCTGCAGTCTCTCTGCTGATTCTAATTCCAAATGTTTGGCCTCCAGTTCAAGCCTCTAACTCCAGATGGGTTTTTAAGTCCTCTGATGAAAAGGTGAACTGTCCTTTTTCTGAGGGCTGCAAGTCCCAATCGCAAGATTGCTGGTTCATGCTGCAGCTGCAATTAACACTGAAATAATTTCCCCTTTAGTCAGGTGGGTATGCACCAGTCCTTTGGCTTCATACACGTTGGATAACTGGTTCTTTGTCTGCTTACCATAATCCTCTGTTGACATGTTTGCCTTCTTTCTCTGACTAAACTAAACTAACAAAAAAATAAACAAAACTTATGAAAAAGAAACTCTGTATGTTTACCCTGTGGCTCCTGAGAGTGCACACACCTTCCGTGACAACTGCATATACACTACAGAAGTTAAATTAATATCCCATCTCTGCTCACCATGTGCCGTTCCTCCTCTGGGCCAGTAATCAAGGAGCCTCAGTCCTTATTATGGACACTAGTGAGGGACATTCACTTGGAACAAAAATAGATACACAGAGTACTTCCAGTTGCAGCTCTCTGCACCAAGCATAATTTCCCTTAAGAGCACACAGGGGGAAACTCTCCTGTCCTGGGGCTGGGTTCCCCTCTCTCTCACCAGGCCCCACATATGACTCTACACTGACCACAGCTATAGAGTGGAGTCCTCAGCCGAGTGTTCCAAGCCAAATCCTCCACCACCCTCTCTGTGAAACCAGTGCTCTGTCTCCCTTCTCCAAGTAGCTGACACTCACACTGTTTGAGACTTGATTTTCACACGTGCGAGCGCGCACACACACACACACACACACACACACACACACACACACACACACACACACACCTGAGAAAGGCTGGCACAGATTTACCAGCTATATCCCCTCTGCCCAGACTATAAGGTAGATACTGCAACCAGAACACTCCAAAGCCTGCTACTCTAAGGCTCTTACAAGGGTATGTAATTATACTGAGTAAAATTAATACTAATACAAATGGTAGTGTTTGACCAATGTTGCAAGGCTTTCAGGAGTGGCCACAGTGTCACCAAACAAATATAAGTGCTCTCAAATGTTAAAATATTCTCTAAAAACCAGTGACAATGAAAAGCTGCAAATTTGCATTCCGGGTTAACCAGGGATGGAAAAGCTAAAAGGCTTCATACATCTGGGTGCAGTGTTGGTGAACACCAGGTTTGGCATGTTCTAAACCCTACTACTCTGGTTATGTATTTATTGTAGGGAGTAATCATTTACTAGATCTGAGAATATTTGGGCATATCCACTTTGAGTAGTATAGGTACACTAGTTAATTGAAGTGTAATTGAACTCACAGTATAGAGGTACTATTTCGTAAGGGTAGTTGTTCTTGAAGTACATCTATTTTATTTTGTTTGTTGACCGGGAAAGTCCACTGGGTCAGAATAACACATTTACAGTGGAGGCCCGGGGAGAAAAGCTCCAGTAACAAATTAAAAATTACTACAGCAAACAACCAAACAAAATTATTATACAGCAGGATAAGATTTACAGTAATAATAAACCATACAAATATAAATAGCATTTCTTAGTGATAGAAATATGCAGAGTACAATGTCATTATGCAGTGAAAATAAATGACAGTAGAATTTGCACAGTATATGAATGGATAGCTTGTTGAGGACATTCAGTATAAACAGTCATGACACACAATATACTCTGTACAATATGAAGGAGATTATACTTTTGCCTTGTGGAAGTTTCTTAAGGATTAAGTATTGATTAGTATACTTTGTTTAAGAGAAAGTCACAGAAGTACAGTTGATTTACTACTATTTCAGATTTAGGAATCCATCACGATCTAAAGACAACATGGATGATGTTCTGTAGCAGACTGTAATTAAGGCTAAGTTGGAGTTTAGTAAATTCAGTATTAGGGCCATGGGGGATTTGCCTAGAGATTATATTCTCTGCTACATCATCTTATCAGAATTGGCTAGAATATTGTTTTGATCCTGAGAGAATCATTTTTCCCCTGAGTTTTGAAACCAAACAATAATTTCTGAACTAGTACAAATTTTTCTGAGGAAGTGTGTCCCCAAACATCTCATATTCTTGAAGTGCATCTGTTTTTTTGCATTTTTTTCCAGTGCAGTATATTTCAGTGCAGGGCAGTGAATCATCTCTAAGTTTGTGACAAATGTTCAGGTTAGCTGTATTTAATATCAAAGTAGATGTCTGTTATTTCTGCTAACTATCCTAGGTCATGTTTTGAGAAGTTTTGCTGTTCGTGCAGTATTGTTAGGAGGATGCCTTTACTCATTATGTCAGTGTGGGCATGCCTTACCTCCAGGGGTGTAGCCTTTCTGGCACCAGCTGCCATTCCCCAGTCTGGTACCTCACCCCAACTCTAAGTTGAGGACCAGACGAGAAAAAATATTTTTTTTGTTTAAACTGCAGTTGCTACATCATTTTATGCACTACATTGAGCACAAAAGCACTTCAGTTGTAAAACAAAAAATGCTACACATGGAACACTAAGTGTTGCAGTTCCTAATAAAACAAAAATAGCTTGTTTCATTTTAAACTGTAGTAAGCTGCTTGCCACAATTTAAGTTACAGACAGAACACTGAGCACTTTAGTGCTGACCACAAGTGTAGTGCAATTAATGCACTGAACACTGATTGGCATTTGCCCCTGTGTGTCACCCTAGCTACACCACTACTTACTTCAAAAATGTACAGGTATCTAACTAAGTAGAGCAGCCAGATAGTTCTGTGCTGCACAGTAACCATGTTGCTGGTACTGTTATTGATGGTGATGCACCTGGATTTTGGTTCCATTAGCCTTTCCAGCAGTTCCTAACTCTGAAGGTAGGCACAACACCATTTTGGTAATGTCAAACGAAATGACTATTGTATTGCTTGTACAAATTGTTTTCTTAATTCCATGCTGTACTCTGTATGGGTGCTCTCATTTTACAGAATCTGTAATCTTGTAATGCTTTAACCAAAAGATACAGGATTAGCCCAGATATTGCTTTGACAGCCTGAAAAATAATCTTGTAAAGTGGGAATTTTCCTGTATAATAATGTTACCACTCAGATCTGTACAGGTTCACATTGCAGTACTCTTACTTGATATTTTTTCTTTAGGGCTCTTAAGCATTGTGATTTCTACTTTCAGCATTTGTCGACTGGCATTTTTTACTTAAATCTAAAATGTAGTCAAAAACTTTAAAAAAATGTATCCAAATAAAGAAGAGAGAAAAAAAATTTAAATTCACAATAATACATTATCTGCAAAGAAAGTGCATATATGTAATCTAAATGCAAATTACATCATTTATTTATTGTAAATGATGGCACTGGATTAGCATTCCAGTATTTGAAAATTAGCCCATCTGTATTCAGCATGGCCAAAAATCTTTGTTATTATTCTTTATCTATAGTATCTATGGCCAAAAAATATTTGTTATTATTCTTTATCTATAGTATCTAACATACCACACTAAGCTTTCTGAGAATCTTTATCGTCCATCCTTTATCAACAGATAAGCAGTCTGATCTAACCAAGTTGGCACTTGCTTATTAACAGTGAGTGATGTAAACAGGGCTAACAATCTGATGAGTAACTGAGAAATCTGATGGAGGTGATCCATCTTCAGAAACATGTGATACTATGTGCTCCAGGCATTAGGATGCTCAACCTTTGGAGCTTTCATTCTTCATTGCCGCATTTATATTTGTTTTTCATATGGAACATTGTTGTAGTAGAATTCCTATTGAGTGAAAGTTGGCCCCTGGTAGATGTATGACCTGTTGGCCCAACTTCCAGCAGATGTCCCGACGAAGACTGGGTTCTCCCCAATATGAGGTTGCATTCCTAATATTGAGTTATATCGGTAGCTTAACAGATAGCACACTTGCCTTTGGTAATGGAAAATCATAAAGCTCCGAGTTCATTTCTCACACCAGGTCCTTGGATTAATTTTCCAGTACTGACACTGCAGTTTAACGTAAGCAGAATTCTGCACTTTGAGTGTGCCAGAGGCTTTAAACCATCGTCTCACATGCCTGAGTTGATGGTAACTCATATGGATATAAAGTACCCCACAACACTTATTGAAAAAAAAAAAAGTTAGAGAAGTTCCTAGATGCTCTGGTAAAATCTCTCCATTGTGAATTACCACCTTGGGTGTCTCGTGAAAAGAGGCTGCTGACCTTATGGGTCAAACTGTGTCAATAAAGTGTGTGTAAATATTCTGCATAAGAGACACTGTTTACTTAATTCCTAAGAGTATGTACATCTCAATGAGAAAGTTTGTGGTAACTTTGTTGGGTTCTGAGCCCAAGGCTACTTTTCAACAAGATTTCATGAAAAGGTAAGTGCTCCAGTTGCAGTTGGAAGATCTTACTTTCTTTTGTTCTCTGTAGTATGTTTTTTTTCCTGAAATTTCCAGGAAAGCTTTATTTGTTTCCTTGGAAGTGCCTTGTGTAGGTGCCAGTCTTATATAAAGGTGTTTATTCTGTTTAGAAGATTCTGATGTCATGGCTGATTAACATGGATTTTACTAAAAAAAAGGGACCCAAGTGATCTTTTTTAGAGAATGGCTTACTCACCATGGGAAGTAAACTATGAGTTGAAAAAAAATAACTTTGCTCCCTTTTTGAGGCTGCTTCCCCACCCCTTCCCCCTCAAATCCCTGTCTGGGAATGATGCATTGTTAGCAGCAGTGACCTCTGTTTACAAAATTTCAGAACTGCAGGCCCTCGCATGTAAAGAGATATTCTTGATTTTCCACAAAGATAGGGTCTCCCTGCGCACTAGCCCTTCTTTCATGCTTATGGTGGTGACAAAACTATCTTTAAGTCAGGCTGGTCACCTCATTGTTTTCTTCTCATTCTCAGAGAATAAGGAGAAAAACATCCCGCGTTCTTTGCACAGAAGACTGATGCTGTACTTATATAGAGGAAAGCACATGAGAAGTTCATACCAAGCTTTGCTTGGGGCAGGGAGGGGAAGTCAGTGAACAGACAGATCATAACAAAATGACTATCTGAATTTGCTAGGCCCCATTCTGTTAAGGTTATTGCAGGTACCACTACTTTGTAGAGGGGCCATCACACAGGTCTATCCTGGATGAAATTGTTTGGTCATTTCCATATGTTTTCCAAAATTATTTATTTATTTATTTAACATTTATGTGCCAGGATAGTCCGACTGGACAACAAGTGTCCATTTTCAGTGGAGTCCTGGGGAGAAAAACTTTATAAGTTTACAGAGATAAGAAAAAATTACAAAAGAGACATTACAGAGTAGTAGTATACAGATTGTAGACTTACAGCTGTTGGTATACAATAAGAGGATTTTGGTTGAAAATACAAGTGTACAAAATATACAATGAGAGTAGATAAAAACCTGGTAGAGCATTGCAAGATATTTTACAATTGAATAAGATTATATAAATGAAAAACCACCAAAGAAGAAAAAGCTGTATTACCACATCCAAAAAACCAATAACTTCTATTCCAAACGAATATCTGTTTAATTCCACAGCATGTAGAATAATAGAGAAGCACAATAAAAAATACAGCAATGAATGTCAAATAATCCAGAAAAAATATATTCTCCTAGCGCCTCCGTAACAGCCTTTACAGAGTAAAATGCCTGCACACAACATACCAATTTATAACTCTTCTAAACACAATCAATCAATTAATTAATTAAAATCTTAAGGCAGCATCAGCATCATTTAAAACAAAATAACAGAAGTTAAATAAAACTTTGCCAATGGCACTCCTTATTTAGCCCATTGGGCTGTAAAGTATTATATTTCATTATGAAAATTCTCTTTTTTTCTTAATAAATATTTCAAAAATTCATCACTAGAATAATATACAGAAATATGTTCCAAAATAGTAACTGCTAAACTATCAATTACCCCTTTATATACTGAATTAAAATGTTCTGCTACAGGGCTAACCATTTTTTTATTTTTATATCCCTGACATGCTGTTTAATTCTTTCACTTAAACTTCTCTTACTTTCACCTATATAAAAATAATTGCATGAACATTTTATTGCATAAATAATGCCCTTTGTTATACAAGAAAAAATGTCGTGTTTGAAATCTCTTACCATTAATTTGATGGAATGTAGGCACTATATATTGACATATAGAGCATTTACCACAAGCACTAGTACCTAAACTTCTCATATTATTAATTGGAAATTTTGTTGGGCTATTATATTTACTATGTACTATAAAGTCCTGAATATTACGTCCCCTCTGATAGGAGATCCTAAATTCCATTCCTGATAAACTCGACACCTGTTTTGCAATTATTTTCCAATACTCTTTTAATAATTTATTAAACCTTTCTGAAAAAACTGTATATTTAGTAACAAAAAACATACTATTATTCTCTATTATTTGATTATTACCTACAACATTACCTTTATTTTTAATCTCTCTATTAATATTATAATTTTCATAAATTTTCAAATAATTCTCCACTATATTATATTTATCATAACCCCTATTAAAAAACATATTCATGGCTCTCATCGCTTCTTTTATAGATTCATTTTCATCATTACATAATCTTTTGATTCTCAATAATTCTCCATGTGGAATAGCAATCAAGGTGCTAGGTGGATGACAACTAGTAGCCTGTAACATTAAATTTTGCTGATTAAATTTTCTATAGATACTAGTTTTAATGTTCTCACCATTAATCCCTTCCAAAGTCATATCAAGAAAAACAGCTTTAACACCAACTTGAGCCTGATCATATCTAATTCCAAACTTATTTTTATTCAAAAAACTCAAAAATTGGTTAACCTTTTCTTTACCTTTATAACATATAAAAATAAGATCATCTATAAATCTAAAATAATATTTAACATATCTTTGAAAAAATGAATCTCTCTCTCTCTCTCTCTATATATATATATATATATATATATATATATATATATATATATATGGGTACTTTCCATATAACCCTCAAACATATTGGCATACATGGGGGCAAAAACTGCCCCCATGGCCGTGCCCTGTTTTTGTTGATAGAGATTTCCATCAAATTCAAAAATATTATTAAAGATTATATAAATGTTTGTTTCCACATACACATTCAAGCAAATATACATGTAAGAGCATATACACAAATATACACATATATACATTGTGTGTGTGTATATCTGTATATATATATATATATATATATATATATATATATATACACACACACACACACACACATATATATATATATATATATATATATATATATATATACACACACACACATATATATATATATGTGTATGTATGTGTGTATATATATATATATATATATGCGCATGCACACACACACACACGTACATACACTCATATATAGGTTATTGCTCACACATGGATAGGTATAGTTAGATGGTGGTGTTTGTGTTGTCTAGGACAGATTAATGATTTGGATCTTGCATCCAAGTTCAGGGTAAGATTTGCCATGCCAATTCTATAGGAGCTGTCATCTTCAAATTTTTACAAATGCCAGCCACCTTCTGGACCTTAGGATTTGGGAGTTTTCCTAAGTCTCATTACTGATGTAGGTATTATGGTTGTAATAAGAATTTAACAAAACTGGAGATTCTTGAGTGTATTCATTTTTGCAGTACTGTTTCCTTACTCCATCCTATATTCTTATTCCTTGGGCAGCCTGTGGTTGGAGTGGGTGCCTTTGTCACCAAATCTTCCACCTTTTCAGTTGTCAGTCACCTTCCATACACAGGGCAGACCTAGAACCTGAAGAGGCAGCTTGGCAGTGTTTTGAATAAAACTCTTCCCACTGGGGACTAGTTACATCAGGGCATTCTATGTTCTGGCACCATTTAACTATCTTTGCCAGCCAGAGCAAGAAGGACATGATGGCACCATCTGGTGTCCCCTTCTACCACCAGTGTCCTGATGGGTACAGGTGGTAGGGAGTCTGCTGGGCCTGGACGGTGAAGATGTAGAGCTCTGGAAGTCAGGCCAGCCATCAGGTCTTCTGCAGACATGAATTCTTGTGTAGAGCTCTGGACGTCAGACCAGCCATCAGGTCTTATGCAGACATGAATTCTTAAGTGTCATTTCTGCAATGAGTGTACTTGAACATCTACAGTTAATACAACTACACTTACTGTGTCAACCCCCTTTTTTTTTTTTTTTTTTTTTTTTTTGCTTCATCCCTGAATAATTTGCTTATCTCTGTGTATCCCTCTGGCTACCTACTTTTGTCAGCCTGTGGTTTTCACATTCATTTCAAAGGCTCTAGCCTTCATGTCTAGGACAAGCAAGCTCTAAGATGGCATAGGTAGATGCCTCTTTTATACTGTAACATGCCAGTATACCAGGGGACTGCCATCCACCACACCTACAAGGAAACATCCTGATGTCTGGAAGTTAGACTAGAAACACAAGGACTGCAAGAGGCGGAGTCCCAGTTGTAAGAACTACTGCAACAGTGATCTATTTAAAAATCAAAAATCTGCTTTTATGACAGGTTCCTATACAGTTTGTGCATCTAACTTGTTCTGTTAGATAGAATGAAATGGTTGCTGTTCATAATAGACACTTGGGCAAATAAATGTATTCTCTTAGTTGTCTGTACTGTACAGCTAGGCAACAGTCCATTTTTTTTTTATTTCATGTATCCCTGTCTGGCATACCTGTCAAATAAAAGTGTGACAAAGTCCCCAAAATAAGGACAATTTTTAAATATTGCTCTTACAAAATTAGAAAGTTGATAGAATAATAGGTTTTGTATTACCATGGATTTTCTGAATGTTATGAAGTCTGAAACTCGAATGTCTGTAATTTTTCAACTTCAGTCTTTACTGATTTGCCACTAATTTACCAGAAAACCACAATTTTATAAATAAAAAAACATGAGGCAAAACTGGACATTCTGTGAAAATATGTACATTTGAAACATTTGCTGTCTGGTTTACTGGGATCCTCTCATATTTGTCTTTTTTTGCCACATGGTGAAGGCTGTGCTGTGTTGAAGAGACAGGTGTCAATAGCTCAACAGGTAACACAATCACCTTTGATGCTAGAAGATCAGAAGGCTGTAGATTCTGTTCTCATCTCAAGTGCTTGGCTTAATTTGTCATATACTGACACTACAGGCCAGCATTAAGGGGTGCTGCACTCCTAACTGTGCTATCCTTTATATGAGATTTTAAACTGAGGCTCCATTTTCCTAACATGGTGGTATCTTAAGACGATTTAAAAGATAACATGGTCCTTATTGAAAAATGAGTATGTGAAGTGGCCAAATTTTCTTTAGTCTGTATGAGCACCACCACTAGTCTCCCTCAAAAAAGAGGCTGCTATGCTAATAGTACTAACCCGGTAAACAAGGCTTAAATATAAATAAAATAAAAAAGTAATCCAAGAAAAGGTTTAGACTTCAGATGGAAATTGTATCTACAGAATAGCAGTTCTGCATGATATTTGTGAAGAGTGGTTATTTGTCAGACTGAAGTAGTCAGATGACATGGGTAGAAACATTGAAAGTAAAAGTAACAGAAAGCTGAAGCCTGTGCTGCTGTGTATTAGATGGTGGGAAGGGTTTGTGCTTATTATAATATTTAATGGAGTAGAAAGTTTATAAATGTTTTATTTTCTTCTTAGGAACTGGAAGATGCAGAATTTATTCCAATGCCAGATGCATCCCAGGACTCTTCTGCAGTAAGCCTTTCTTGCTCTGGACCAGAGAAAGCTACCCTTCCATATGAGGAGCTGCAAGGTTTAAAAGCTGCGGCAGAGTCGCACAGTGAATTTATAGATCCAACTCAAAAAGCTGAGGTAATGCCACATGTTTGTTAGGTTTTACTTTTCATAACAGCAGTGTTCTTTCTGTGGAAAAGCATGAAGATTATATATGATAAGGGCAGATGGAAAAATAACCAAAGCAGGGTGAAAACGATTATGAATTTTGACAGGCTCTTTATTGTAATTTTGATGCTCATAATTAAAAGCCACAGAATCACAAAAATAATTAAGAAAATGCAGGAGAACAGTAAAACAGTGGAACACTACCCATGATGCAGTCACTCACACAGAAAGCCTTCTATATAGAAGCTTGGCTTATCAATTCACAAATCCTGAATCCAAAAACACACAAAAAAAACGAAGTACATCTGTTCACCTCCAATTCTGTCTCTTCCCAAAACCTACCTTTAATATATTGTCATTCAATAAGACCACTATAAAACTGATATCCCACATCAAACTATAAGATTTGATTATAGACGACCACCTAAAATTTGATCTCCACCTTGAGCAAGTCATAATGAAAATGCACCAAAATCTAGGTTGCCTGTATAGAACAAGACACTATCTTACTGACTCTGATAGACAAAACACAGCCACTATTCTACTCCTTACTCTACTGTATGCCTCTCCTTTCTGAACAGATCTTAATTTCTCTCTGTCAGCCAAACTAGAACAATGCCACAATAAAGTAGCCAAATTTGCAACCAGCCAGTAATATAGATGTCACCACTGCCTCTCTCTAAAACATCTAAACTGGCTCAAACTAAATAATTCTCTGTTATATTCACAATTAATTGCAACCTTCATACTGCTGTGCAACCCTGAAAAATTCCCATCTCCTCTGTCCATCTTGCACTGCTAAGACACCTCTATGCTCCACTGACAAATCATTACTCCCTGTAACTAAACCTAACAATAATGCAGGATGCTCCATATATTCACAGTACATTGCTAATAGCTGAAGTACCTTCCCACTTCACCCAAAAGCAGTCTGCAACCTGAATGAAGCAGTTTTTTTTTATAGATGAATGGTTATGTGCCTGTACAACCCCCTGGTTAAACTGCTACTAATATATCTATATGAATCTGTGCTATAACTGTCTGCTGTACAAAACTTAATGTACTATTATCACAGCTACACCTTCCTGTCATTTCATCTCCTTTATTTTCCTTGTGCCTCCTCCCCTCTTCCCTTCCTTTGAGCTGCTCTAACTCAATCTATGCACACTGATGATAATGTATTGCATATAACTCCCTGTATTTTAAAATATTCATATACAACCAATGTAACCATTATTTTTAATCAAAATTGTTAGTAAATGATGTCAAGGATGTCTGAATAATGAAACTGTTGCTTACGAATGAAACTGACTGTAAGTGATGAAGCAATGCAAATGATGTCTTTATAATATGGCTTTTCTCCCTGGGCATTAACTGAAAAAGAGCACTGCTCATTTGGACTTTCCCTGTAAACAAATGCCAATAAATAAATGTATGGAAAAATAAATCTTATTTCACTTGTAAACATACTCTTGTTGTGGCCATGCATGGCCCTTTCTTCACCCTATCACAGTCTCTCGTTAGGATCTCCACATTGGTCACAACCTGCCCCATGTGTATGTTGAACTTTAATTGATGTCTTGTTGCCCTACGTTTCCTCTGTTGTACAGGTAGAGAGCCCCAAAACCTTCTTTATGGGAGAGTCACTGTAACAGTAAATTATAGCATTTGGCCATGTCCACCCTCTATTTCTTATAAGTTCATAGGTAAATACTAGGCTAAATGCACTTGCACACCATTTTAAGCCTAGCCAGTTTCCATTTGCTCGAGTTAACCTATTCCATTTGGTGTTAGATTGCCCTTTTCCATCCCATGGTCAGTAATTATGTAATTCATAGAGCACAATGTTTATACTTTAATTTTCAGAAAAAGACAAATCAGTTAAGGGCTAGAATGGTGCAAGACTTGACTTTAACAAATGTTAAGCACCCCCTGCTTAAGTTGTTAAGGTTGGGTCCTGTGCTCAACAGTAAAATCTGTCAGTACAGATCAGTAAGTGGCAGCTGCAGAAAAAAGATTTGGTTCTGTCTATCTGCTATCAATGCCGACAAGAATAACAGGATATGTGTTCACCTGCATTTTCTTGGATAGATAACAACTGTGAAACTCAAATGCATGTCAGTATTCATTGACTTCAGAACTCCATGAATGTCCTGAAAACCACTTTATGAGGAACAAACCAAACAAATGAGGCAAAAATTTGGACATTCTGTGAAAATCTGGACAGTTATGAGGTATGTAAGGAAAGTGTAAATGTAAGTGGTGTTACACTGCCTTTTTGACAATGCTCACTAAGTGGATAACTGCTTATTATTGTATGAAGGAATGCAAATGCTTCCACTGCCCCACTCACAAAATTCCAGCTTACTCTGTCAAATGTTTTATCTGCATCCTTGATATAGAGCACCGGATATAGTCTATTTTCTGTATGACTGTAAATATTTATTTTTGCTATTACTGGCAAACAAGATCTGAGGTACTTGGTGTTGGTGCATTGTGGGTAAGGGAGAAGAGAGATTTTTTGGTTGCCACAAGCTTTTGTAATGGCCAAGTCAGATTCAAGGAATCTGATATGAACCCATAGGTTGAGGAAGAATGAAAATGGACAACACAGATGGAACATTATGGTGAGTACATAAATTCTTTTTTTGGCAACACCTTTCCCATTCTTTTAGATATTACAGACATAAACACTTTATAATTGTGATTTAAATTTTAAATGGGCCTATATGAATTTGCATCTGATGGTTCTTTATCGTCTGTAGGTATTACAGCCACCACAGCTTTTTTCCATGATCGTGATGCTTCCCATCCTTTTATTCATCATAGTCTGTCTTGACCTCAGATCCTTCCGTTATCACTGTTTGCAGCTGATTGTAGCCACCTGTGATTTGTACTGAAGGCTGACTGTTTCATATGTAATTACTTTGCAATCTCTTGTTTTGACTCCAGTTTTTCTTTAATCAATTTTAGCATTTGTCTGTTTGATGTCATTAAGTTCATAATTGCTTACTGCAGGGGAGTTTGAGTCTTTAAAAGGTCAGATCACTAATTTATGATTGGATTTAACTGGGAATGGAATAACTATAAGAGTCATGTGAGAGCTGTGTTGGAAAGGATGAAAATGTTCCACATCCTAATGGGCTGGTTTACTATTTGTTCCAGGGAATTATTATTTTTAGCTTCATGAATGTCTGGGCATGATCCCCTTTTGAGATATAAGTCCCTCATATTCAGTTGAAGGGTAATTGAAGTCACCCATCATAAAAGTGTTTTACATTATGGGTACTACAGAGTGCATTTAGGATATGTTATGGCCATTTGGAGACGTGGAAGGTATCTTATGGCAGGCTGTAAATTGATAATTTGTCAGTTAGAATAAGTTGGAGTTGAAAGAGATTGTTTTGTGGGTCTTGGGGAATCTGCTAAAAGGTGATTTATTTCTTGCAGATGTACAAACTTTCCTGCCATTTCCTCAGTTCTGAATGCGTAAGAAGTGGTTTATCCAGGTAATGAAGGAGTGCCCGTCTTTACAATGAAACCAAGTCTCAGTTGTGGCACAGACATGGGGTATTCAAGCTGCAGGGGCACCTCAAGATCAGGCTGTTTGTTATTAAGGAACTGAGAAGAGTAACCTTGATATAGTCAGAACTGGAATATGCTGTAGTTTTACATGCTGTGTTAGGATGTCAGATAGAAGGACTCTGTCGAAAAAAGGCACTTCTGGGGCTTTGCCAGTAAGCAAAAGTCATGAAACAAGAAGTTCAGGCCATCCCTTGCAAAGCAAGATGTCATGTCTGCTGCTTCATCCCAGGATGGCACTTACTCCACCCCCCCCCCAACAAATGACACCAACTACTTAGCTAATTATTGTAGCCAATTATTTTTTCTTGTATTTAAGCATCATTCTGAATGAAGGTAGGATTCCTTTCAGGGCCAGTGTCTTGCCTGCATTGAACGTATGAGTAATGCGATCCAGCATATGTCTGGACAAATACCTATCAAATATGCAAATGGACAAATTGTTGAACGTCATATGGTTGAACTCATATCACTAACAATTCAGTCTGTCAAAACAAACTCAAAACAAAGACAACACCTGTCTACACCACCAAAACTGTTTTTGCAGGGGGCAAGCCCCCCGTACCCCCCATTAATTATATATACCCATATCCAAGGTCACACTGCAGTGGGGAAAAAGGCAAATTTTCTGATCCCTACTGTAACACTATCTCAGTCAGAACTGTTTAATGATATGGGTTTGGTCATATGATGATCAGCATTTTGTCCGTTCAATTATTTGATAGGAATCCATCTCTACATATCCTTCAGAGTGCTGCACCACAAGTCATTCACATCCATATGAGCTACCTCTAGGTCATATTCTTATTTGTTGTCCAGTGTGAAGGGATTGAAGAGTCCTTGTTACATTACTGAGGCTGATACCAGAGAGACAACTAACAGATGTTCTTCATGTTTCACTGTTGTAGTCATCATATTTGGGTTATCCCTGTGAGGGTAGCCCTCAGTCAGCCCAAATGCCAGAGGCTTAGTATTTCAGCATCGGTTGCTGTCGCTTCAGGACTGCCGTCAGGTCATCAGTAGTATAAAGTGAGGCAGCCGACACCATTACATCAGTCTTTCTTGCTGAGGAGAGCGAAGCAGAAGCAGTTCGCACGAGTGCCAGTCGGCCGCTACCAGAGTTTCATTTTCCGAATTGAAGCTGAAGTCTTCTAAAGCTAAATACCCTGTTGGGGATTCTTTTTTCTTGCTTTAACCGATGTCATAAAAAGTTAACAATTGTCTCGCCTGTGGAAAGCAAATACCACACAGAGACTTTCATTCTTACTGCGTCACTTGCTTAGGCCCAGACCATGACGTCCCTCGCTGTTGCTTTTGTGCTTTGTTCAGTGCCAGAACTATACATCGTCGGGCCCTTACTGTTGCTAGATATTTTTGCTCACAGTCCTCAAATTCTGATATGGTTTCAGTAAGCCATTCAACAGCAGATCTTTTGAAAAAATGTAAGGATAAAGACAGAGACAGACTGCACAGGTCCAAACCTACCAATGACGCTTCCGTTAAGCTAGTCGTCAGTTTTCTGGTCTTCAGTGAGATGCTTTCCCAGCCCCTGATGTCCGCTTCTATGGATTTGCAGGCTGCTACCGAGACCTTTTGGAGTCCGGTGTGCCGCAAATCTCTTCATCAACTAAGGATCCTGCGGATGTCTCTACCTTGGATGGGTCCGGAGCCACTGAGCAGGCACCGGCTTCTGAGGAAGTACTTCGCACTACCAAGTCTTGACACAGACCGACTTCTTTCGCGTCTACCATTCTTTCAGAAACTACCGAGTTTCAAAGGCCCTGGGTGCACACCACGCCCAAAAAAACGATGACCCAATCTCAGGCACCTGCTTCCTTGCCTTAGTCCCAAATGCTTAAAATGGTGGAAGACCATATTATGCTGATCAGGGGAAGCCAAGCTACCCCTTCCAAAAGAAAAAGAGATTTGTCCCCAGTAGTATTATCTGAACAGGAGTCTGATGACTCTGATGCATCTGAATATGAAGACATGCAACCCCTCTCTGCTTATGAGGATTCTGATGCAGAGGAATCCATTCCTTCAGCCTCTCCACCTGAGGACTTTTCCTTTGAAGAAACCCTTCATACTTTAAGGGAGCATTTCCAATGGGAATGTCAGGACTACCCCAGTCAAAAAAGAGACTCAGGTAATTCTTAGATCTTCCACAGCACAGACCCTTGGCCATTCCCCCTGTCCTCGATGTTGTGGATGATGTTTTCAGACCCCAAACCTCCTGACCCAGAGGGAAGAAGAATTCACAAGCATTGGTGGTTCAGTGGTAGAATTCTCACCTGCCATGTGGGAGGTCAGGGTTCGATCCCAGAGAATGCAGCAAGGCATTTTTACTTCAGCCAGAAGAGTATCTGAGCTCCAAGCACTCATGGCTGTGGAGCCCTTCATCATCTTCCATGCTGACAGGGTGTCCCTCAGGACTAACCCATCCTTCATGCCCAAAGTGGTGTCCAGCGTGGCTCGCAACCAATCCATTCATTTGCCCACCTTTTTCCCTAACCAACAAAACAAGGGGGAAAGAATCCTGCACTCTCTAGATGTGCCCAGACAGCTCAGATTCTACCTAGACAGGACTAAGTCATTCAGAAAGACCAATCAATTGCTAGTCAGCTTTGCTGCAGGGGCAGAGGGCAAAGCCATATCCAAACAGTCCACAATTGCTAGTCAGCTTTGCTGCAGGGGCAGAGGGCAAAGCCATATCCAAACAATCCATTTCCAAGTAGATAGCACACTGCATCCATTTCTGTTACAAGCACCACGGGAAACCTCCCCCTAAGGGGGTAAGAACTCACTCTACCAGAGCAGCCTCCACCTCTGCAGCTTTCCTCAGAGGAGTCCCCACCAGGAACATCCTGGCGGCTGCCACATGGACATCTGTTCACACCTTTACCAAGCAGTACCACCTGCTTATCTTCTCCAAATCCAGGGCAGGCTTTGCCACTGCAGTCTTGCAGGGCATCCTAGCCAGCCCCTAGTCTTCTTGACTGCCTCCACCCCTTTCTTCAGCTTTGAGAATCAACCCAAATGTGATGACTGCAACAGTAAAAAATGAAGAACATAGTACAGATGTTCATCGTGCATACAGCTGCAGTCATAACAGATGGGTTATCCTGCCGTCAGGCGGGTCCTCGGTCGGCCGAATTCCAAAGTCTAGGTCCGGCGTCGGATGTCGTCGCTTCTTCCCTGACGTCAGTGCGGCAGGGGTATAAAAGAACCAGCCAACACCATTTTCTTCAGTCTTTCTTGCCGCGCGGTGCCCGAAGCAGAAGCAGTTCCCAAGTGCCAGTCGGCCAGCTCCTGAGATTACGAATATTTTTCACCCGGAGTCTTCTTGAAAGCTAAGTACCCCGTTGGGGAAACTTTTCTTGCCTCAGACTGATGTCAGACAAGGTTAATAATTGCATTTCATGTGGGAAGCAAATACCGCATAAGGATTTCCATTCCTTCTGCATTCCTTGCTTAGACCCAGACCACAACGTCTCGGCCTGTCGTTTCTGTGCTAGATTCAACAAACGCACTATTAAGCGTCGGGCGGAGTTCGCCCAACACTATTTTGGTAAAAAAATTTAATTACATTATGTCGTTGGATACTCCGACTCCAGTTTTGAGTAAAAGACGCAAAGATAAGGACCGACATACGAGGTCCGCGACTTCTACCGACACCACGCTAAAGCCGGCTACAGGTGCTCCGGTTCTCAGCGAGGCGCCTACACAGCCCCTGAGTACCGATGACGCTTCTTTAGCGGTGTCTTCTGTGCCCGAGGTCGCAGGCTCCTCGGCCCCCACACCGACTACAGATACCGACGCCACTCATGGCGGGGAAACTCAGAGTTTAGACAGGCCTGCCACCTCTCAAGGTGTCTTCAGGCCTTCTTCTTATTTTTCCATTAAGGCTTTCACAAAATCTAAAGCAGCCATGAAAACTAAAAGACAAGCTCCACAGAGCCCCTCTCAAGGCCCCATGCCTAAAAAACAGATGCTCAAAATGGCTGAGGATTTGATTACTCTTATCAGGGGTTCTCAACCCCCCTCGGACAAAAGGCCCAGATTGGAGGAAGACTACCCTTCCTCGGACCAGGCCTCCATTACCTCAGAACATTCTGAAGACCAGGAATATTCATACTCCCCTTTTGAAGATTCTGATGCGGAGGAGTCCATTCCCTCTGTCTCCCCCCCTGAGGACTATTCTTTTGGGGAAACCTTGCATACCTTGAGGGAACACTTCCACTGGGAAGGCCAAGATTACTCAGATTCCAAGAAAAGGCTCAGGGATTTTCTCTTGCTTCCTCAATGCAGACCTCTGGCTATCCCTCCTGTCTTAGACATACTAGATGATGTGTATTCAGAGGCCAACCTTAACCCAGATTCTTTACCACCAGCTCATGTTAAGCCTGACAGGTATTACCGGGTTCCTGATTCCCACCAATTCCTATACAAAAGCCATGCTGCTGACCCAGAAACTATTTCACAGGGTCCCATGGGAATTAAGGCCTCTACTGCCAAAAATCCATACCTTCAGAGAGAGATTCCAGAGCTTTAGAAAGGTGGGGGGAAAAAGGTATACACCTCAGCCCCTTTAACCATGAGGGCATTAAACTGGCAGTTCCATATGTTAAAGTATCAACAGTTTTTGTTATCGTAGCTGAAAAGCAAAATGTCACAACCTGAACAACCAGACTTGAAGGAGTTGCAGGATTTGTTGCATAGTGCAGAGCAAGTGGGTAAACATACCTTGCAATGTGGTTTTGATGCTTTAGAGGCCTCATGTAGAGCTGCTGTTACAGGGTCTGTCATACGTAGACATGCTTGGCTCAAAGAGCAAACCTTACCAGATCATGTCAAAGCTAAATTACTAGATGCACCTCTTCAAAAAGATGTATTGTTTGGTGTTAAAGCTGAGGAGGTATTAAAGAAAATGGAGGAAAAGGCAAGATCAATGCAAACATTGAAAGATTTCCTACAGGTACAACCTCCACATTTCAGCAGAAACTGGCCTTCAAAAAATTGGTCCTTTCCAGCCACGGACAGACCTCAAAGAGGTGGATACAGGCGCCCGAGGGGTAGAGGGCAATCTCAAGGATCATTTAGAGCCAGACAATGGCAAACACCTATGCCAAGAGGTGGAGAGGATAGATCACAGCCATTCAGAAAGCAGAAACAATGACTTTCCCCTTTGCATGTCAAGCAAAGCTTTAATGGCAGCACCTTTAGGCGGAAAACTGGCATTATTTTTGAAAAATTGGCATATTGTCACAAAAGACAAATGGATCCTGGACATTATAGACAGAGGCTACAGATTCCACTTTCACACCCTTCCAAAAATGAGAGGCATGCCAAACCTGCCACAAAATCAAAGGGCAGAGGCACAAAAACAAATTTCAGCTCTCGTGGACATGAAAGCTATTCAAGAGGTACCTGCACGAGAACAGGGTCAAGGTTTTTATTCCAGACTATTCCTGGTACCAAGGAAGGACAAAGATTGGAGACCTATTTTGGACCTATCCATCCTAAACACATATTTACTCGTACCAAATTTCAAGATGCTCACATTACAGCAGCTTCTTCCCATGCTGGGCAAGGAGTCTTGGCTGGTAACATTGGACCTCAAGGAGGCATACCTGCATGTCCCTATAAGACAAGATTGCAGAAGATACCTAAGATTTCTTGCAGGTTCAACCCATTATCAATTCTCTGCATTGCCCTTTGGCTTATCTACTGCGCCCAGAGTGTTCACAAAATGTCTGGCATCAGTAATTGCCTTCTGCAGACTTCAAGGGATACAAATATACCCATATTTAGACGACTGCCTGATCCAAGCGGACAGCAAGCACATACTTCTGAAACACCTGGCGTTTGTAATAAAGTTGTTGAACTTTCTGTGATACACAGTCAACAAAAAGAAATCAAAACTAATACCCTCTCAAGCAATAATTTTCCTGGGTGCCAGCTTGAATACAAACACCCAGATGGCCTACCTCACGCCAGAGAAACAAGGGCAACTATCTCAATACTTCAGGAAAATGGCAACCTTCACCAGGCTGACTGCAAGGAAAATCCTGCAGGCTCTGGGATTCATGGCATCTTGCATACTGCTAATCCCATGTGCAAAGCTGCATATGAGGAAACTTCAGTGGTACCTAAAAAACTTATGGTCTCAACACAGCCACAGTTTGGAAACAATTATACCACTCATTCCATGTCTCCAAAAGGAATTTCTGTGGTGGGCTCAAGCATGCCAAAGAAACATAGGTCTCCCATTCTGCATGCCTCAAGCAAATCAAATCATCACAACAGACGCCTCGGACTACGCCTGGGGGGGCACACATGACAGATCAGTGCATTCAGGGCAAATGGTCCCAAAAAGAAAAGCACCTACACATCAATCAAAAGGAAATGCTAGCAGTGAAAAATGCTATTATGGCTTTCAAAGACCTACTGCATCCAGGCCAGCTATTGATAAGGACAGACAACACCACAGTGATGTGGTACATAAACAAACAGGGAAGAACTCATTCATATCCCCTGTGCAGACAAGCCATGTCTCTTTGGAACACGGCTCTGGAATTACAAATCCAACTTCAAGCACAATTCCTGCCAGGCAAAGAAAACACGCTGGCAGACAACCTAAGCAGAAATATGACAGATCCACACGAATGGAAGTTGCATCCTCAAGTTTTTGCAAAGATAATTCAAGCATGGGGAAGGCCAGACATAGATCTCTTTGCTACCCACAGAAATTACCAATTGAAAAAATTCTGCTCAAGGACCTATCATCCACAGACCTGGAAAGTGGACGCACTTTCTTTCAGTTGGACAACATTGATAGTTTATGCCTTTCCACCTCTTCCTCTGCTGCCCAAAGTTCTATTAAAAGCCAGAGCAGACAGGCCAAAGATGATACTCATTGCTCCAGACTGGCCAAGACAACACTGGTATCCACTCCTGAGGAGCCTGACGCATTCCCCACCATGGATCCTGCCTCTAGTGCCTCTTCTGTTGACCCAGCACAACTTCAAAACTCTTCACAGTCAGCTGAAAACACTCAATCTAGCCGCATGGAGGATTCCTTGATTTCCCAACAGACCCTCCTCTCCAAGGAGGTGCAGGATGTCATTTTGGAGGCCCGAAGGCCTTCTACTAGAAAAGCCTACTCCGCCAAATGGAAACGGTTTTGTACCTGGAATCAGAAAAAGGGACTGAATCCTGGGATACTGAATTTACCTCAAATATTACAGTACCTAGCTGAGATACTAAACAGTGGACTTTCATTCTCCTCCATCAAAATCCATGCTTCAGCCATTTCTGCACAATACAACACTGATCCTCCCTTATTCTCTCATCCTCTCTTAAGACAGTACCTCAGAGGGGCTAAGAATATAAAACCCCCAAGGAAGCAACCAGTACCTGCTTGGGATCTCAATTTCATTTTAGAAAAACTGACCCTGCCTCCATTTGAACCAGCTGCTTCAACAGAGCTGCAATATTTGTCATGGAAAACAGCCTTCCTTCTGGCTATCACCTCAGCACGCAGGGTTTCGGAACTACAAGCCCTCAGAGCTGTGCAACCTTTCATCATTTTCCATCAGGACAGAGTTTCCTTACGAACCAACCCTTCCTTTATGCCAAAGGTAGTATCCAGTGTAGCTTTGAATCAGGCTATCCACTTAGCTACTTTTTATCCTAATCCACAAAACAAAGGGGAGAGACTACTACATTCCTTGGACATTCACAGACAGCTTCATTATTATTTGGACAGGACAAAGCCATTCAGAAAATCAGAGCAACTCTTTTGTGTCTTATGCTACAGGTGCTCAAGGAAAGGCTATTTCCAAACAGACAATCTCTAAATGGATTGCCCACTACATACGCTTTTGTTATTAATTTCATGGTAAAACTGTGCCTACAAGCATCAGATCTCACTCCACAAGGGCCACAGCTACCTCTGCAGCTTTCCTCAGGGGGGTTCCTACCAAGGATATTTTGGAAGCAGCCACTTGGAGTTCTGTGCATACTTTCTCCAAGCACTATCACCTACCACTATACTCTAAATCTAGAGCGGGCTTTGCCACAGCAGTCTCGCAGGGCATCCTTGCTCCTCCTAGTTCCACTTAGTGCCTGCCACCCCTTTTTAGCTTTGGGATTCTACCCATCTGTTATGACTGCAGCTGTATGCACGATGAACATAGTACAGTTTTGTACCTACCATAAATGTAGATGTTCGAGTGCTAATACAGCTGCAGTCCAGGTTTCCCTCCCTCCTTCCCCTCTTGGAACAGACCTAATGACAAACACCTCCTCATACAACCTGATTGGGGTATTCTTTTATGGTGTATTTGCTTGCAACTACTGTTTTTTGATTATATTACATTGCATTATTACATAAATTTATGTTTTGCCTTCCTTCTGGGGGCACCTGACATCTGGGGCAAGAAAAACTGAAGAAAATGGCGTCGGCTGGTTCTTTTATACCCCTGCCGCACTGACGTCAGGAAAGAAGCGACGACATCTGACGCCGGACCTAGACTTTGGAATTCGGCCGACCGAGGACCCGCCTGACGGCAGGATAACCCATCTGTTGTGACTGCAGCTGTATTAGCGCTCAAACATCTACATTTATGGTAGGTACAAAACTGTACTTTGTGTACACTTACCATAAATGTAGATGTTCAAGTGTATTCACTGTTGCAGTCCTGGTTTCCCTCCCTCCATTCCCCCCTCTCTCTCTCCTTATAAGGAACCTTTGGTATTTACTTTCTACTGGTGGGGTGCTTCCACCATATCCTAACTCTCACTTGGGGGCTCCTGACAGGGCAAGAAAAACTGATGTAATGGCGTCGGCTGCCTTACTTTATACTACTGATGACCCGATGTCAGTCCTGAAGCGACAGCAACTGACGCTGAAATACTAAGCCTCTGATATTCAGGCCGACTGAGGGCTACCCTTGCAGGGATAACCCAAATGTGATGGCTGCAACAGTGAATACACTCTAACATCTACATTTATGGTAAGTGTACACAACTGTACTTTACTTGTGTCCTTGTCCAGCCTCGTAAGTATGGAGTCTGCATGCCTGATAATGGAGACAGCAGTTATTTACTTTAATTAATTAATTTATTTATTTATATTTGTTTACCAGGGTAGTGCACTGATCAGCACTGACCAGTTTCAGGCTCAGCCCAGGTAAGTAAAATTACTAGGAAAGTTCTATTGAAGCTCTCTGAATTAGTCTTAGAGTACGGTTCTTAAAGTACCGACTGGTGACTCAGTATGTGATAGTACTGTTGCTGTTATTATACTGAGTTCTAACTTTTCTGGTTCTGGAAGGCTTAAGATGTGACATTTTGATGGCCTTAGCATATGTTGGTTTGTTGGGTTCATGTAGAAATGTGGGTGATGCAATGCGTTCTTTAAAATATGTCTTCTTATGGATGGATTCTGAGCTCGGTGGGGATGATTTAGCTTATTCTTCCCAGACTTCCTCACCAGTGGGATATGTTACTGATGATGAATCCATTTTTTCTGGTTCTTCTCCCAAGGGTGTCTTTGTAGGTGGCACATTGATTCTTCTGTTGTAGCATTTTAAATAGAATTCCTAAGAAGTGTTGGAATCCACGAAAAAAACATACTGGAACTCCTGGTTATGGATAAAGCCTACATTCTTAGCAGTCCTTACAGTTTTTCAGGCATATGAGGATGTTTTTGAGTTGGTGTCACTGTGCCTGACTGGCAGTTACCTAATTGCAATATGTTTAATAGATTTTGTAGGGTTAATTTTGCTTTTACAAAAATCCTACTGCTGTTCCAGTGCTTCTCGTATTAGAGGCTGTATAGGGAGTCTAGGTTTACTACATGCCTGAGTGCATTGCCAGATGATGGAGGGTGCAGGGTTTTGGAGCACTTCGGATACAAGTTGTACACCTCTGCTACTCTGGTGTTTTGGGTTATAAATTGGGAGGATGCATGCTATCCTGTACTAGTGTGAAATTCTTAAAACAAGTGGAAGAAATGGCCTCAGATATTCCATGGTGAAGCCTAAAAAAATGAAGTATGTAGATTGATTTAAACTGACTTTAAAGTGGGTAATCACCTAGTTAAATGCAGGTATGAGGCAGTTGGTGCTTGCAACAGAGTAGCTACTAGGGCTGTAATACAGACAAGCCCAGCTCAAATTGTAGCCTTTGTCAAAAGATGTGATAAGTCTGCTTCTTGATGTCTTCTTCAATAAGGATTTGCTCTTTGGTCCTCCCTCTCAGGAGATATTCAAGAAGTTGGAATAATTGCTCCTTTGTATGTAACAAACTAGAGCAGGTCAGTTAAACAGAGAAGATTATATGAGAAAAAGCAAGCTTGGCAGACAGTAGGGTAAAAAGAAGAGAGAGAGAGCGAAAGGAGGCAAGTCCTCTCTAGCCTGCAGGAATTTCCGTGCAGATAGTTGAGTTAAAGTTGCCAAGGTTTTGAAAGTTGAAGCCAGCTGTAATTATTTTTCGGATGTCAGAAATGCCATCTGGGTTGTGGTGTTTAGAAGAGCACCCAGAAAAGTTATCTGTTGTGATGGTGTCAAATTTGACTTTTTTATGTTTACAGAGAATCCCAGGAACTTGAGGAGGTTCTGTACAAATCCTAGATGCTGGAGTAAGACATCCTTGCTGTCTGCCTGAATTAGACAATCGTCCAGATAAGGGTAAATTTGAATTCCCTTGAGTCTGCAGTAAGTTACTACTGGAGCAAGGCATTTGGTAAAGACCCTGGGCGCAGTAGACAATCCAAAGGGCAGCGCAGAGAATTGAAAGTGCCTCGATCCGGCCTTGAACCTGAGGTATTTTCTGCGATCCTGCCTGATGGGAATGTGTAAATATGCCTTCTTTAAATCCAAAGTTACCATCCATGCATCTTTGGACAGCATTGGAAGTAGCTGCTGTAGAGTAAGCATCTTGAATTTTGGAATCTCTAGAAAGGTGTTCAAGACCGACAGATCCAGAATGGGTCTCCTGGGGACTAGAAAGAGCCTTGAGTAAACACCTTTTCCCATCTCTGAAAGTGAAACCAGTTCTATGGCATTCATAGCCAAAAGAGCTTCCACCTGGTTTAAGGCCTCCGTCCATTGATGTTTTGGAAGGTCTGGCCATCCGCTTGGCCTTGGCAAGGTATGAAAATGGAATTTGTAACCTCTTAAAACCACATCCAAAACCCATTTGTCTTGGGTTATTTGAGTCCAATTTTGATAAAAAAGAGTTTTCCTCCGAGGGGGGCTTCCAGGCAAGAAGTTCCTGTAGCCCAACAGAGGGAGTCATTGAGTTTGTTTCCTTTGGGTTTGTGACCTGTCTTCTCCTCCCCTAGGGGTGGAAGCAGTCCACTGTCTTGGTCTATAAGAAGCTTGTGTTTGAGGCCTTCCTCTGGAGCGTCTATATCTACCCCTCTGAGGCCTGTCTGAAGTGGGAAAGGACCAATTTTTGAAGGCCAATTCCTGCTAAATCTAGGTGGCTGTACTTGTAAGAAATCTTTAACTGTTTGCATGGATTTCGCCTTATCCTCCATCTTTTTAATCACCTCTTCAGCTTTTGATCCAAACAAAACATTATGCTGAACAGGAGCATCCAATAATTTAGCCTTTATTTGTTCAGGCAAATTTTTTTCTTTTAGCCATGCATGCCTTCTAATGACTGTGCCGGAGGCAGCAGCCCTACAAGAAGCCTCCAAGGCATCAAATCCACAGTGTAAACCATGCTTCCCAACTTGTTCAGTGGCATACAATAAGTCATGTAATTCCTTAACATCTGCACAGGCAGAAATGGAAGTAAACTTTTGTTTTAAAACAGACAAGAGAAATTGCTGGTATTTCAGCATATGAAACTGACAGTTTAAAGCCCTAATGGACAAAGTAGCAGAAGTGTACACTTTTTTGCCCCATCTTTCTAAGGATCGAGAATCCTTTTCAGTAGGAATGGGATTTTTGGCAGAAGCGGCCTTAACTCCCTTAGGACCCTGAGAAATGGTTTCAGGGTCAGCAGAAGGGTTCTTGTATAAAAACTGATGGGAATCAGGAACCCTGTAATATCTATCAGGCTTAACAGGAGCAGGAGGAAAAGAGTCAGGGGTTAAGTTAGCCTCCGAAAAGGCATCATCCACAATATCCAAAACAGGAGGAATAGCCAGGGGTCTATGTTGGGGAAGAAGAAGAAAATCCCTCAGTCTTTTCTTAGATTCCGAATACTCCTGTCCTTCTCAGTGATGCTCCCTCATTTCATGCAAAGTTTCCCAAAAAGAGAAATCCTCAGGGGGAGAAGCTGAAGGAATGGATTCCTCAGCATCAGAATCCTCATAAGGAGGGAAAGAATATTCCTGGTCAGAAGAACTGAGGAAACAGAAGCCTGATCAGAGGAATCATAATAAACATCCTGCCTTGGCCTTTTATCTGGAGGGGGATGTGAACCCCTAATCATAGTAAGTAAATCCTCCGCCATCTTGAGTAACTGTTTCTGTGACTTGGGAGCCGGTTCAGAAGAGGCCTGTGTTGCAGTCTTTGATTTAGAAGGAGTCTTTGCCTTTGTCTTTGTCTTTGCCTTTATTAGAAGCTGAGTAGGCCTGAAAACCCCTTCAGAAGCCGGTACCTGCACAGCGGCTCCGGACCCATCCGAAGGAGCATTGTCCGAAGGTCCTGCAATAGAAATATTTAAAGGCCTGGTTGGCTCCTCATGAGAGTCCGTTTCGGCCATCGGTTCTGAAATGGCCGACGACAGGGGCTGCAAAAGCACCTCACTGACGACGGTCGAACCTGAAGCTGGCTCCGCTTGTGCACTATCATCAGATTTGGACCTCAGAGGCCTGTCTTTATCCTTGCGACGTTTGTGAACTCCGGTAGCCGGAACCTTATCCGACGACATTTTGTAGTTAAAGCGCCTACCGAAGTAATGAAAAGCAAAATCGTACCTTCACTTAATTGTACGTTGATTGAATCTAGCACAAAACCGACAACTAGCTACGTCGTGGTCAGGGCCTAAGCAAGGAATACAGTAAGAATGAAAATCCTTATGAGGTATTTGCTTCCCACATGAAATACAATTATTAACTTTTTCTGACATCGGAGTGGAGCAAGAAAAAAGTTTCCCCAACGGGGCACTTAGCTTTGAATGGAGAAGAAAATCTTCGGACTGAAGTTTATCAGAAAAAAATCGTCAGGAGTCAACCGACCGGCACTTGCGAACTATCACCGCACGGCAAGAAAGACTGGAGAAGATGGCGTCAGCTGTCAGCTTTGTACTCCTGGCACTCTGACGTCAGGGAGCATGGTTGAACAGCCGACGCCGGACCCAGACTTTGGGATTCTGGCCGACCGAGGGCTGCCTGCCGGCAGGGGAGAACCCAACAGTCATGACTGCAACAGTGAAGACACTCGAACATCTACATTTATGGTAGGTGTACACAACTGTAGTTTCTAATTCCTTACAGGCACCACTTTTCAGAAGACATTATTAAGGTTTCTCTAAGAAGCCATGAGACCCACCAGTTGAAAGTCATACATAGCCAAATGGAAGAGATTTTCATTTTGGTGCCATACAATGTTAGGTGGATGTATTTTTGTTAGAACAAGATACTTGATTATGGTAAGAGGAAAAAAAATATGAAATGGAAGAGAGATCAAACTACGACTTGAAAACGGAAATAAGTAAGCTGGACTGACAAATTAAACAGTGTGAGACAAGATCAAGAAAATTTATATAAAGATCTTGAGCATAATCGTAAACCATTGTTTAGATGTATAAAATGTTGTAAGGGTAAAGACATACAAATTGATAAATTGTGAGTAGGTTCTAAAATTTATTCACAAATACAGCATACTGTAGATATATTTACAAAATGTTATATAAAGCAGTTTGACTCCACAAATGGGGCAGGGGATAAATTGTCCTAGTGACATCCAGGTAACCTCAGATACTGAAATCAAATTAGATTATGTTGAAAAAGATGTATGTAAGTTGGATCCAAACAAAACAGAGAGAAGGGATGGAATTAGTAGTACTGACCTGAGAACACTTCAGCATGAACTTATTAGTGCCATTATATCTGCTATTTACTAGGTTGTATAAATATGGGGAAATCCCTCGAGATTGGAGATGTACTCGTTAAATCCATCTTTAAGAGAAAGGAGAGTAGGACAAATCCAGAGTTATACAGACCCATACGTTTACTTTCATGTTGTACAAAAATAATGGAGAAGACTACATTGAATAAATTACTGTCAGAATTGAAAAGGTTGGAACTTGAAACCATGTATTAACATACATATGTTGAAAATAGATCTGTTACCACCTGTAACCTGATATTCTGTTATGATATAATAGCTATGAAGAAAAAAATTGTGCTGTGATGTAATTAATATAGACTTAACTTCAGCATTTGATAGGGTCATACACAAAGCACTGATCAAAAAATTAGAACTAGGTATTAATGTCCTCTTGATTAAAATGGATAGCTACATGGCTTACAGATTGGACCAGGCAAGTATGATACAGCATTTGGGCAGGCGAAATTCAAGGTTATAGTCAAGGGTGTCCCACAGGGTTCTGTCCTTGTCCCATACTTGTTTAGATTGTAATTTTCAGATCTGTCGTTTTCATCTGAGGTGTTTCTGCAGTCTGTACACAGATGACTTGAAAATTGGTAAACTAATTACGTGTTACAGATAGAGCATGTCTACAAAAGAACTTGACTAAGGTGACCATTTGGTCACAGGAGAATAATATACTGATAAATACATAAAAAATAAGTATATGAGGTTTGGGAGACATAAATTGAAAGGTGAATGTTTAATATAGCATGCAGTGATTGAAACTCTTGATTCATTTAAGGAACTGGTTATATGAGTAGATCCAAATTTGAGTTTTTCTAATCATATCAGTCATTTGGTTAATAATAGTTATAGAACTATAGGTTGTATAAAAAGATTTATCAAGTCTAGGAAATCAGAAATGAAGTCATTGTTAGTTACATTACACCCAAACCTGAGTATGGAAGCCTTGTAGAAAAGAAGCATGAGTAAAGTGGAAAGAGTACAGCAAAAATAAACCAAGAGCATCCATGGATGTGAAAATTAAGTTATTATGAAAGACTAAAATATCTGAACATGTACAGTGTCTCATATAGATATTTAACAGGAGACTTTATTCAGATATATAGGGCATTTAGAGACAAATGCCTTTGAGAATGTTTGGGGTTATCAAATAGTAGTAGAGACTCATCAGACAACGTATGTAGAAGATACTATAGGAATAAGACGTGTACTAACTGGTTCTCTGAGAGAGTAGCTGTGAATAGAATAGACTACCAGATCACATTAAAGCAAGCACTAGTTTAAATATTTTTAAGAACAGCCTGAACACTTATTATGGGAACAACTGATTTGCTATATTGGCAGGCTAGTAGAGCAGTATTGCCTGTGCTTGAAATATTTGTGTGTGTATGTATGTATGTATGGATGGATGTATGTACAGGTATGGAAAGGACTTCCAACAACTCACAGGTGACTTCCATACAAAAATATCTGTGGGCGCTCATACATGCAGGTCTGGCCTACTCTTCCATCTAACCCCACCTGTCAACCATCTCTGCGTCTACCCCTCAGTCCTCTTCTTATGTCTAGACCTGAGGTCAACTTATTCCTTAAAGGGGTGCTGCATCTTAGACCACCAAGGAAGCACATTACCTCTCCTTGGGATCTCAACTTTGTGCTAGAAATATACATGCCTCGTCCAAGACCTCTGCCTCCTTTTGAACCAGCAGCCTAAGCAAAATTTAAATTCTTCACCTGGAAAACGTTTTTTTAGCTAGTGGAGTCTCAGAACTTCAGGCAGTCATGGCCATCCTGCCCTTTATTTTTTACAAGGACAGGGTGACCTTGAGAGCTTAACCCAGTTTACTCATGCCTAAAGTAGTGAGCGAACTGTCACTTAACCAGCTATAAACCTTGCTACCTTCTATCCCAACCCACGAACATGGGACAAAGATACTGCATTGTCTAGATGTTTACAGACAATTAAAATTCTATCTGGACAAAGCCAAATCTATTAGAAAATCTGACCAACTGTTTGTTTCCTTTATGCATTTCAAATTAGGCCACCCAGTGTCTAAGTAAACTATTGCAAGCTGGATCTCTTAGGCCATTTCCTCTTGTTTTTGACATGGCAAGACCTTGCCATGATACCCTCGAGCTCATTCTGTCAGGGCAGTCACATCATTTGGGGCCTTCTGCAGTGGGGTGGATGCCAGAATCATATTAGAAGCTGCTACCTGGTCCCTTGTGCACACATTTACTAAATACTACAGGATTGATACTTTCTCAAGGTCTAGGGCTGCATTCACAAGGTCAGTCCTTTCAGTCCTCTTGGACAGTTCTGCAGCTCACTAACCAGCCATCCTTATATCACTTCAGCTCTGGGAATTACCCATATGTTATGAATACTACAACAGTGATTTCAGTCAGGATGTAGTACAGTTATGTAAGAACATCCCACAACAGTAGATGCCCTACTGTTCATTGCAGTATTCTTTCCCCTCTGCATCATTACTACTCTCTATTTCTCCTCCCTCTGTCCTATACTGTGAACAACATCTTAGAACAATGTAGACCTCCTTACCACTTCATGCTTCACCCCGCCTAGCTGAAAAGTCTGTCACTCTCAGGGATCTTCAGGCCAATGGTTTGGAGATAGTATGAGGAATTACACTTACACTTCCACCTATATACTCCTACACTTATGAGATGAGGTCACACATCTGTTGAACTATCCTGAGAGGTAAAGCTTTGGTTACTCAGACAGACAGCAACAATGATAACCCATTCATTATGAATTCTGCAACAGGATCAGTAAAACATCTGTTGTTATGGTAAGTTCTTGCACAACTGTACTATTTTCTTCAGGTGCCTGTCCTTCCTGTTTGTTATTGAGAATGCAGAGGGTGTAGATTTAGTCACACCTTGATGGTTATGAAATGGATAAAGCAATCTCTGATGATTTCTGTGGGTTATCTAACCAATTTGTAATTCTCCTTAAACCTCTCAGAATCAAGCCTGGTCTCAGAGAAATCAAATATTTTCTTTGGGAGCTGTGCTGAACATGGAAAGAGGAATATGTTCCTTCCCAGGAACAACCCTTCAGTTGAAACTCTCCTCAAACCCAGTATAAAAAGGTCACATGCTTGCCAGGAGGATGCTCGGGGCTCTGAGTTTCATTATCTTTGACCCTGGTAGTCACATTATTTAGGTTGCATATGAGAAAAATCAAATCCAATTTCATCTTTGGATTCTGTGAGAAAAGCACAGTCAGCCCTTGTTTCAGGCCATTCTTTTCATCTTTTCTGTCAGAAATCTCACCAGATGGGCTATGCCCAATATGGAAGTTATTCAGGATAGACCCATGATAGTCCCACAGTGGGAACAAACCCTCTCCATAAACCCCTTAGACCTTACTTGGAGAATGCACTTGGAACAACTGACAGTCCAGGGAATCTGGAGGTAACCATGTTATGGAAGCACATCATTGTTTTAGAGATGATGATAGTGCTTTAGTTATGAAAGCATTTTAATTAACTTTGATGCCAGAAACCCTATGGGTAGTCACAGACAGCACAGTGATATGGTACATTAACAAAAGTGGAGCCACTCTTTTATACCAGCTATGCAAGCTTTCCATGCTGGTGTGGGAGCTGGCTGTCAAACTGAGCTTGCCTCTCTAGGCCTCTTACATACCCTGACTGGGTCTGCAGTAGCAGACACGCTGAGTAAAACCAGTGTCAACAAAGTGAAATCTGGAGCCAAAATTTCCCTCTTCGTTATAAGGTAGTTTTTGCTCAAAATGGACATGTTTGCATCAGACAAGAATTACCAGCTTCAGAGATTTTGTTCCAAATTGCTGTGCAGGAAAGCATAGCCTGTGAAGGTCATCAACATTTTGTGACACAGAAGTATACTTTATGCTTTCCCATTCATGTCTCTGTCCAGGGTGCTTCAAAAGACCAAGATGGGTAGGATGAGCATCTTGGTGGTACCTCTCTCTCACTCCAAGTGTTTTCATTTGGCAATGCAGGTCCTGTTATGCTCTCACAGCATCACACTCTACTCATACATTGAAGGGGCTCTAACTTGGAGCCTGAAGCTGTCCAGTATGGATCCTTTCATCATGATACCTGTTATGGATCAAGTTTCAGAGGTGGGGATAAATAGCATATTACAAAAAGCCAGAACACATCACTTGGAGGTCATGCATGTCTTAAATGAAAACATTGGGTGTCTGCCTCACTGCAAACATTGGTTCATTTATGCTGCATTTTGATCTGTATCTGAACTGCTCACCGTCTATCATGTCTTCAAACACTGTGCATAATCTTTTATCAGTCACCCTCTGTAACACTTTCATACAGTGTAACAGATGATGTTCATCGTGTTACACTGCTGCAGTCATTACACTTGGGTTATCCTGCCGTCAGGTGGTCCCGCAGTCGGCCAGAGTTCCAAAGTTTTGGTCCGGCGTCGGTTGCTGTCGCTTCTTCCCTGACGTCAGTGTGCCAGGGGTATATAAGATGCATCCGACGCCATTTTGTTCAGTCTTGCCGCGCGATGCCCGAAGCAGAAGCAGTTCGCAAGTGCTGGTTGGCCGACTCCTGAGATTTTCGAAGTTGAATTTCAGATCCAAAGTCTTCAATAAAGCTAAGTACCCCATTGGGGAAACTTTTTTCTTGCCTCAGACCGATGTCAGAAAAATTTCTTGTGGGAAGAAAATACCTCATAAGGACTTCCACTCTTACTGTATTCCATGCCTAGGCCCTGATCACAACGTCACTAGTTTTCAGTTTTGTGCTCGATTTAACAAACGCACTATAAAAAGACGTTTTGATTTTGCTTTGCACTATTTTGGACGAAGGTTCAATTATACTATGCCATCGGATCAACCGACGACCGCAATTCCGAAAAAATGCAAAGACAAGAATAAAGACAGGCATCCGAGGTCCAAAACCGACGACAAAACCTCTTCTAGGCCAGTTGCCGGTTCGCCCGTTTTCAGTGAGGCGCTGTTGCAGCCCCTGGCACCCGCTACCTCACAGCCACAGGCTGCCTCCAACTCCCACGTGGAAACAACTAGGTTTCTGGAAACTCAAGGTATTGGGCCTACGGAAACTAATCCCTCAGATGGGTCCGGAGCTGCTGAGCAGGCATCGGCTTCTGAGGGTGTTTTCAGACCTTCACAACTAACCATTAAAGACAAAGAAGCAAGTACAGCATTCTCCTGGACAGTCCTCCATGCCTAAGAAACAGATGCTTAGAATGGCCGAAGACCTCATTACTCTAATCAGGGGTTCCCATCCCCCTCCTGAGAAAAGGCGTAGGCAGGATACAGACTATGATTCCTCTGATCAGGTTTCCATTTCCTCTGATACCTCTTCAGACCAGGGATACTCTCTATCCCCTATGAGGACTCTGATGCTGAAGAATCTATCCCTTCAGCCTCTCCTCCTGAGGATTATTCTTTTGGGGAAACTTTACATACCATGAGGGAGCATTTCCATTGGGAAAGTCAGGATTATTCAGAATCCAAGAAAAGGCTCAGGGATTTCCTTTTATTGCCTCAGCACAGGCCCCTGGCTATTCCGCCTGTGCTAGATATTGTGGATGATGTGTTCTCTGAATCCAGCTTATCTCCTGATTCTTTGCCCCCTGCACCAGCCAAGCCAGATATGTATTATAGAGTCCCTGACTCTCACAAGTTTCTTTATAAAAACCCTTCTGCTGATCCAGAAACTATTTCCCAGGGTCCAAAAGGGGTTAAGGCTTCCATTGCAAAAAATCCAGTACCCTCTGACAGAGATTCCAGAGCTTTGGATAGATGGGGGAAGACAGTTTACACTTCTGCAACTTTAGCAGTAAGGGCTTTAAATTTCCAGTTTCACATGCTTAAGTACCAACAATATTTAATGGCTCAGTTAAAACAGAAAATGCTTGCAAGCTCAGAAGCTTCTGACTGTAAAGAAATGCAGGATTTATTGCATGCAGTTGAACAGGTGGGAAAACATACTCTGCAATGTGGTTTTGATTCCTTAGAGGCCTCTTGTAGAGCCGCAGTTACAGGTTCTGTGATTCGAATACATTCTTGGTTAAAAGAACAGTGTTTACCTGATCATGTTAAGACAAAATTATTGGATGCTCCTTTACAGCATGATACCTTGTTTGGTTTTAAGGCAGAAGAGGTGTTAAAGAAAATGGAGGATAAAGCTAAATCCATGCAAACAGTCAAGGATTTCTTACAGGTACAGCCACCTCGATTTAGCAGAAATTGGCCAACAAAGAATTGGTCCTTTCCAGTGTCAGACAGGCCACAGAGAGGCAGATACAGACGTCCAAGAGGCAGATCTCAACCCCAAGGCTCTAACAGACAATGACAGTGGGGCACCTCAACCCCAAAGGGAGGTGAGGACAAGTCTCAACCTTACAGGAAACAGTCCCAATGACTTCTCCCTTCGTACACCAAGCACTTCCCTTTTGGCAGCCCCCTTAGGGGGAAAACTAGCACTTTTTTCTCAAAACTGGCAAACAATCACCCAAGACAAATGGGTTCTGAATATTGTGTCTCAAGGTTACAGGTTCCACTTTCATACTTTACCAAAACTAAAAGGAATGCCAGACCTGCCACAAAATCAATGGGCAGAGGCACAAAAACAAATTTCAACCCTCATGGACATGAGAGCTATTCAGAAAGTAACACAACAGGAACAAGGACAAGGATTTTACTCAAGACTCTTCCTGGTCCCCAGAAAGGACAAGGCCTGGAGGCCCATACTCGACCTTTCAATTCTAAATACTTACTTGGATATTCCAAAATTCAAAATGTTGACATTACAGCAGCTTCTACCCATGCTGGGCAAGAAGGCTTGGCTTATTACTCTGGACCTCAAAGAGGCATACCTGTATGTCCCTATCAGACAAAATTGCAGAAGATACCTCAGATTCAAAGCTGGTACAATGCACTACCAATTCTCTGCACTGCCCTTTGGCTCATCTACTGCGCCCAGGGTCTTTACAAAGTGCCTAGCACCAGTAATTGCATTTTGCAGACAAAAAGGAATTCAAATATATCCATACCTGGACGACTGCCTCATTCAAGCAGAGACAAAGGACATTCTTCTACAGCATCTGGCATTTGTAAAAAGGTTGCTAATTTCTCTAGGGTGCACAGTAAACGAAAATAAGTCAAAACTAGTGCCCTCACAACAGATTATATTCCTGGGTGCCAGCTTAAATACAACGGCCCAGATGGCTTATCTCACGCCAGACAAACAAATTCAACTAACTCAATATTTTCAAATACTGGCAAAAAAGTCCCATCTCCCTGCAAGAAAAATTCTGCAGGCCCTGGGATTCATGGCATCATGCATACTACTAATACCATATGCCAGACTGCATATGAGGAAATTACAATGGTACCTAAAAAGTGTTTGGACTCAACACTCTCACAGTTTAGAAGCAGTAATACCAATGATTCCCTGCCTACAACAGGAGTTTCGATGGTGGGCACAGGCATGTCACCTAAACAAGGGTCAGCCTTTTACCCTATGCACAGCCAGGCAGACTCTAACAACAGATGCTTCGGATTATGCCTGGGGAGCACATATGTCAGGAAAATGCATTCAGGGCAGGTGGGCCACAGACCAGATGCATCTTCACATCAATCAAAAAGAGATGTTGGCTGTTCAAAATGCCCTAACAGCTTTCAAGGACCTTCTGCATCCAGGACAATTATTATTAAAGACAGACAACACCACAGTAATGTGGTACATAAACAAGCAAGGGGGCACTCATTCTTAGCCCCTATGCAGGCAAGCCATGACCTTGTGGAACACAGCTCTAACGTATCAAGTTCATCTGCAACCACAATTCCTTCCAGGAAAGAAAAATACTCTGGCAGATGATCTAAGCAGAAATATCATGGACCCTCATGAATGGAAATTAAATCCACAAATTTTCAGCATGCTAACGTAAAAATGGGGATGCCCAGACATAGATCTTTTTGCCTCCCCACTGAATTGCCAACTACAAAAATTCTGCACAAGGACTTATCACACACAAGCATGGAAAGTGGATGCTCTCTCGTTCAGCTGGAAAAGCCTAAAAGTGTATGCCTTCCCACCACTGCCTCTCCTTTCAAAGGTACTCCTAAAAGCCAGACAAGAAAAAACACAGATGATCCTGATTGATCCAGACTGGCCACGCCAGCACTGGTACCCAATCTTAAAGAACCTAGCTCAAGTTCCACCATGGATTTTGCCTCAGATTCCACACTTTCTGACTCAACAAAACAATCAGATCCTGCACAGTCAGCTCAAAACCCTAAACCTGGCTGCATGGCAGATTTATTAGTCAAACAGGCAACACCTCTCTCTAAAGCTGTTATGGATGTCATTTTGGAGGCCAGGAGGCCTAGCACCAGGAAAGCTTACTCAGAAGAATGGACGAGATTCTGCGCCTGGAACCAGGCTCAAAGCCTTGACCCTCTTGTCCCAAACATTCCTCACATTTTACAATACTTAACGGAGATGCTGGACAAAGGCCTATCCTTCTCGTCAATTAAGATCCACGCCTCTGCCACTTCAGCACATTACAACACGGATCCTCCTTTATTCTCTCATCCCTTGCTAAAGCAGTACATCAGGGGGGCTAAAAACATAAGACCGCCATGAAGAGCACCAACTTGGGACCTCAATTTTGTTTTGGAAAAACTGACCCTGCCACCTTTTGAGCCAGCCAATACAGCCGATCTAAAATTTTTATCATGGAAAACAGCTCTGCTCCTGGCAGTAACTTCAGCACGAAGAGTCACAGAGCTACAGGCATTAATGGCAGTGGAACCTTTTATAATTTTTCATCAAGTCAGGGTTTCTTTAAGGACAAACCCTACCTTTATGCCAAAGGTGGTATCTAGTGTGGCTCTTAACCAAACCATCCACTTGCCAACTTTTTATCCAAACCCCCAGAATAAAGGTGAGAAACTTCTGCACTGTTTGGACATACACAGGCAGCTACGCTTCTACTTGGACAAAACAAAAGCTTTCAGGAAAACTGAGCAACTGTTTGTAGCATATGCTGCAGGATCACAGGGCAAGGCTATCTCAAAGCAGACTATATCCAAATGGATAGGACACTATATTCGTTACTGCTACACACAGCATGGAAAATCAGTCCTTAGTAACATTAGGCCATATTCCACCACAGCCACTTCAACAGCCTTTCTCAGAGGAGTACCTACCAAGGAAATTTTGGAGGCTGCAACTTGGAGTTCAGTGCACACCTTTACCAAGCATTACCACTTGCCTCTTTACTCTAAATCCAGAGCAGGATTTTCCACTGCAGTTCTGCAGGGCCTCATAGCCAATCCTAACTCTTTATAGACCAGCCACCCAACCTTAGCTTTGGGATTCTACCCAAGTGTAATGACTGCAGCAGTGTAACACGATGAACATAGTACAGTTTTGTACCTACCATAAATGTAGATGTTCGAGTGTTCACACTGCTGCAATCCAGGTTATCCTCCCTCCATCCAATCTGAACTAGCTGGACTTATCTATACCTTTCTACAACCTTTGGTGTGTATTTGCTTGTAACTGAAGGTATTTTTTTTATTTTATATGTACATTTTTTATTAGCAATATGTATTGCCTACCTACTTGGGGGCACCTGACATCTGGGGCAAGACAAACTGAAGAAAATGGCGTCGGATGCATCTTATATACCCCTGGTGCACTGACGTCAGGGAAGAAGTGACAGCAACCGACGCCGGACCAAGACTTTGGAACTCTGGCCGACTGTGGGACCGCCTGATGGCAGGATAACCCAAGTGTAATGACTGCAGCAGTGTGAACACTCGAACATCTACATTTATGGTAGGTACAAAACTGTACTTTTGATACCTGTATACCACCCACAGTTGTAAATGCCCCCTGTTGTTGTACAGTGGCATTAGAATGTTTATTCTGCAGTCATCTGGGATATGCTTTTCTTTCCATACTGCTATGAGTACCCTCTGAAGCCATTTCTCCCCATCGCACCCAACATCTTGAACACATCTGCCATGAACTCATCTGATCTTGCTTGTGCTGCTTTCTCTTGACTTCAGTTTTCTTAGTGCAGATGTTCTTCGTGTTTCACTGTTGCAGTCATTACATTTGGGTAATCTGCTGGCAGGTTGCCCTCAGTCGGCCTGATTAACAAAGTCAGGGGTCCTGTGTCGGTTGCTGTCCCTTCTTCCATGATGTCAGGTCGTCAGGGGTATAAAACATGCAGCCGACACCATTACATCAGTCTTTCTTGCCGCGCGGTGCCCGAAGCAGAAGCAGTTTGCATGTGCCGGTCTGCCGACTCCTGAAATTTTCATTTTCAAGTTTCAGAACCGAAGTCTTCAACTAAAAAGCTAAGTACCCCATTGGGGAAACTTTTTCTTGCTCCTTACCGATGTCAGTAAAAGTTAATAATTGCATTACTTGTGGGAAGCAAATACCTCATAAGGATTTTCATTTGTACTGTATTCCTTGCCTAGGCCCTGACCACAACGTACCTTGCTGTTGGTTTTGTGCTAAATTTAATCAAGGCACTATTAAACGTTGGTATATTTTTGCTTCTAAATATTTTGGCTCATGCTTTAATTATCCAGAAATGTCTTCGGTTAGCAATCCGACTACCGGAATACCTAAAAAATGCAAAGAAAAAGACAGACAGGCCGTCGAGGTCCAAAACTGACGACGACACTTCTCCTAAGCCAGTCGCCAGTTCACTGGTACTCAGTGAGCTGCTTTTGCAGCCCCTGGTACCCGCTACGTCTGATTTGCAGGCCTCTACTTAGACCCATTAGGAGTCCAGTATGCTGCAAGATGCTTCAGTTATGGAACCCGCTGATGTATCTAACTTAGATGGGTCCGGAGCCGCTGTGCAGGCACCGGCTTCTGAGAGTGTTTTCAGGCCTACAGATTTGTATATTAGACCGACGCCATCTTCACAACTAAGGCCAAAATCTAAGTCTATGTCTAAAAAAATGACACCTGGGCCACATGTGCAGGCCCCTATGCCTAAATCAAAATGGCTGAAGATTTAATTACTCTGATCAGGGGTAGCCAACCCCCCCCTTCTAAGAGGCCTAGGCAAGACATCGATTATGAATCTTCTGGACAGGATTCTGTTTCTTCTTACTCTTCTAACTAACAGGATTTGTCTATACCTATTTATGAGAACTCTGATGCAGAATATTCCATTCCTTCGGCTTCTCCCCCTGAGGATTTTTCTTTCGGGGAAACTTTACATACCTTACAGGAACATTTCCACTGGGAGTGTCAGGATTTCTCTGAATCTGAAAAGAGACTTGGGGATTTTCTTCTTCTTCCTCAGCATATCCCTTTGGCTATGCCTCCTGTTCTAGACATTGCTGATGATGTTTTTTCAGAATCTAGTATGGCTCCTGATTCTCTGCCTCAGGCTCCTTGTAAGCCAGACAGATACTACAAGGTTCTTGACTCCCACAAATTCCTTTTCAAAAATCCTATTGCAGATCCTGAAACCATTTCTCAGGGTCCCAAGGGCATTAAGGCCTTTACTGCTAAAAATCCTACCCCTTCTGATAGAGATTCCAGGGCACTGGATAGATGGGGTAAGAAGGTTTACACTTCTGCAACCTTGGCAATCAGGGCTTTAAACTGTCAATTTCATATGCTTAAATATCAGCAGCATATCATGGGACTGCTTAAACAGAAAATGATGTTAATTTCTGACTGTGTGGAAAATAAAGATTTACAGGATTTATTGTATTCAGCTGAACAAGTTGGAAAACATACTTTGCAATGTGGTTTTGATTCTTTGGAGGCCTCTTGCAGGGCTGCTGTAACTGGGTCTGTGCTAAGAAGGCATGCTTGGCTCAAAGAGCAAACTCTGCCTGATCATGTTAAAGCAAAATTGTTGGATGCTCCTTTACAACAGGGCCATCTCCTTGGTAATAAGGCTGAAGAAGTTTTAAAAAAGATGGAAGATAAAGCTAAATCTATGCAAACTGTGAAAGACTTCTTACAAGTGCAACCTCCAAGATTTAGTAGGCACTGGCCTACTAAGAACTGGTCCTTTCCAGTTCCTTCGAGAGGCACTCAAGTCAAACCCAGACATTCCAAAGGCTCCAGGTTTTAGTCACAAGGGACTTTTAGAACAAAACAACGGGGTACCTCCTCCTCCAAATCTGGAGACAACAAGGCACCTCCCTATGGTAAGCAGTCTCAATGACTTCCCTCTACATTTACCAAGCACTTACCTTTTAGCCGCCCCTTTGGGGGGAAAACTGGCACTTCATGCAAGAAATTGGCAACTTATAACCCAGGACAAATGGGTTTTAAATATAGTATCCCAGGGATACAGATTTCATTTCCACACGTTGCCAATCCCAAATGGATGGCCAGACCTGCCCCCAAATCAGTGGGCAGAGGCCCAGAAACAAGTACTGTCTCTCATGAACATGGGAGCTATTCAACCAGTCCCAGAAGAGGAAAAGGGACAAGGTTTCTATTCAAGACTTTTCCTTGTACCCAGAAAAGACAAATCATGGCGTCCAATTTTGGACTTATCTACTCTATACACATTTCTGGACATTCCAAAATTCAAGATGCTGACTCTTCAACAGTTACTTCCTATGCTAGGCAAAGATGCCTGGTTGGTAACTCTAGACTTAAAAGAGGCTTACCTGCATGTCCCAATCAGGGAATCTTGCAGAAGATACCTCCGCTTCAAAGCAGGGTATTTGCATTACCAGTTCTTTGCACTACCCTTTGGCTTATCTACTGCACCCAGGGTCTTCACAAAGTGCCTGGCTCCAGTAATTGCATTTTGCAGGCAAAGAAATATTCAAATATCTCCATACCTGGACAATTGTCTAATTCAGGCAGAAAACAAGGACATTCTTCAAAAACATCTGGCGTTTGTAAATAGGGTTCTAACTTGTCTAGGGTACACCATAAACGAAAAGAAATCGCAACTGGTACCCTCTCAAAAAATTACATTCCTGGGTGCAAGCTTGAATACAACTGCCCAGATGGCTTTCCTTACGCCAGAAAAGCAAATTCATTTGGTAACTTACTTCAAACAAGTGGCCACAAAAACCCTGCTATCTGCAAGACAGATTCTGCAAGCCTTGGGGTTCATGGCCTCCTGCATTTTTCTAATTCCATATGCAAGACTGCATATGAGGAAACTTCGGTGGTACTTAAAAGAGTTTATGGAGTCAACATTGTCACAGCCTGGAAACAATGATTCATATGATACCTTGCTTGCATCTAGAGTTCCTATGGTGGGCAGAGGCCTGCCACCAAAACAAGGGACTACCATTCACTCCACCCCTTGCCGCCCAAACCCTAACTACAGATGCATCAGACTATGCTTGGGGGGGGCTCATCTGGTGGGGAAGTGCATTCAGGGCAAATAGAGCCCAAATCAAATGCACCTTCATATCAATCAAAAAGAGATGCTAGCTGTACAGAATGCACTGACAGCCTTCAAGGACTACCTTCATCCAGGACAATTAATGATAAAGACAGACAACACCACAGTTATGTGGTACATAAACAAGCAGGGGGGTACACACTCCTACCCCCTTTGAAGACTAGCCATGGCATTGTGGAACACGGCCTTGACCTATCAAATACAACTACAAGCTCAATTCCTGTCAGGAAGGCTGAATACTCTGGCAGACAAACTAAGCAGAAATCTCATGGACCCACACGAATGGAAACTGGAACCATGGATTTTCAACATGTTGATACACAAATGGGGGAGTCCAGACATAGATCTTTTTGCCTCACCCCAGAACTATCAGTTGGACATATTCTGCACAAGGACTCATCACAAAAAAGCCTGGAAAGTGGATGCTCTATCATTCAGCTGGAAAAACCTATCAGTCTATGCTTTTCCACCTCTGCTCTCCAAAGTTCTACTAAAAGTCGCACAGGACAAACCAAAAATGATTTTGATTGCTCCAGACTGGCCTCGCCAACACTGGTACCCACTCCTGCGCAGTGTGTCACACCTTCCACCGTGGCACCTGCCTCAGACACCTTACTTACTGTCTCAGCAGAACAACCAAATTCTGCACACTCAGCTCCAAACTTTGAATCTTGCAGCGTGGCTAATCACCTAAATTCACCCCTTGCATCCCTCAGCAAACCTGTGATGGATGTCATTTTGGAGGCAAGAAGGCCTAGTACTAGAAAATCTTATGCTGACAAATGGAAAACGTTCTGTGCCTGGAATCAATCACAAGGGATAAGCACAACAGTGCCCAATATTCCTCAGATTTTACAATACTTAACTGAGATGCTTCACAAGGGCCTGTCCTTTTCTTCCATAAAAATCCATGCCTCAGCCATTTCAGCTCATTACAACACAGAACCTCCCCTCTTCTCTCATCCTCTGCTAAAGCAGTATCTCAGAGGGGTAAAAAACTTAAGACCACCCAGTAGAGCTCCAACCCCTGCCTGGGACCTCAATTTTGTATTGGAAAAACTCACTCTCCCTCCTTTCGAGCCAACTGCTACTGCAGACTTAAAATCTCTCTCCTGGAAAACAGCTTTCCTTCCAGCAGTCACTTCAGCTAGAAGGATTTCCAAATTACAGGCTCTTATGGCAGTGGAGCCTTTCATTCTTTTTCATGCGGACAGGGTGTCTCTCAGGACCAATCCATCCTTCATGCTTAAGGTGGTATCCAGTGTGGCTCTTAATCAGACCATTCATCTGCCAACTTTCTTTCCCAGGGGCAGAGGGAAAGGCTATTTCAAAGCAGGCTATTTCCAAATGGATAAGCCATTGTATTCGTTTGTGCTATATGCACCATGGTAAAACTATCCCCCAGGGGATCAGATCTCAGGGCTGTATCTACTTCTACAGCCTTTCTCAGAGGTGGTCCTACCAGAGACATTCTAGGAGCTGCTTCCTGGAGCTCAGTTCATACGTTCACCAAACATTGCTATTTACCTTTCTTCTCTAAATCCAGAGCTGGCTCTGCCACTGCTGTCCTGCAGGGCCTTATAGCTGGTCCTAATACTGTATAAATCCATCCTCTCAACCATAGCTTTGGGAATCTACCCAAATGTAATGACTGCAACAGTGAAACATGAAGAACATAGTACAGTTGTGTACACTTACCATAAATGTAGATGTTTGAGTGTATTCACTGTTGCAGTCCTGGTTACCCTCCCTCCAACCCCCTATTTTTCTCTTACTATACCTCTACTTTCCTTTACTATGCTTAAAAGCCTTTTTGGTGTATTTGCTTTTGTTTGGAGGTATATTTTTGTGTTTTTAATTACTTAAATATGTGGCTCCCCATTTGGGGGGCACCTGACATCTGGGGCAAGAAAAACTGATGTAATGGCGTCGGCTGCATGTTTTTTCCCCCTGATGACCTGACGTCTTGGAATAAGAGACAGCAACCGACGCAGGACCCAAGACTTTGTTAATCAGGCCGACTGAGGGCAACCTGCCAGCAGATTACCCAAATGTAATGACTGCAACAGTGAATATACTCGAACATCTACATTTATGTTAAGTGTACACAACTGTACTTTATTTCTTTTAGGATGGGCTCTTGTTCCTTTTTGTCATTGGCTGTATTTAGGGCAGTACAACTTATGTGAAGTTTTCTTTATTCAGAAGCTGCTTGAAGTATTCCTTTCATCTACTGTTAATGTTCTGTAGACTGGCGCATGAAGGGTGTCTGATGACCATCTTTATCTTTCTTTGCTTTGCAGTCTGATAGTTTCTTTCTGCTGTCTGCTGAGTCACTTTCCAGAAGCTGGCAGAGTGCCCCTGATACCTTGTTCTCTGCTGTTGCAACTTTTCTCTCAGCCTGATTGTTAGCCAACCAGTATTCCTTCTTAACCTTGTCTATCTTTTCTGTTTACTAGGAATGATTTTGCAATCGCTTATTTTAACCCAGTGTTTTGTCCTTTCCTTTTCCTTACTAAGAGGAAGTCTACCTGAGTTGCATGTTGGCTGCTCTTGTATCTAATCCTTTGACTTTTTCTATCTTGCTGAACCATCTGTTGGACACCATCAAGTCATATGCCAGACAGACGTCTAGAACGGCCTTTTCTTCTTTATTCTTGTTGCCCCACCCATGTCAATACAGACAGCCTTCATATCCTGTTCTTTCTGTTTCGATATGGCATTCGTATCCTCCGTTATCAACATCAACTCATGTTTTCCCGCAACTGCTGCATGAATGTTCTTTCTCTCACTGTTGCAACTCTGCTGTGTGGCATATACTGCAGTTATGAATGCTACCGTATCCTTGTACTGGAGTTTTAATGCTATGAGGCTATTACTAATTCCAATGACATCACTTACCATCTTCTGAAGCCCCCTCCCTCACCTCATTTCCCACACCATTTCTAATCTGCCCTTCCTTTCTTTATGTATCCCAAGCCAAGAGGCTTTGCTGCACTGCCCTTTCATTTTGTCTCCTGGTTACACAGGCTATCCAGCCTCCTCTTTAAGGTCATGTACATCCACTTCTAATCTGTGTCCTGTATTTTTTGAACAGCTTTAGTGAATTAACCTGTGACACAGACAGGCATACATTTTTATATAAAAGAAAATAAGCCATATTAACATGTTTACAATTACACACAGAATATAAAACACACATTCTTTTGTATAGTATAATCAACCCAACATTACATAAATTGGTCAATTCCTGCCTTCCCTTAAACCTTATTCCTCCTCCAAAACATTTTTCTGCATGTGTTGTCCCCACAGTTTCCTTTTTCATATGCAGTTTGCTCATATTCTTCTCTAAAGATCCCATTTCCAATTCTTTTATCTTTTTTACAATATTTACTACTTCAAATCTGGTTTAGACTTTGATTTCCTTTTTCTAGTAATTTTTTTTGCAGCAACCAGAATTTAACCTAATAAGACCTTACTGTGTGTATGGAGTTCAGATCCTGTTTCTTAGCTCAAGAAGTAATTTCCTTAGTTATATCGGTTTGCTTTCCCAGTATTTAGAACACAGTACTTTGTAGGTAATGTGTAAAGTCTGCCATCTTATTATACTTCTAAAACATATATTCCAAGTTACCTCTTTCTTCTCTGTCACACCTCCAACATGTGCCATCTACCTGAGGAAAAAAATTCTTTGGAGTCTACTTGAAGTATAAAAATACCCATGCAAATATTTTCAAGCAGAAATCCTAACTCTTCTAGACTCTTGCATGTTTGGGAGCTATACGTATGTCCTCCTGTTGTTTCTATATGAATTGCCCTTCCCAATCTTTTCTAACCTCTCCTGATTGATTCCCATAGTTATTGTGCAAGGTTTTATATGCCCTACTAATTATCCCTTTTTAAACAGCCGCTTCTATTCTAGATTCAACTAAAAACTGTACCAGTGCAGGTCTTTCACTTAGGGTTCCCCTATCCATTTCTCTTTACCTAAAGCTGCATCCCTTATTGAGTGTAGTTGGTTGGTTTTATGTCTAGCTTGCACTTAACAGAACTAATCCCCAGTAACCTAAGCTCAGCAACCAGACATCAGCTGGCCAGTAGCTTATTGACCCAGGAATACTGGGCTTTATAGTCTGGACACAGTGGCCGATAGAGACAAATAGATCTCTCATTGGTATAGGTTGAAATATGTCTAGTCCTCAGCCCACTTATCTCTGGCAAATTGCCATGCTAATTTTTTGAGACATGAGTTGACATGACCAAATCACCTAGAGAGAGTTTTTACGCCATCATGTGGCTAGTCCTGAAGTGGCACTCATGTGATCTATGTTCTCCTTTCTAGAGGATACTGTACACCACAGATGATGCCTAAAACAGTTGGTCTGTATAACTCTTCCTCAGATAGGCACTACATAGTGTATGTGCTGCTGTTGTCCACAATCCATTCATTTTTTGGGTGAGTTTGAGGTAAAAAGCACCCAGCATAGTTTTAGGAGGCAAGAAGAACCCCTCAGAGAGAAAAGGAGAAGATGTAAACTCCACACAAGACATTGGCTTAATGTCAGGATCAAACATTGTACCTTGTGCATGGGAGGTGAAGACCTTAAACCATTATGTCAACTGTGTCTGCATTTTACAGTATATTCTATTTATTGCATTGTTGTGCTTGGCAACCTTTGACTTCCTATACATTTATTGAGGCTGCTGATCTACTGATGGGTGTGGCTAATGAGCTGTTATTCAGGCTAAGGGCAAATGAGGTAGATTAGCAGCTTGTAAAAGCAGTCTGAATAATTCCGTTTAAAAGACCAGCCTTTCCTGCAGTTTAGCTCAATCCTTAAGATGCTTTTCTCCCTACAGTATGGTTCCAATGTTGTGTAGGTACCAGAAACCTACTTGCACTTTATGAAACTTTCATTTCCTTGGCTTGGAATTAAAGGAAGGGAAAGCTCACCTACTTTTTTAAATCTTAACTTCTCACATACTTTGCAGAGGAATTTGCCTCCACCTGCATGACATACTATAGAGACAGAGAAATATGTAGTTTAACCTGTCAGATACTGTTGTTAGTCTTAGGTGGGCAGTTAATCTTAATCCTGCTGATGTCAGGAACTCAGCAGCTGCTATAAAACAGACAACTATGGAACTGTTTTCCACTGTCTTTATTGCAGAGAGGAGGAGAACTTAACACTTGTCAACTCTTCTGACAAATTTATATAAGCAGCATCACAGTACTGAATGATAAGCTTTTAATGTTGGTTATTTAAAATAGTTTATGTATTAAGATAAATTAAATGTAGTATCAAAGATTTCTGTGGCATTTAGAGAAAAGTCAGAAAATACTTTTTCTTGTAAAGCACCAACATGTTTACTATTTTCAAGCCCCCCCACACACACACGCACACAGGACAGAACTGCAGAAAGACAGACCATGTCAACTACGTGCACTGATATTGTTTATAAAAAAGGTCTTTTATGCTTTTTTTTGACATCCTTCCAGAGGGGGATGCATATCTGGTACACAGATCCATGGTAAGAGACTCCCACTGACTTTGAGTCATTACTTACAGCGGTAGAGTGCATGAGCATTTTCTAGTCCACAAAGGAAATGTGACCATTGATGGCAACCATAATATACAGCTAAACATACTTTAACATACATTTGCTGTATGCCCTTACATTAAAAACATTGAGGAGGAAATCAGAAGTACTTTAACTACAAATGCACATCTGACTGTATCTGTCTTTTGTTGGGTGTGTGTCCTTGGTATATGTAATAAACACACACACACATACATACATATATGTATGAAGCACATGTGTAGCACACATCTTACATGTATGTACAGAAACACACGAGTGTGTGTGTGTATAACAGAGAAATATATTGTACTGTGAGTGTGTGTAATTCATCTCCTTTAAATAAAAACAAACCAGAATGGAAATTTTGTGTAACTGTGTGTTTGTAATATATATATATATATATATATATATATATATAAATATATATATATATATATATGTATGTATATATATATATATATATATATATATATATATATACACACACACACACACACACACACACACACACAAAGATGTGTGTGCATGTATTAAATAGATATTCTTTTAAGTAGTAGTCACACATGCACTGACATATACATGTGTATGTACATGTGTGTGTGTCTGTATGTATATATATATATATATATATATATGTATGAACACAAGTAAAGAAACCGAAAAACAGGAACCAGTCTGTACTTTATTGTGCACTCTCGTCTCCTCACTGGAGACTTATTCAGAATGAATAAAGCCACCCCCCAAAAAGCTTATATATACACCCATTTAGGTAATTAATAAGTTAACTATGTAATAAGTCCCTAAAAGGAACCTCACTTTAAAAAACATAAATACATATCAAAATTCATGACAGTTATCATGACACATTACATATGAAGAAATAAATATTCTAAAAACATACTCCATAAAACACACTAAACTATTAATATTACATTAAAAATTGTGCCTTTAATCTGAGGGCAGGGCTAATAGACACCCCACTTTTGAGACCAGGGGGTTCACTTGCATTAGTCCTAATCTGCCATCTTAATTCAGATAGCTCTAAAAAAAATTCAGTGGTCCACACCTTTCCCCCATCTTTGTTCTAAAATAATAAATTCAAAGTTATGACCTTCATTGGCCATAATATGTGCTTCCCCAAGGCATTTTTGCTCTCCCTTCTTTTAATATCATAGTAGTGTTGATACACCCTACTTCTAAGGGCATTTTTAGTTTTCCCAATATAAAAATTTGGACATTGGGAACATAATGCAAGGTATGCTACTGCTTTACTACTACAAAAAAAAACCTACCATTAAGTTTTGTTTTCCATAATTAGGAATATTAATTTCCTTTCCTTCAATTACATATTGACACTGCATACAATAGCCACATCTTGTCATACTCCATTCACTATTAGGAATATACTTGCATCTTTCCAGCATATTCTTAATGCAGCAATCCTTTTTGTATACAATATTGGAATTAGTCCACACCGATTCAAGTTGTTCAGCATTTGTATGAAAAATGTTCCAATTATGCCTTATAATATCATTGATTTTATAAAAATGTTGATTGAAGCTAAATATGCCCGTGTTTTTAAATTGTTTATTGCTATCCTTTTTGTCCTGTTTTTGTAGAATATTCCCTGACCCAAGTAAAGGAACAAAAGAACCCATTATTTCTCTTTTGAATAACTTCATTCAGAATTTTAACTACATACATCTCAAAGTACCCTCTATGTACTAACATTTCCTTTAAAATTTCCATTTGCTCCAAAAATTCATGGTATTCAGAAACCATTCTGGCTAGTCATATCCCCTGACCCTTAACTAATTTCTTTTGGTGGAGGGGGTGACTGCTATCAAAATGTAAAAGACTGCTTGAATACGTGGGCTTAGGAAATATATTAGAGGTAAATTGTCGTAGGGCCCCATCCTTTTTGATAGTAATATCTAGATAATTAACCTCTTCATCACGAATGGTATGTGTAAATTCCAAAAAATCCGTGCTTGCTTTTATGAATTTTAGAAAACTGTCAAGCTCGTAACTATCTTTGTTTCATAGAATAATAATATCATCAAGGTAACGACCATAGAATTTCCAACTATTGACAAAGGGACTTTTGAAAACAACGTCCCTTTCCCAAAATGCTAAAACAGTATTAGCAAATATGGGCGCACATGCTGTCCCCATTGCTACACCTTTTACTTGCTTAAATAGCTGCTGTTCAAATGTAATGATATTTGTATCTAATACTGTTTCCATAAGACTCCTAATGGTTAAAATACGATTATGATTAAGTGTAGTGTACTGACAAATATATTGGTAAAACCACTCAACACTTATGTCATGCTGTATAACTGAAATTTAAATGGATAGTCCAGATACAGATTTGCTGTCTCCAGGGCTGTTTGTAAGCTTCTGAGCCCCCAAAGCCTTCCTGTGTTGGAGGGAAGCCTTCTAGCTTATCAGTGGGAGTGGTAAGTACTAGGTAGCCTATCTACCACAAGAGTGGTTTCTTGCCCAGAAATTGTAGTTTAGTGGCCATTTGGCAGTTTTTCCATCTTTTTCAACTTTCTGGTTTAAAAGCCTGTGTTTGTGCTTGTTTCTCACCTTTCCTGTAACTAGTCTAGTCCAGATACAGATTTGCTGTCTCCAGGACTGTTTGTAAGCTTCTGAGTCCCCCAAGCCTTCCTGTGTTGGAGGGAAGCCTTCTAGCTTATCAGTGGGAGTGGTAAGTACTAGGTAGCCTATCTACCACAAGAGTGGTTTCTTGCCCAGAAATTGTAGTTTAGTGGCCATTTGGCAGTTTTTCCATCTTTTTCAACTTTCTGGTTTAAAAGCCTGTGTTTGTGCTTGTTTCTCACCTTTCCTGTAACTAGTCTAGTCCAGATACAGATTTTCTGTATCCAGGACTGTTTGTAAGCTTCTGAGTCCCCCAAGCCTTTCTGTGTTGGAGGGAAGCCTTCTAGCTTATCAGTGGGAGTGGTAAGTACTAGATAGCCTATCTACCATACCTACCTATCTACCACAAGATCCAGGTACAGATTCTCTACAACAGAAGAAAGAAACTGTTGCAAAACAGAGTAAAATCCCATGAGTGGAGGAGCTCCCTGGTCAGCCTCAGTAAGAAGCTGAGATCTCTTATAAGATCCTCCAAAGCTAGCTACGAAAACAAAATCGCCACTGATTCTAAGGGCAACCACAAAGCATTCTATAGCTATGTCAAGAATCTCAATGGCAACACCCAGATCTGCTCTGAGTTGCAGCACAACAGCATGAAAATTACAAAACCAACTGATATTGCCAGCATCCTGGCAGATAGGTTCATTGCTAACTTTACCCTCTCTCACCCCTAAAGGGCCCATATCTATATAGGAAGAATGCAGAGTCCCTGTAATCACATCTATGCAGGTAAAAGCTGCACTCTCTAAAACCAAAAACACAGCATCCATGGGACTGGACATCCCAAGCTGCGTTTTACACGAACTTCAGAACGAACTGGCTCCCCACCTAAGCACCATGTTCAATCATAGTCTCACATCAGGCTTTGTGCCCACTGAATGGCGCACAGCAACAGTTATCTCCACAAAGGGGGAGCCACCACTGATCCTGGGAACTATCGCCCTGTTAGCCTGATGAGCCTGGTCTGCAACCCAGAACGTATTGTCATGGAAGCCATAAACAAAGACATTGGTAACCTCCAAACTCTGGACCCCACCCAGTTCGGGTTTGGGAAAGGCAGATCATGCCTTCTGAACTTGATCGACTTCTTTGAGGCAGTCGCCAAAGCCGTAGACGAGGGTAAGGTGGTTCACACAGCCTATCTTGACCTCGCTAAGGCTTTCAACACCATCCCCCATTCTGGAATTATAGCTAAACTCACTAAACTAGTTATAAATCCCTACGTCACAAGATGGGTTGCCAACTGGCTCACTGACAGAACCCACATTGTAAAAGATGCAGACTCCAAATCTGATTTCAAACCAGTGACAAGTGGAGTACCACAGGGTTCAGTCCTGGGACCTCACCTGTTTGGTATCTACTTCTCTGAAGTACAGGCTAACACAGAAGGCCTCTGGCTAACGAAGTTCGCAGATGACTGCAAACTTGGAGCCATAGTCGAGTTCCAAAATAATGTAGACATCCTACAGAAGGGCCTCACTGAAACAGCTGCCTGGTGTCACAGGCATGGCCTCAAGCTCAATGCCAAAAAGTGCATTGTCATCCCATTTGGTAAAAACTCTGTACCCATGAACTACCACATAAACGGCAGTCTACCTAACGCCGAATGTGTGATAAGAGACCTTGGAACCCAGGTGGACAGTAGTCTCTCCTTTGATAATCACATTGCCACAGTAGTCAGGAAATCCTATGTGGCACACCTCATCACAAAAGGGTTCTCATCCAGGAAAAAAGAGGTCATTGTTCCCCTCTACTCGACTCTCATTAGACCCATTATAGAGTAGAACGCCCCTTTTGGAATGTACCTTACAAGACATCTGTAGCAGCTGAAAAGGCCGCAGAAGTACCTCACAAAGAGGATTACTGGCCTCAAACAGATGCCCTACACCGACTGTCTCAAAAAACTCCAGCCTTACTCTGTAGCATATTGCCTACTCCGAGGAGATCTCTGCCTAACATATAAAGCTATGTTAAACCCAGAGCTGTTGGACATGCTACATCTAAAGAAATCCCAATTCTTCTGAGCTACATGCTCTAGGGACCTAAACCTTGTCACCGCAATAAGCAGGACATGCTGGAGGGATAGATTCCTGTCACAGAGACTTCCTATACTCTGAAACTGCCCGTCTATGTCAAGCAAAGTTCCTCATTAGCACTCTTCAAGAAAAATCTTGATGAGTGGATGGGAAATAGGAAATACACCCCAGGGATCACTTCTGTGGTTCTGCTTATGTAGGCCCTTGAGCTGATAGCCTAGTACCTACCTATGAACCTAATATTTATGAAATTCAAAGCGTCATCATACATTTCACTGTTAATTTTTGACAAAAAGTCCCAGGAGTCTTTCAAGATCCATGAACAGTCTTTCAAAATGTGTTTAAGCTGTGTGTCAATAAACCTGGCAATAGGGTAAGTTTTAGATGCACGGGCATCCACTGTTGGTCTAAGGGGTGGGTCCATTAAATCTTTATGTATCTTGGGGTCCCCAAAACCTGTGAGAATTTTTGGATGTTCAACAGCCGTAAATTGAAATTCATCCATGTTAATTTGTTGGTTCAAAACCAAATCATCTAAAATAACGTTTACTTTCCTGTAGTAAATGTTTTTTTCATTTAAACTGATGATCTTGTAGGTGTCCCCATACAATGTTGTAAACATTTTATTTACATAAAAATTGTAGTTCATAATGACCAGCCCACCCCTCTTGTCAGGTTTCATGACCCGTAGCTCTGAGTTACTGCAAATTTGTTTTAATAACTTCATTTCTTCATCATTCAAATTGTTTTGTCGTGTATTATCCCATTTATTATTGCTGAACATATCCCTAATGTCTTTTTCACACATTTTCTCAAAAATCAGGACCGAGGGATATAAGGTGGGGTTAAAAGTGCTAGGTTTCTTACTCATCTGTCCTAGCAGTAAATTGTTAGTAGATGTCCCTTTAAAGAGAAATTCAGAATTTAATTTCCTTGTATATAGTTTTAGATCTATCAAGGTTTGATCCAATGTTCCCATTCTATTGGGTACAAATGTTAAACCTTTTTCAAAAAGATCTGCTATATCCCTGTGTAAAACAGTGTCACTATAATTGTATACTTTGAAGTCACCTCTCTTGTTCTTAAAAATAACTAAACCTGAACTGCTGTAGTCACTCAATGTCTGTTCCCCCTCGTTTGTGTTGGGTAATGTTGTAGTAAGTGTCTCCCCCTCTCTGGTTCCTCAGTTTCTCAGACCTTCTCAGAGTGGGATATTTTAAAGGGTCAGGGGGTATTAATCACATTGCCATCATCATTATTATTATTGTTATTGGCACTATTAGTATCCAGTTCTTCTCTATTACTTCTTTGTTGTCCCAAAGGGGGTAGTGGGTAGGCCCTATGTTGTTGGTATTCTTTCTCATTCCTTAAAAGTTTGCTAACCTTTCTTTGTTTTAAATCAGCAATAGTATCATCTATTTTAACAAACATTTTAAAATATTCAGACTTTTTGCTCTCAAGTAGTAAATCAGCATGTACATTTCTATCAAGTACAATCATTTTTTCAAGCAACTCAGTCATTTTGCGATCATTGTCTGTAATGTGATATCCCAAAAGTTCACAACCATGTCTGTTAAATAATTCAAGAAGTTCAAGATGGAGTGGAGAGTCTTTTGCCAAGCCTGAAGGGTATTTCCATGTCCTGAGTCCCTTAGGTACATGCTCGGTATGCACACACTCCCTTAGATAGTTGTTTTCTAACTGTAATTTTCGATAATCCAAGGTTAATTTTTCCAAATTGGCCAGTTCGTTCACAGTCCCATAATTTGCTGTTGGGGAATGCCATGAATCTGGCCACCATTCCTTTTCCCCTTCCAGCCATTGTGTAAAGGTATTACATCCATTATAGCAAGACCCGCCTTTGCTGAGCCTGTATACTGTGTATTATGTAGTTCCGCCCCTCTAGATTGACTGGGGCTCACTTCCCATTGTCTCTGCACAGGAGTAATGCTGCTACTGTTAAAACTTTCATTTAAAGCAGCCATTCCTGTCCCATTCGGGCCCAGATAAGAAATATTGGCTGAAGAGGATGAAATGCAAGTACTTTGAGCCATTCTATCGATACAACTGGCCAGATTCGCCACTGTCGTGTTGAGAGATTGTAAAGCCTGTGCAAGTGAGGCAATAGTAGCTGGTTTAGTATCCTCAGCTCCTTCTATAGAAAAAACATAAAAACACACCTCCACAAACTGAAAAACTTGAACACAACTAAAGAAACCGAAAAACAGGAACCGGTGTGTACTTTATTGTGCGCTTTCGTCTCCTCAGTGGAGACTTCTTCAGAATGAATGACTTCATATGTATGAATAACTTCATATGTAATGTGTCATGATAACTGTCATGAATTTTGATATGCATTTATATTTTTTAAAGTGAGGTTTTTTTTAGGGTCTTATTACATAGTTAATTGATTAATTATCTAAATGGGTGTACATATAAGCTTGTTGGGGGATGGCTTTATTCATTCTGAAGAAGTCTCCATTGAGGAGACGAAAGCTCTCAATGAAGTACACACTGGTTCCTGTTTTTCAGTTTCTTTACTTGTGTTCAAGTTTTTTGGTTTGTGGAGGTGTGTTTATATATATATATATATATATATATATATATATATATATAAATAAATATAATACACATATACACAATGCACACATATATGTACACACAGAGACAGGGATTTTGCATGCATGTGTGTATTCTATAGTTGTCATCATCTTAATCATCCTCCTTTATCCTACTTTCTACCTGTCCCAACATTTTTTCACTATACTAGTTATTAGGTTCCACTGTAATGGTTTCTCCTTTCCATAATTTGTAGGTTTAGTATGTTTTCATATTAGGTTAGGACAACAGAAGTGATGCAAATATAGTTATGCTCCTACCCTTTTCTTTTATGAAGCCACAAAACATTCACTTGCAGATTCCTAGTCAGTTAGAGAACAGTAGCATCTTACAGCACTGTGAATTGTGCATTATGGTTGCATACACTTAGTTATTTATAGTAAAGATAACATGGTTATAGTTAAACATTCTTAATGTATACATTCTAGTAAATGTTGTTTAATGTTTTATGTATTCTCTGTCACACCTTGCTTATGTGTTGTACTTTTTATTTGTATTGGTAAGTGCATTTATCACTTGTTATTGTCTTTGCCATTGTAGCCCTGGTTGTGGCTGAAAAGGGTCCTGGGACCATTTCACTTTCCTGGTTAATAAAGTTTAAATAAGTACAAAAGAGAAAAAATGTGGGTAAACATGACAGAAATAATTGTGGAACTAGTAAAGCACTTTCTAAATTCTGCATCATTCATGAAAGAGAAAAAAACTTCCCATTGAAAGCATTGGGAAGTAGCAGACAGACTTACTTTGGAGTTATTTCCAGTAATAGTTGTCACCTATACATCATACAGCAAGAATCATGTATTGCAGTGGGAGTTTTCACACCTCAGGATGAGAATGTGGGGGAAGATCTGTAAATTCCATTTGAACTACAAAAGAATCCCTTTACAAAAGCCTGCTATTTACCTACATCCTTTTGCTGGAAGTAGCTAACAACTATTTATAGCATTGAACAATCTGTGACAGACACATAAATGAGACTCATTCAGGGGAAACAGAAGCATCTGTGTTACAGAAGGTGTGTTGGGTGGCAGTACTTCACATGGCTGCCATTCTATCTTAATGGCATGAAAAAACAACACTTCTTTATGTCTGGCATGAGTTGCGTAACTAGTACTTGAAATGTATTTTGGGAAAAAGGAATGAAGGCAAGAAAACAAGATGATGTTACCAAGGCAGACGTCATTTTGTGGGAAGCTTATTAAAACTGTAAAATAAGCACTTGGAGTGATTTTGAGGCATTAAAATAGCTCAGAAAACAAATATACAATGAAAGAACATGCTTTTTGAGTTCCAAGGTGGGGCTTTCCTTTAAAAACAATCAGAATTTAAATTTTGTATAATTGTATGTACACACACACACACACAAAGATGTGTGCACATATATATGTATCTATATGTGTGTGTGTGTGTATATATATATATATATATATATATATATATATATATATATATACACACACACATAAAATATATGTAGCATGCATAATAGCGTATGTGGGATGCAGTAGTGTGAATGCATCTAGAGAGAAATATGCATTAGATATCCTTGTAAGTAGTCACGCATGCACTGACATGGGCATGTATGTTTGTGTATACGTAACACACATGTATACAGTGTATGCACATAAATATTTGCCCACAGACTGGGAGTGTGCATGCATGTGTGTTTTATGTAATTGTCATAATCCTAATCAACCTCCTTTTTCCTAGTTTCTACCTGTCCCAAATCCTTTTCACTGTACTAGTTATTAGGTTCTACTATGGTTGATCTGATGTTGTCAGTCTTCATTCATTCTTGACGAATGGACTAAGTTTAATCTTCGGGACCAGCTTGGCTGTTATACAGCTCGCTCCAGCCAAAAAAATCTCAAGCTAAGACTCTACCTACCATCCCCCTGTCTTCATTATCTAAGATCTCATTTGCCACTCTCGCAGCAAGATGAGTCAACCATTGCTCTCAGCTAAGTCCTTTAAAATTCCTTTTCTCTTTCTCTCTCTCTATATATATATATATATATATATATATATATATATATATATATGTATATATATGTATATATATATATATATATATATATATATATATATGTATATATATATATATATATATATATATATATGTATGTATGTATATTTTCTATCTATGTCTTTATTGGCTTCCATGTGAGTGTCTGAATACTCTACCCTTTTGTCATTTGCTATTATTATCCCTCTCCATTTTTCAACCTCTAAGGGTACTTCTCTCTACTGTCATTGGTACCTTCTTCTCTCCGTTTCTAATTGCCATTTTGGTTTTCGGTAGATTTTTCCCATCTATCATTTGTGTGTGTGCATGTGCATGTGTATGTGTGTGTGTGTGTGTGTGTGTGTGTGTGTGTGTGTGTGTGTTAGCACTTGTTTCTCGTCAACGCAAAGTGGCAGAAAAACAAAAAGGCACTTCTGGGTTCAAACAATGCCAAGACTGTGGATGAAAGATGCTCAGTTCTGATGGGCATCTTTCCTGTGTTTATTTTGTAGGAGCTCCTCACCTAGATTTAAATTGTGACATCTGCCAGGCCTTTAGTCATCGGGCCTTGGTCAAGCTTCATAATAAGGTCATTTTAAAGGGCTTACTAAAGACCTCTTTCAGCAAAGCTTTGTCCAAGCCTGACTCTTTTAAATTTGACTCTTCCAAAAAGAAGAGCATCTCGGTGCCTGTATCTCCCACGGCACATGTAGCCCCAAAATATAAGACTCCAGTTCTGACTACCTCCTTGGAACTGAAAGCTAAGGTACCGAAACTGCAAGTTGAAGATTCCTCTGCACTTATTGCTACTACTACGGTGCCTCCGGCACCAGCATCGGCACTGGTGTCTTTGGTTTCTGATTCGGTGCTGACCTCTCCTATGGTCCCTCAGCTGGCTTTACCCACCATCTCGGTGCCTATACCAGAACAGGTTTTTCCCAGGACAAGGTATTCACCTTCTATAGACCTCTTTTTTGGGCCAGTTGCCCAGTCCCTTCCTGGAACGACCCGAGTCCCCTTCAGGTTTTTTAGTTCAATCCTCCAGGAGTCTCTCCGAGGTAGATGTCATGAGATTGGTGGATCAGCTGTTGGCAGGCAGAGGTATTCCTGCCCTTTCTCAGGCCCCCTCTCCCTCCTGTGGTTGGGGTATCTTCTCCAAGGACTCCTTCCCTGTTTCCTCCCCTGACTTCTGCCAGAGCTTTGGAGCCCAGCACTTCCATCCCCCGGTACTGGCTGTTCTGGTGCCATTAGGCATCCCTTCCTCAGCAGTGGATGTTGCTCTGACTTCTTTGGTTCCCTCCTCGGAACTGACAGATTCTTGGGACTGAGACTCCACTCCTCGTTCCAAGGGTCTCGGATCAGCTCTTGTTTTTAATGCGGAGCCAACCTTGGTTCTTGGGACTTAGTTGGTTGCAGGTCCTTCCCTGGCTCCTACCTCAAACGGCACACTGTCTGAGTGGAGTTTGACCTTGGGTCCGAGGTGGTCTTTCTCGGTTCTGGGCTCCCACTCCTCTTCAGGGAGCCCTACCTTCGAGGTTATGGAGAGAGCCTTATTCTCTGCACACTCTCAGCTGGTTTCTCCTGCATTGGAGTGTCATATTGCCATATCTCCTGGCTCAGAGCTGACACCAATTCCTATAACAGGACAGCGAGCAGCGATGCTTCAAGTTACCTCTGTACAGGGCCTCTCTTCTTTGGAGTCTTCCTCAGAGACCCCCCCTCCCTTAAGAAGACGTGCAAGAGGAAGCACCTAGATTCCCCAGAAGAATCTGCCACCAATGACATGGATTTCGATGAAGGGGAAGGTTCCTCCTGGTCACGTCCTGAAGATTTCTCCTTTGTAGACATCCTAGAGATTCTCAAGTAGAAGGGTAACTTTAAGCCCCTAAACCTGACCTCAGAGGAATCTGTGTAATTGCGAGAGTTTGATGCTTGACCATCTACTTCCTGGGTGACCCCACCTGCTGATGATCTTATTAAGCTGAAAGCTTGGAAGGCCCCTGACTCCATAGAGCATATTCACCAGAGACCAGACAAAATGTTATGCCTCCTGAAGACTGCCAATATTGGGTCAAGAGTTTAGCAGTAGATGCCATGGTGGTGGTGGCTGCCACCAAAAAAGAACTCACCGATGAGAGTTCTACTCTCATTTGTTCATAAGTTTTATTTAATATGTAGACAGTACTAATTTTATTTTTCTCACAGTGATTCTTACTGAAATGCTTGTGTTGTTCTTTCTGAACCTGTATCTACTAGAAAACTGTATTGAATACTTCTTTGTATAGACTGACTAGATTATGTGTATTCTGCATCTTACTGTATGTATACTATTGTACTATCTAATTATTGTATTTTGCTTATATTTCTGTGGAGCTTTACTCCCTGGGCCTCTGCTGAAAATGGGTATCTGGTCCAGTCAGACTTTCCTGGCAAACAAATGTAAATAAATAATGTCCGTCCTCCTAATGGGAGTCTAGGACAATGGACAGATTTGGAAAGTGGGTCTATGCTTCATCAACCTTCACACTCAGGTCTGTAAACTTCATGGCATATTTTACTAGACTCCAGAAAGACCTGATATATCAGATACTGTTGCGGGGGCAGTGTCTGACAAGGTGCCGGACAAGGTCACCTCTCAGCTAGCCATCCTGGAGTCTGTATCGAACTTGTTCATGTGGCTCATTGCACACGCAGCCGAAGGCACAAGCAGAGCATCGGGTTCCAGCGTTGCCATAAGGAGCCAAGCCTGGATGCACTTGTGTGAATTCACGGAGCCCTTCATGTCTTCTTTCATCAGTGCTCCTTTTGATGGATCATCTTTGTTCTGCCCCAAGGTGAAGGATACAGTAGCCAAGTGTGAGAAGGATGGAAAGACCCTGTCTGCTATGTGCATTCATTTTTCTATTCCTCAGTGATCCTACTCCAGGAGTCAGAGGAGAGCAAAGATGTGGTTCAAAAAGTCCCAGGGGCCTTTCTAGGAGACGTGGTGGCGGCTCCCCTCAGGACAGAGGGGGGGGAGTTCAGATGGAAGACTCCAACTGTGAGGCAGAGATGGCCTATGAAACCAGGGTTCCAGAGACTCTTTCTCTGGACAGCCCTACCAGTGCTTCTGAAAGCAGGCCCATTTGCTTACCTCTGGAAGCAGTTGGGGGATTACTCGACAGCCTGGCGACAACCTCCGATACTTGGGTGCAGAGAATCATTTCCTTAGGCTATTACATCCCCTTCATCCTTTTCCCGAGATCACTGAGAAAAACCCTGAATGTTCCACCCAATAAGGGAGATCAATCAGCCATAGAAGTTCAAAAGCTGCTAGAAAAAAAGAGTCATCCAAGAAGTCCTGCTAGACAAGATAGGATCCAGATTTTACTTCAGGTTCTTTTTAGTGCCAAAGAAGATGGGGGATTGGAGATCGATACTGGACCTCAGCCTTCTGAACAAGTTTGTTCAGCAAACAAAATTCTGGATGGTCACAGTTCAGTCTCTTCTCCCCTTTCTAGGGGAAAACAATTGGATTTGCTCTGTAGACCTTCAAGATGCTTATTACCACATAAAGATGGGCAAATGCTCAAGAAGGTATCTCCGCTTTCGGCTAGGGTCCAGTCATTATCAGTTCAGAGGGCTGCCCTTTGGTCTCACAACAGCCCCCAGAGTGTTGACCAAATGCATGGCAGTAGTCACGGGTCATGTGAGACTACACAGATTCCGGGTGTTTCCTCATCTAGACAACTGGTTCTCAGCACCCCCACCAAGCATGTACTGCTTCAAGCCACAGACTTCATCATACACTTGTTCAGTGCCATGGGCATAACAGTCAACATAGAGAAGTCACAGCTGTCTCCCACTTAGGACCTAGAATTCACAGGAGCCTGCCTCAACAAAGCTTCATGTGTAGGCTCTCTACCTTTACACAGGCTTCAAAAGATAAGGTTTCACATACAGCTCATTTTATTGAAAAACTCTACTTGTCCTTCAAGCCCTAGGATCTATGGCAGCAGCCATCACCCTGGCTCCCTTGGCAAGATTTCACATGAGGATACTTTAGTGGCTTCTGGCCTCCCAATGGTCTATCCTGTCTCATCGATGACTCGCCCAATTTTAGTAACAGGACAGATCTTTCCTGGTGGATGCAGTCAGTAACAGGACAGCTCTATCCTGGTGGATGCAGTCAGAAGAAATCCTAATGGGCCATCCCTTTGTTTCCCCACAACCCAAGGCCATATTGACCACAGACACCTCCCAGATGGGGTGGGGTAGCATTATCTAGGAAGAACAGTCCAAGGTGCTTGGTCTCCACAAGAGGCCAAATTGCACATCAGTGTCCTGGAGACGAGAGCAGTGCTTCTAGTGTTGCAAGCCTTTCAGTCTGCTCTTTCTGTAGGAACAGTTGCGATCCAGTCAGACAACATGTCAGTGGTTTGGCACGTCAACAGACAGGGTGGAGCCAAACACTACTCCCTTTGCCGGGAAGCTGTCAGAGTGTGGCAGTGGGCGATATCTTCCAACCACTTCCTTGTGGCAATGCATATCCTGGGGAGTTCCAACTTGATAGCAGACAAGCAGAGCAGACACATTCTACTGCCTCATGAGTGGTCTCTTAATTTCCAAGTGACAAAGGAAATCTTTCATCGATGGGGCCAGCCTTGCTGCGATCTCTTTCCCTCTCCAACTAACAACAAGTGCAGCAGCTACTTTGCCCTAATCCCCTGTCAGGGGGATTCCCCAAGAGATGCTTTCCTTCTCAGTTGGCCCTCGGGTCATCTTTATGCGTTTCCTCCATTTCCAGTCATACCCCTCTTCCTAAAAAAAGCCCAAAGATTGCAAAGCAGTGATTCTCATTGCCCCTTCTGGCCCAGACAAATTTGGTTCCCCTTTCTTTGGCCTCACTTGATTCACCATCTGTGGATTCTGGACTCGGCCCCAGACCTGCTGTCTTACCCGTAGGGATTGGTGCATCCCCATCTATGCTGTCTCAAGCTCACAGCTTGGTTCCTCCAATTCTGTTCGTCACTAGGCAGAACAATATGACTTCCCCAATGCAAAAAAAAATTCTGGCTTCCCATAGACCTTCCACCAGGAAACTCTGTTCCAGTAAATGAAAGAGATTTTCAAATTGGGCTTTTGAAAACAATTTAGACCCCTTTTTGGCACCTGTTGAAAAGTTTTGGAATTTTTAGCCAGCCCTTTTGATCAAGGAGCTTCTATACCACCATTAGAGTTCAGTTAGCAGCCATTTCTTATTTTCACAATGGATACGACGACCATTCCTTAATTTCCCATCGCCTGTGAAAGGTTTTTCTCAAAGGTACCTTACTTCTAAAACCTCCATTCAAAGATCCCTTAGCTCCGTCAGATCTAACCTTGGTTTTGCAATCTTTAGTATTACCTCCCTTTGATCCAGTGGCCACTTGCCATCTTAAATTCCTTTCCTGGAAAACTCTTTTTCTAATAGCCATCATTTCCACCAGAAGAGTCTCTGAGATCCGGGCATTATGTGCAAAACCCCTGTATATCATTTTTCATAAAGACAGGGTGTCATTGAGAACTAACCCATCCTTTCTTCCTAAGGTGGTCTCTGAATCCAGTATTAACCAAACTATTGAGTTACCAGTTTTCTTCCCCGAATTTTCCAACAAAGGTGAATATTGCTTACACTTACTGGATATACATAGGCAACTACATTTTTACCTGAACAAGACTAAAGAGTCTAGGAAATCAGATCAGTTGTTTATTTCCTTTTCTGGTCCAACAGTGGGACAAGCTGTATCAAAAGTGACCTTATGTAAATGGCTGAGAGATTGTGTTACCTTTATTTATGCACATAACAAAAAAAAAAAATTACCTGCATTTGTTAATGCGCTTTCAACCAGATCAGGTGCCACATCAGCAGTTTTTCATTCAAAAGCTTCTATGGATGAAATTTGTGCAGCTGCAACTTGGACTACACCTCATACCTTTATCACTCATTACAAATTTGAAGTAGTCTCCAGGGGAAGAGCATCCTTTGGCTCTATGGTTCTCAGGAATGTCCTTCTATAAGGCCACCCAGGGACTGAAGTAGCTAGGGACTGTGTCCCATTCATCAAGAATGAACAAAGATTGACAACATCAGATAAAGAAATTATGTGCTCACCATAACATTCCATCTGTGTTGTCGATCTTCGTTCATTCTTGATATCCCACCCACCTTCCCCCGCATGTAGATTTCTGGGGGATCAAACCTTTGTCCTGGGTTTCCATGGGGTTGTTTCCTTGGACATTTCTTCTGCTTATAATTCCTGTGTATATTCTTGTTATGATCTGCAAACACGATCTGAAGTAATGGAGAGAGGAGGGGTTGTGGGTAGAGTCCTAGCTCAAGAGTTTTTTGGCTGGTGCGAGCTGTAAAATGGCCAAGCCTGTTCCGAAGATCGGAAACTAGTCCCATTCATCAAGAATGAAAAAAGATTGACAACACAGCTGGAACGTTGTGGTGAGTACTTAACTTCTTTTTCCATTCCAAAATTTGTATGTTTATTATGTTTTTATACTGTCATAGGAAAGCAGAAGTGATGCAAATATAATTAGCACCCCGCCCTTTTCTTCAGTGAAGCCACAAATCATTCACTGTGTGATTCCTAGTTATTTAGAGAACATTTACATATTACAGCACTGTGAGTTGTGCAGTATTGGTGCACACAGTCTGATATTTATAATAAAGTTAGCATAGTAGAGTTAAGCATTAATGTATACATTCTAGTAAGTGATATTTAATGTTTTATTTATTCACTGTCACACCTTGGCTATGTGTTGTACTTGCAGTCTTTGTCAAATATCTTTGTAGCAGCTTTTTTTTTCTTTGTAATGGTGAGTGCATTTATTACTTGTTATTATCTTTGCCATTGTAGCCCGGGTTGTGGCTGAAAAGGGTCCTGGGACCAGTTCACTTTCCTGGATAATAAAGTATAAATAAATACAAAGTAGAAAAAAAGGGGGTGAGCATGACTGAAATAATTATGAAACTGGTAAAGCACTTTCTAATTTTGCATCATTCATGAGAGAGAGAAAAAAAATTCCCACTGAAAGAATTGGGAAGTAGCAGACAGACTTATTTTGGAGTCCAGTCCTTTCCTGTAGCAGTTGTCACCTGCACATGATACAGCAAGGATCATTTACTGCAGTGAGAGTTTTCACATCTCAGGATGAGTGTGTAGAGGAAGGTCTGTTAGTTTCTTTACAACTACTAAAGAATCCCTTTACAAAAGCCTGCTATTTACTTTCTTTCTTTTGCAGGAAGTAGCACATATCTATTTATAGCATAGAACAAGCTCTGGCAGACACATGCATGAGTCTCACTCGGGGAAAGATAGAAGCAGCTCAGTTACAGAAGGAGTGTTAGATGACAGTGCTTCACACTTTTGCCATTCTATCTTAATGGCATTAGAAAACAACACCACTTCCTTATGTCTAGTATCGCTCATATGAATAGGACTTGAAATGTGTTCTGGGAAGAAGGAATAAAAACAATAAAACAAGATCACATTTCCAAGACAAGCCCCATCAGCCACCATTTTGTGGAAAACACATTCAAATTGTTAAAAAAAAGCACCTGGAGGGATTTCGAGGTATTAACATTCTTCAGAAAATCAAAGATACAATGAAAAAAAAACATGTTTTTTTTATTTCCAAGGTGGAGTCTTCAATTAATTCAGATCGGGGGCAAAAGTAAGTCTGAGTAAATCCAGCTAGCCGCCTAACAGTTACTTGCAGTTAAGTGCTATGCTTGAACAATGTGTATTGCCAGCACTGCATTTGTTTTGTGAACAGTAGCATTATGTTCTGTGTTACAGACAGAGCCACTGCCTTTACATCTAAAACTTCACTAAACTGTTTTAAAGCATTCCAAGTGCAGGAAGTAGCCGGAGACTGAAGAGGAGGTTTCTGAGTTATATCCTTTCACAACTGTTTGGGATATTTCAATTTCTTCCACCATTGCTAGATTTTTAGGCTTTCTTTACAAAAGTAGTGTTGTTGTTAGCTGTTCCACATACAGTCCAGCACAAGGTGGAAGACAGTCTTCTGTAATTACTGATGATGGAAAAGAGTCTTCCTTAACCTTTTATGACAGAAGCTGCCTTCTTGTGAGAAATATTACATTGTGTAGGTATGGTAGCAGGGGATACTTAGTTTATACAATCTGCCTTTTAACTGAATTTAACATTCTACCTCCCTTCTAGTCCTGCTTTTTTTGGCTCCCTTTCTTCATTTATTCCATGCTATCCTGGATACCTGCTTTAATTACCACATACCCGTAGCTTGTTTAAAATTCTGTTTCTTGTGTCCACATCTTCTCTATACATTAAGTTGAAGATTATAGGATGACATTTTTAGTTTCTGCTGTCCACTGCCTCCAACACCCCAAAGCCCTTACTTTTCAATGTGACTCCTTCACAACTGCCCATGATCCTTTGCAGTTGTATCATGTCATAGCCTTCTTTTTCCTTTCTGTAGTGACACCAGCTCCTTCTCTTAAGTCCTTGGTCAAGTCCTTTCTGCCATTTGACACACACGCTTTTAGTGGCTTTCCTTTGGGATCCTACTAGAAGTCTGACATGCTGCCTATATGGCCACTAGAAATGCACACGGTACTAAAACTTTGGCCTTTTAGAGTTTGGACCAGTACTGCTTTGGTTCTGGTGTCTGTCTGCCTGATATGTAAGCCAGCATTCCTGTCACTGCTAAAGTCTCCCTCTCATTCTCCTGTTGGTGGTCCAGTTTAGGTGTGTTGAACATCTCCAGATGTTCATTATAAAGATCATTTCTTCATAAGATTAATAATGAGAATGGGGTTAAGCTGACAGCATAAATCAGTCCCTGGCTAGATCATTGTGCAAGTCAAACATCACTAAAACACGTTTGCAGTTTTTGCACCATGGCCTTTGTGTGTATGTGTGTGTGGGGGGGGGGGGGCTATAAAGGGAAAGCAGCCTTGTACTCTTCTCAGATGTTACTGGCTACTTGAAGTGAACTGTTGATCTACTAACTTGATTAATTCTTTAGTCATTTCACAAGGCTTAATTCTGTGACAGTATTTTGAAATTTTTCAGCTGATATTCTGAATTTACTATTTTTTTAGTCGTTATTCTAAATTGTGTTTTCTGATTGTGTGTATACTTATGATTTCCACAGAGAAGCTTACCTACAAGACCTGTTGATATTAGTATGCCCCCCAAAAAGTCTCTTCTATTTAGTGAAATTTACATGTCTAATCGTGAGTGCTGCAACACTTTAAAACTTTGGCAAAGAGAAGAAATGTGCTTGCATTTTTTTAAAACATACGGGACTTGATGTTGACTGCTTCTTCTTGTTCTGCTCACCATTCTATTTTTTCCAACAGTGTGAAAGCAGATGTAGTTTCCTATATAAGAAAAGCAAGGGTGGAGAATACTCTGGACATAAAAATAGTTAAAAAAAGTTAAAAAAAAAAAAGTGACAGAGGATTTCTGTGGGGCAGGTAATCACTACCAAGAGTCCCAGACCTGAATTGCTGAGTCAGCTTCCTGATTCTTCAGCAGCTGTTCAGACTAGATCACCCAATCCACTCAGGAGTGCATTCTTAAGTCCTCTGTTTTCCCTTTCTGTCCCAGTCATTCAGCAAGGGATTCCATGAGATGAGTTGGTTAGGCAGGCCACTTTGCTAGCAAGTATAGTAGCAGCCAAAATTACACCTGAAAAACTGGCTCTTCTGATTGCAAGGTCTTTTTCTACTTGGATGTCATATGCAGATATTATGGGTCTATATTGAATCACAGAACACTTAGAAAAGCGAATGCTGATTCATCGACCGCATGTAAGCGAAAGCTTACAATCTTGAACACTCAGAACAGCGATTTTTTTTCCCAGGGGAAAAAATCGCTGTTCCGAGAACCACACACACCACAAACTATTTCTAATGTGGGGGGCTGTGCCCTCCACACCCCCCCCCACTTAAATATACCAACTCTGAGACTGCAGTGCAGTAACAAAGAAGGCAAAATACCGAAGGCGGTCAAGTGATTTCTTTCCCAGGGAAAGAATTCACTTATATGCCGCTTCAGTATTTTGCCGTTTTGCTCTATAAAGTTTGATCAAGATGCTTTCGAAAGAATGCGTCTTCGATCAGCTAATAGGGAATCAGATATTACCATGACTATGTGTCTGTTCAGTGATGTATATCTATGTGCTTATAAATGTGTGCATACAGACAGGTGCTTGATTCTATATTAACATCCAGCTTTATGTAGAGGATATGATAGCCCCATGACAAGTTCTGGAGTGCTCAGGAACAGATGCCGTTTCCCCAGACATATTGATCACTACTTGTGTTTTTGATTATGCTGAGAAATGTTTTAAAGTGACTCTCTTAGACCTAAAAGTAGACCCAGTAGTCAGGGGTTTGGGAACATATGTAGACAGTAACTTGGCCTTTGACCCTCTTATGTCTGTGAAAATCATTCTTTGTTGCACAACTTAAAAAAAGGGTATGGCATCTAGGTCTAAGGATGTCATTGTTCTGCTGTACTCCGCCCTTAATCAGACCAGTCAGTGAATACAACACCCCTGTCTGTATTTACCTGACTAGGCTTATACAACAGATGGCACTTCCATAGGAGTTCCTCACAAAAATAATACAGGGTGTTAATAACATGTCTTACACAGATCGCCTCAAAGCTCTGTCCCTGTATTCTGTCTCCTACACACTGCTGAGAAGCAATCTGTACATGTCCTACAAGGCATCCTCTGATCCCACTCTGATGGACCTACTACATATTTGCAAAACAGTCAGAATTACCGGGTCTAGGGACCTAAACCTCATCTGTGACATAAGTAGGACATGGAGGAATAGACATGTGTCTCTGAGACTGCCCCTTCTCTGGAACAGACTTCCCATCCATGTGAAACGGAGCTTTACTCTGACCCAATTCATGTGTAACTTGGACCAGTGGTTGGGAAATCAGAAATTTACCACTGGTCTGGCACCTATGTCCCTAATAGAGAGAAGCAGCCTGTAAATGCTTGACCACCCAAGCCCAAGTCTACATATACCCCTTAAAATAACCTTGGATAAAAAAAAATGTCAAATGTAGTTGGGAAGTATGGCTTATAAAGGCTCCTGAGGTCATTAGCCTAGTTTACACCTGTGAATCTATGTGGTGTTCCATTTGTCAACAAGCATAAACATTCTGTCTCTGCAGTTTCCTTCATTAAAAGAAAAAGTGCTGGTCCTCCAGTATATACGTTTATAAGGATGAAGAGTCTTAACAAACATGCTGAAACAAAGTTTTAATGTCATATAGGTCATGACATGGATTCAAATGGGGATGACTTCCTGCCTTCTGATTCTCCCCCAGAGGATATTTTTCTGTGGTGATACATTGACTCATATGAAAGATCACTTTAAGTAGTTATCCTGAATGGTTAAGTATCTCCCATACTGCGATATGCTAAACTGCTGAAACTCCCAGAGCCCAAGACACTGACCATCCTGCTAGTTATGGAATCTTTAGAGGATGGTTTTACATAGACTAATTCACAGCAGCCTACCCCTAAATCAGCCTAAAAGTTTTTATAGGGTTTAGTAGAAACAGGACAGATTTCTGTAGGAAAATTCATGTGGGAGTTCAGCCTGTCTTATATAGTTACACTTAAAGGATACAAAGATATAGTAGCTCTTCCTAGTAATAAAGAAAGGAGATACTCACAGATTTGAAAGTGGATTTATATATCTGCTACAATGGAAATTAAATCCATAGACTTCGAAACTCATTAGTGTGTGTAAACTTCCAAACTCATGTGCAGCAATTAGAGTGCAAAATTAATAAAGAGAAGTAGAACTTGTCTGAGTGAATACAGGGTCCAGTCCGAAAAAGAATAAAGTATTAAATTAGTTCATAGAGCAGGTAAGGTAGACATTCATATAACTGTCCATTAGTGTTCTCTGGATTCTAATTTTAAGTTATATGCATCAGCAACTCTCTCAGTCAGTCATGCCTGGTTGAGAACACACACTTTCCCAGATGTTTAGGCTCAGCTGTTGAACATCCCACTAGATGGATGTTTTCCCTTTTATCCTTCTTTTGAAAGCTTTTAAAGAAGTTGGCGAAAAAAGCAAAAGAGATGTTTAATTTCTGATCCATACATGCTAAAGAAATTTTATATCTAAATCTTGGCTCTGGCCCTTCTCTAGAGGGAAAACTATGACCCAACGTTATAAACAGGGGAAGCATCAGATCCAACAGTACAGAGGGATGAATTAATAACAGCAGTCTTCCCAGGAGGAGTCCCTCTTTAATTCCATTTTGTGGGATTGACTTGTTTGACATGGAGCTGGACACACTACATTGATGAAAGTTACTGACTTGCAAAAAGTACTCAAACACCAAGCTTTTGCAGGCTGGATGAAGACAGCATATTATCCAGGCTAGGGATGGCATGCATTGTCTGATCTTGTCAGCTGGCAGTATTCTTTGTAGCTTTTTTATGCCTGAGGATGATTTTGTTGCAGTGAATTTTGAGGTACCAGTGGCTGCAGATTCATCATGTTCTCATGAATTCTTATGCTGCTCCTGCTGCTGTAAAACCCTTATGTCTGCACTGTAAAGTAGTGGATATTTTATATGATGACAGTGGATAGTTTACAAGTGAGATGAAAAAGCCATTTTAGTTCTAACACAGTCCAGGGAAGTGGTTCTCCCATGGAAAGATGTCTTGACATTTTGGTCATTTGGAGCTGTGGTCAAGTCTTGCCCACGTATCAGTCATTTGGAGTGGTGAGTAATTCTTGCCACGCATCAGTCATTTGGAGATGTGGTCAGTCCTTGTGGCCTTGAAGCTACTTTAGGGAAAACTCTCCGGGTTTACCCTTATTACACTAAAACCAGTCTGTTGTGTGGTACTTAAACAGGCAAGGGGGCACAGTTTTATTGTCCTTGTGCAGAAAGGAAGTGTAAATGTGATTGTGAGTCTCAGGTAGGGGCACCACTCACTTAACATTTCTCATCCCAGGGAAAATTAGCATGCTAACTGATGGTTTGAGATACTTTTCCAGTCATTTCCTGGAGCCAAGGATTCAGGAGCCCTGCCTAATCCAGGCGGGGGGCATGCTTTCACTTAGTGAAGGGGAGGTTCTTGTATACCTTTCCACCGTTCCTTCTGATTCTGTGCCCCATTAAATAATTTTATTGTACATATCATTTGTTAAACAGATAAGTCAGCTGCTTCATGATAACTTTTCAGTGAAGACCCAGGCCACAAGGAGTAGTGTAGGCAAAAAAAACAGCATGCTTTTGTGAGGTTGGAGGAAACTTGGAGTACCTAGAGCAGACACTGGGTGAGCGTTCAAACTCTACACAACAGCCAGAAGTCAAGACTGAACTGTGGACTCTGGAGCTGGAAGGCAGAGGTCTTAATAGTGAAAACCAATGTGCACTTCAGATAAAAGAAGAAAGATAAAAACTCTTATCTGTCTGTCCTTGTTGGCTAAGAGTAGAGTGGTTTTGGGATCTTGAGTGACTGATGTTACTGGAATCCAATCAGGTTCTACCTCATTGCTTGTTTCTTCTTTAGAACATTAGATCCTGATAAACCTCCTGGTTAGAGGTGAATGAAGCTGCCAGGAATCTGTCAAGGGGAAAAGGTTCTCCATGTAGGTGTGGGCAGAAGGGATAGGGTTGCCACCTGTCCCACTTTGCGAGGGACAGTCCCTCTTTAGGCAGTTGTGTCCTGCATAAAAATGGAAAAAATGGCAAATGTCCTGAAATTTGAGGACAGAATTATTTCCTATATTTTATGTAATAGTTGCATAAAACAATTATTCTGTATCTGAAACACCTAAATGTTTTAAGAAATAGAATAATCAACTAAAATGCTACAAGAATAAACTTTTATTTAGGCAAAAAAGTGAATTCCTGTCCTTTGTACTGGCCATGGGTATGTTTTCCCCTGCAAAATCGGATGTTTGTACCAAAAATGTCCCACTTTGGGCATTTGAAAGGTGGCAACCCTAAGAAGAGAGTCCTTTGCTGTTTCATTCACATAGCATGCACATACTCTTGATTTATTTCAGGTACCTCTGTGACTTGGTCTCAAGTTAATTGGTAGTGAAGGTGGTTCTGCTCATCATGACCTTCTGTAGTTCAGGATTGTGACACATTTTCTGCTGGTCAAGCAGTTCCATAAAAAAAATCTGCATCTCCACCTGCCTTTGAAGAACCCCTTCTGTGCCCTGGGACTTGAATGTCATGATTGATTGGCTTTTCCATCTACTATTTCCACTAGTACGGAAGTTTTGCAGTTTGTCTGTTGAAAAATGTCTTTCCTGGTGGTCTTCACATCTGCTTGTAGGATCTCAGAGTCTGAAACCTTCAGTTTTAGGTAACCATATCTGACCTTAACTCCATGCTTCAGGCCTCTTCTCATGCCAGCCGACCCCTTCTTGGAAAATGCTGTCTGAAGTCACTACAGTACATCTGTGGTAGCTTCCAGTGAGTGCTTCAAAAGTATTATAGCTGTGTTTACTGTGCTAACTGTGTGATGTATTGTAACTAAGTTATATGGCTGAGTCATGGCTGTGAAGAGAGTCCTCATCAGGTTAACAAGTTAATAAATAGAAATTCTTCTTTGCAGACATCTGTGCCGCGCTCACTTTGTCATCAGTTCATACCTTTATAATGCATTGTTGCTTGGATTGTAACTCCTTACTTCACATCTCTTCTCAGGTACCTCAGTACTTCAGGAGTCACCCTTTGGAAATGTCTCTTGACTGCCACCTGGCTCTTTTGACCATTAAAGTTTTCAGGGTTTGTAATTCTTAGGATACTTCCCAGTCATGGATCTTTTGAAGAGGGAGCCCAATTGTTAAATTCATTTTTATCTTAATCAGTTGATACATGAGGGGAACAGTCACGATGGAGCACATATACTATCCCACTGTCCTTAGTATGGACAGCTCCTCCATGTAGTAGCTGCATTTGGAGTTTCCTGCAAGCTGCACAAGCATGCATCTTTATGTCCTTATAAAAGTTAGGTGCCAGATCATTTTTTTTTCTTTATTTGCAAGAACTATGCCTTTTCACTTGTTAGAGCAAATTGGTGTACTAAAGGACCAAGTCTAATCTCCACATGCAGTGAATGAGATCATAGAACATTGAATTCCCCTTAACACAAGGGATAATTAAAAATAAAGGAAAAAGTTAGGGTCCAAGAATGGGGCAACATTAAAGGAGAAGCACAGGCTGGATAAGAACAGTGGGAGAGAATTTTGTGAGGTGCTCAATATGTGGGGTATCTGTGACTCAGGAAACTTTGTAGTATCAGGAGCTGTGGGGTTTGCAGGAAAATGGGAAAAGATTTATGTTAAGAATGTTTGAGCTAGCAAAACAAGTAGGCTGGATAGTCACGTGAAGGGGAATAGAGTGGGATCAGGGACGAAATAACAAAATGTAGAGGAAGAGAAGAGATGCAGAGAAGTAGGAGGACATGGGCAGAAGTTGTCAGAGGAGATGCAGATAAATTGGGTAGCACATAGTAAGGAGAATGGAGAGGTGAGAGTATAGCCATAAAATGATGAGGACAAGGAAAAGTGGACCAAAGTGGAAAAAAACAGGTGCAGATATTTCTGATAAGTGATTAAGTGGAGAAAGAACCTGAGGTGGTCACTTAATATCTAACACAACAGCTAGAACAGGAAAGGAGTAGGCAAGAAGGACAGTGAACAATAAGAGAAGGACATTGGCAAAAAAAAACAGAACACTGAAGAGGTCTTGTAGGGAGAGCGCTTAAAGGATTGAAAAGGATTCCAGATAGGAGGGCTAATGGCAAGCTGCAGGAAGCAAATCGTTGAAAGCCATTGTGGGGGACAGAGAAGAGGAGTTTTGCGCTTGGATACTTAGTCGTCAGAGTGATTAAAAACCTGTCTTCCACTCCTGCTGATTGTTCAAACTGAGAAGACACTTTGGATTATTCAGAGCCTTCCTCCTGTCTGTTATGGACTCCTGAGTGCTGTCCCACAGGACTAGTCCTTTCACTGTGCACTAAAAGCTCTATGCATCTCTGTCCCTGTCTAGCCATCTCCTTCTGATCACCTGGGATACTTAAAGCCCACTTGGCCTGGCTGCTAGATAAAGCCCCTCTGCTGCTTTCCTTCTGGCCACTTTAAACAGAAGAATGCTTATTTACCTTTTAGGCCTTTCAGAGCAGTATGTTTTTCTTCTGAATATTGTCTCCATGGAGTTGTCACTTTCTTCAGCACTGCAAAGCACTGTGCTCTTCCATCTGCTTGTTTTTCTGCTTGCATTGTCTCCCCTGTTGCCTAGGCTACTTAAAACCCAGCTAGCCCTGATGCTTCTCTCTTGGGTAGACATTTTAAAGTCTTCTGCTCCTTTGCTGGCTACTCAACAGAGAGGGTGCTTATGTTCTACAGGACTATTAAACACTCACTGCTTTTCTCATGGTATCTCTTGAAAGTTTTGTCCATATGCCAAGAGGGTCATTGTTCCCCCGTTTGCTTGCTTTCTCTCACATGTTTAATTTGAAATGCACTTTAAATAAACTGATGCACCTTTTCTGCCGGGTTATTCAATGCCATCTTCTTCTGTTCTAAATATTTTCTTGCATTGCTCGTCTCTTACCTAAGCTTTAAGAAGTTCTGTCCTGTCTGTTTGCTCTTTACTGATTTTGTGTGCATACTGTTTTCAACCATTCTTGATGGTATCAGAATAAGGAACACAAACTGTAGAGATGATTCAGTCAGAAGATGCATATTGTTAGATGCAGAGATGTGATTCAAAATAAAAGTCTGTGCATGTATTTTACATACAGTTTGTAGTATTCTACATGTAATTAATCCTGTCATGACAAATACAGTTAGTCATATGTGGTTTCCTTTCTTCATTGTCACAGGTAACTTGTAGTGATGAAGGTATGCTGAATGATACAGACGTTCTGCACTCTGCTTGTCAGTGTGAAGCCTTGCAAAAGGAAGTAAAGGGACTGAGACTGTCAGTGTTTCAGCTCGAGGAGCATCAGCAGAAGCTGCAAGAAGAAAACAGCTGTCTCAGGATAGAGCTCCAAAGGCTGGCAAATGAAGTTGAAGAGATGAAACAGGTAACAATTTTTTTTGTTTGTTTTTTTTGTATTGTATTAAATTTGGAATGTGCAGCTCAAACAGGCCCATTTTCAGTGGTGTTCCAGAAGGAAAGGCTCCAGTACAAGTAAAAGACAGCATAAGTTACAATCCTGTGGTTAAGAAAATTGTACATAGTGATTACATATGAAAATCACAGTGAACATCACAGTGCTGTTTCTGATGCAAAATCTTATTTACACTAGTTACAGCACAAGTAAAGGGGTGATGTAATTTGCAGTAACTAATTGTGTACTTATGAAACTTTAATTTCATATCATTTGTACAAACATTGTTTACATTGTGAGTTGTCACTAAAAGTACAAATGGGTGCTTCCATTTCATCCGATGCCTCATTGTTCTTCCTCTTACAAAGGCAACAGTGATAGGCCTAATTGGTATGTGCATTTTAATTGGTCCCTTTTTGTACTAGCACAATTCAGAAGCAGTGTGTATAACTTATGATACTAATTTGACAACCTTCAAAGCTTTTTTATTTTTTCTTGGGGGGGGGGGTATCCTTCCTTGCCTGTCAACCATCAAACCTCAGGTTGCCTGGGATTTAGTCAGAGCCTCATCCCTTTTTGCCGTCTGTACAAGTTAGCTTCATAGCATTTTTGATAGGAAAGTTTGGGTTATCACATCTTGACAGACCCATCTGAGGAGCAAAATAGTTTAAGGATGAAGAGGTATCATAAAAGGCATAGGAGGTAGTAATCATTTTACCAGGACCTTATTGAGTATGGTGGCGAGACAATCAAGATAGGAGCAATATAGGAGAGACATTTAGTAGGAATGCATTTGCAAACACTATGTTGGTTTGCCACAAGAGTGGCATTATCAAGCACTCTTCATAGCTGACAGGTTGGACTCTGCAAAGTTCTTCGTTAAACCTGCATTTTCCAGTAGTGTATTGTTGCAAGGTGAAGTACCATGCAAATTAGTGTAGAGAAGTGACCTAAGGATGGCCTGCTACTTTACGAAGCTTAATTAGCAGTTTTACAGAACTTAATTCAAGTATAACTTGTTGATGCAAAAAGGTTAACTAAAAATTACTTAGAGAAGTGTTTGTCTAAAATAACTTTATGAGACAATCTAAGTTTACCTGAGACTAGCATCAGAGCTTACTTTTCAAGCCTGCACAGTTCACATGGATGCCATACACCTTCTGTCTTTATGTATTTATTTTCCTTTGCTAACTGGGTAAATTGACTGGCTTGCCAACTACCTTCCCTTTTCAGCCATGACCTCTGCCAGTTAAACAAAGACAAGTGAATAAGATAGACATCAGAACACAGACATTGGTACCAGTATAGGAATACAGCAAGCTGCAGAATATAAGCATCACTAACAGACATCAGAATGTGAACATTGCTGCATGTATCAAGAAGGCAACAAACAGAATAAATTTAATCCTCATTAATGCACAGTACCACTGTAAATTGGTCATTTTGTACAATAGGAATGTATGTTATATTAATATTAGCAGTATAGGAGAGGCACCATGTGGATATTAGATTCTACAAAGTCTAATGTGGAAAGAGGTTTAACAACAGTAATTTCCTTAGCGTGCTGTACTGCACACTGCACATGTGTATACATTAATATAATTAAGACACATTGAAAATATAAGTCCACAGGTTCAATTTAAAATTGCATCATCTTTGACTAAGACTTCAGAAAATCTTTTTGGCAAAATTACAAGTTGGTATGCACAAAAAACGAAATAATGGGACAAAGAATTGATAGATTTACAGGATAAAATTAATAACTTAAAATTAGATAGTCAAAAAGGAAATAGAAGACATACATAATGTAAACAGTAAATAGAAATTTTATAACATAAGTCTATGATAGAGTTAGAAAAAAAATAAAGTAAGTAATTATTTCATAAAACCCAAATCTATGCTTAAATTGGCTACTAAAACAAAAATGATTGTTAAATGTAACCACATCAAAGAATTATACTTTAGTAGTAGAAAGAAGGTTACTGAAATAGATGTTTTCAGGTTTCATTTTAATAAGATTAATCAACACAAAATGACAATGGATACAGAAGATCTAATTAAAACATTTATTAAAAAATAGACTGTCAGATGATAAAATAAAAATAACTGACAAGCCTATATAAATGTCTGAACTCAAAATTCAAATTAATAAATTAAAACCCAATATGGCACCTGGGAATGATGGTATAATACCTGAACTATACAAAATGATGACTAAGAATGCTTTGAGTATTTTACTAGAGGTATTTTCAATAATACGCTAAAGGACTTACAAAGGTACCACCATCCTGGAAATATATCCTAATATCCCCAGTTTTAAAACCTGACAAGGACTCAACACAGTGTTCTTCATATAGATCAATTTTATTATTAAATGTAGATTATAAAATATTCAAGCTCAATCTATGCCCCTAGAATAAAACCATTTCTTCCACTGTTGATAAACAATGATCAAACTGGGTTTATAATGAACAGGAACACCTATGATAATGTCAAAAGAATACTATCAATAATCGATTATAGTAATTCAAAAAAGAAATAACTTTAGTTAGTATGGATATCAGTAGTGCATTTGATTCAGTTAATTGGTAGTGCTTACTATTAGTACTGGAGACTTGTAATTTTACAAACAATTTCTTACAATTAATCAAACTTCTGTATGAGAACTCCTTTGCATACTTTAAGATAGGCTGATATACTTCCCAATCAATCATGATTACTAAATATATTAAACAGGGTTGTCCCTTGTCCCCATTGCTTTTTGCAGTGTTATGGAACCTTTTGCAAATTATATAATATCAAATGAAAACATCAAAGGCATACTAATAAATGATTTAATCCCCAAAACACAATTATTTGCAGATAACACCCTATTAACTTTAACTAATTGCAGTTCTTCTCTTATTGCAGTTTTCCAAGCAACAGAAATATTCCAGACAAAATTGGAACTCATTTTTGATAAGAATAAGGCTAAAATACTACCACTTAATTATAATATTAATAAAAGAGATAAGAAATTACATAAATATATTGTGAAAGATGGTAAAAATCACTTACTTTAAGAATAATCTTGTCTGATAATATTAAAGATATAACAACCCTTAACTTAAACTCTTAATAAATGGAATATTTTTTTCACTATGGAAAAGAGACTCTTTAATTAACATGATTATCCTTCCTAAAATTTTATGTATAATACAATCTTTAACCCTCCCATTCCCAAAAAATATAAGAGAGTATAAACCGTCACATTAGAGATTGGACATCATGTGGTATTGGTCTTGCAGATTTAGAATTATATTCCTTATCCTCAATTGTTAAGACAATAATTTCTTGGTTAAATAACAATTATAAGGCCAAATGGAAAAGATATTCAGGGAGATATTTGGTGTAAATCCAATATCAAAGTAAAATAGCTATTAATAAATTTCATTGACTAGTAAAAGACTATTATGCAGCAACAAAAACAACCCAGTTAACTCTTACTACATTAATACAGTAACAACTTTCTTTAAAAAATTCTTTTTCAGGATCCCTGAATATAAAACACAGATTTTATTTGTATTTCCAATTGACTGTACTCAAAATAGTATTAATACATGTAATTTAACAACAGTGGCTACATTTAAAGACAAAAACCTGTTATACTGGTATCAGTTACTAGGCAATGGGAAGTTACAAGATGTTGACCATATCATTAATATGTTTCAGCTAAGCAAAGGCATGTGATTAGAAATTTTAAATTGCAGACAATTAGTTGAACATAAAAGTAATCTAATGCAACCAGTCGTTAGAAATTCTTTCCCCACATTCATTCATTTACCAATTATTCTAATGCACCAGAATATAACTGAAAAGGGACTTCTATCTAAACTATATAAGGTACTTAAGAAATCAACAGTATGTCACAGAGAAAGCTATTGGGATTAATTTAGACTTGTTAGTGAAGATGATAAAAAACTAATACTCCAGTCTTCAAAACAAAGTACTTCATCCCTGAGGTGGAGGATATTCTCTTAGAAGTTCTTACATAGAACCTTTATCACACCACATAAAGTTGAACTGGTGTATAATAAAGACATAGGATGCTAAATGTTAAAGCTGACTGGCAGCATATGTTTTACAATTGTATAAAACTTAAAACATATTGGGATAATATGAATTCTGTATCTTACAGTCTGTTTTTAATGATAAATTTATGCTGATCAAATCTCTTACTTTATTTAATACACCTATTCCCACGTGTGTCACGAAAGTAAAATACGCTCTTTTATGGAGTGTTTTAATATTATCAAGAAAAGTCATCCCAAGAACTGGAAGACTCAGACTACTCCTACTATTAAGGGATTTGTACACTTGGCAACTGAAGTTTGTCATCTTGAACTTGTCACAATCAAGACAAGAACATCAAGAATCACCTCTTCATGTAATATATGGTTGAAATTCAAAGAAGTGCTGGATAAACAGACTTTAATAATTAACTAGCAACTACTCTTATCACACTTACACATTTCTTTTTCTGTTTAAAAAGCTTTGTTTTTATAGTAGACACCATTGTAAATACTTATTTTAGTTGTTTATTATTGTTCTTTTAGATATGTATATTTGTTTTATAATATTTTTATTGTCATATATTAATGTTTTGTTGTTAACATTTTCAATAAAGATAATTGAGAAAAAAATCTGAAGAATATTAACCCATCCCACTGTTGGCTATTGACTTTGGGTAGGTTGGTACTACGACTATTAGTGATATGGAGAGGAGGAGGGGTGACAAAGCTTCCCATTGAGAGTGCAGTTTAGGTTTGTTTATGCAGTTAATGGCAGAACTTTCTGAAAGGGACGCTGCCAGTTTGAGGAAAGACAGTTAGTGACGTTTTTGCTTTCTTCATCTCCCCTCCCTTCACACAAATTGCATAAATCTTCTGAAACTATGAGAAATTTGTTTTGTATTATGCGTTGATTTGTAAGAGTCTTAATCTTAGAACAATGATGTAAAGTTTATGAAGATTATAGTGACTGGTTCAAGCTGATATCCCTAACTTAGTCTAAACTAACTTGTTTGCAGCTAATTTGCTTCTACTTACAGCAGTTTTTGTCAACCTTTGGAAAGGATTCATCACTACAGCTGTTGGAGTCATCTTTACATTTATTTGTGTTTATGTCAAAGTGAGGTTATTCACCAGTCTTGTTCTATGGAGGATTTTGTTTTATAAGTTAATATTTTTGATATTAAAATGTATCAGTTTTGGAGGCCTCTTGATTCTGGAGAAAATAGGTTAAGACTTAATGACAGTATGGCAACATATTGAATACTGAGCCTGGTTCTTAAAGCTCTAAAGTGGAACGGAATTAGGCTAGTAGAAAGAGTGCAGTGCATTCTTATGTAAATTGTGAGGAGAATGGAGAATCTAATGTAATGAAAATAAGTTTAAACTCCTGGGCAGTGTTACACATGCACTAAAATGGAAAGGAACATCATACTTCAATGAGAGCTGTACCATTCCATGAATTATAACTGGAAGAGTACAGCCACCCCAGTACAACTCCCCAGATCTGTAAGTCTCAAAATGTGTCTGCATTTGTCAGCTATACTGTCATATTGCAATTGTTTGCACATTTTTTTCTCCCTTGCGGGGTATTTTTTTCTTTTCTTTTCTTTTTTTTATGGCAGAGCAGCCATGGAGTTAACTTATGCAGGTAAAGTGGGTGGCAGACGCCCACATATTATTTGCCCCTTACAAAAAATGCATTGTAATTAATGTCAATTGCAGTTTTGGTGAGATTGTTTTTTCAAAGAGTTTGACTGCTACCTTAGTGACCAGAATTAAGTACTGGGTGCATCCAGTTAAGTTACATGTCACTTCTAGAGGGCAAAAGGCGAAGATGAGTTTGAGAAGGATTGGAAAGTAGAGGGACACAAGTGGCAACTGAAAGAGGAATATCTTGACAGATTTGAAGAAACAGTATCTTACGATGATGGTGTTAGGATAAAGGAGTATATTACCTGAGGCAGTAGTGCATTACAAGCCAGCAGAAAGGTTTCACACTTGGACAGGTGAACAAGGAGATGTAGAGAAACTAATTGTAGTCCATTGATGTATTCAGTAGATTCAGGTCTGATTTCTTCCATCGGTCTTTTTTTCCCATCTTCGTTTTCATATGTAAAGTGAGACTTTTTAGTATTTTGGTGTTGGTAAAGAGAAATGTATATGGGAACAGTCAGGAAGCATGACGCATATCTGACTATTTTGCAGTGTTGTTGTAGAATTGATTGAGATCACCATTCCCTGTTGAGCTGTAGCCCTGTCAGTAAGTCATTTTGCCATTTGAGGTTTAAAAAAAAATACAGACATAAGTCTGTGACAGATTGTTGAGGTACATAGAAGCAGCATAGATGTGTTATTTTTTTAATACTTTTGTAGTTTGTCATCCACCACCTGTATTTACCCCATTCTTACCCTGCCGTTTTTTTTTTTAACAGCTTAAGCAGACTGTGGCCAAGCAAGATGAGATGATGCATTGGATACAGACACAGGTGACAAATGACTCTTAGAAAAGGCAGTTTTGTACTTCTATTAGAATGTGTTTATTTACAGAATTTTTGAAAACTGTTTTTTTTTCTAAAGGCGTGCTTACCATCAAAGTTAATGTGTAAATAAATTTCCTTTCCTGGGAATAGTTGTTTTCTTTTATATTCCCTCAGTGGTCATCAAAGAAATTTCAAAGTTCAGTCTTGGTGCAGTTATTCTTCAAGAGGGCAGACCTGTTGCCTGTGCATCTAGAACTCTTACCTAAACTGAGATGCAGTATGATCAAATTGAAATGGCACTTATGACAATTGTATTCGCATGTTCGAAGTTCCATGATTATATTTATGGCCAAGCAATCCAGATAGAAACTGACCATCAACTTCTATTCACTATTTTAAAGACGCCTATGCATTTCGCTTCAGTAAGACTACAAAGAATGATGCTCAAATTGCAAAAGTATAACTTCAAAATGATCTATACAAGGGATAAGCTTCTTAATCTGGCTGATACCTTATCCAGATCACCCAGAAATACAACGGAATAGTTTGATGCAGAAGAGTTTGACTTTGATGTCATGGAAGTGCGTAATTTTTCTTCCACGAGACTTGATGAGCTGAGAGATCATACAAAAACTGATACAATTTTGAAAAAGCTCAACCACATCATCAGTGTAGGATTGCTGTCAAAGCAGTCCTGTGTACCACCAGAAGTACAACCTTACTTTTCATACAGAGATGAAATGCTGATCGAAGATAGTATCATTTTCAAAGGTCCAAAAGTTGTTGTTCCTACTTCTTTACAACATGAATACATTCAGATTTTACATTGTGGTCCCCCAGGTTCTAATTCTACCAAAAGAAGGGCAAGAGGACTAGTATTTTGGTCTTCTCTAGTGAAAGTCATTGATAAAGTGCTTTCTTCTTGTTCAGTGTACAACAGTACTAAGCCACATTTGCAAAAAGAGCCACTTAAGCTAAGCCAAATTCCTGAACTACCTTGGTCAACAGTAGTGGAACGGTCAGCATTACGTAGTGTTGGTAGACTCTTACTCAAACTGGTTTGAGATTGATTTGCTACCTAACCCAACACCCAGTGCTGTTATTACTAAGATGAAATGTCATTTCTCAGTCCATGGTAGCCCACATAGTTATTTCTGACAATGGTTCTCAGTTTACCAGTTAGTTGTTTGAGATTTGCTAAAGAGTGGACTTTATCCATGTTTCTAGCAGTCCTGAATATCCTCAGTCAAATGGTCTTGCTGAACGTGCAGTACAGAGTGCAAAGCAATTACTGGAGAGGTCAAAGCGTGACAGTACTGATATCTTCTTGAATTTACTCAATCTCAGAAATGTACACTGTGACAATCAACTTGGCTTGCCTGCTCAGAGACTTCTATCTAGGCAAACCAGAACAACCTTGCCTATCAGTTCTAGTTTGTTGTTGCCTAATGCTAAAAACAAGAGAGCAATCAAAGCCCAACTTTTTAAGAACTGTTCTTCTCAGAAGTCCAGCTATTATAAAATGAGCAGATTTCTTCATCCGTTAAAAGGAGGAGAGACAATGAGGATGCAAACAGCAAAAGGCTTTGATCGAGTTGGTCAAGTGGGGGGGGGGGGGTGGTATTTGTACCAAGCCAAGATCCTACTTAGTGGAATCTGAGGGTATAGAGTACAGGAGAAACTGCAGACATCTTCCTGTATCAGAAGCGATATCAAAGCATCATACCTGTGATACAGTCTGTAGACCTCAGAGCAACCCTGACAATGTTCGTATCGAAGAATGTGTCGAAATATCCATTCCCTTTCCTGATGACCCAGTTGTCCCCAAAGTCGAACATTCCTTGAAGACGGTCCCTTTTGCTAGATCCCGTTCTGACTTTTATGTTACATGATCAATTCATATTTCTAGACCTAGTGTAAAATACACAGCAACCTGGACAAAATTGTTTTATATATGTCTAATTTTGTATGATTGCATGTCAAATAACTGGTTCTGTATAATTGCATGTCAAAAGATCATTTCTGTACATTGCATGTCATTGAATACTGTCATTTCATACATGGGCTATTTCTCAAAGAGGGGGGGTGTAGATCAGAGCAAGTATATGTACCTTTAAGAAGCATTTCCAGATGTAACATGTGCATATAAATACTGAGCATGTGCAGGCAGCATTGCCATTTTGAGAGAACAGCCAGAGTGTTAACATGTATGAGTGTGGTAGTCAATCTGTTTATAAGTTTATTCATAGGTTCATAGATTCATAGGTTTATAGATTAGTACTAAGCTAACTGCCCTTGAGACTGCGGTGCTAGTGCTGCGATAGCATTGTCGCCTCACAGTAAGACGTTGTCCTGTTCGATTCTCAGCTAGAGCGTCTTCTGTGTGGGGATGTACGTGAATGGGCGTACCTTCGTTGAAGGTTGTGCGTCAGGGCCAGCAACTCGGCACGTAAAAATCTACTGCCAATCATTAGCGGACCGGAGTTCCGCTGTGGTGACCGCTAATCGGGAAAAGCCGAAAGACACAACAACAACTAAGCTAACTGCCCTTGTGAGCAATTTTAAGCATAGCCAGTTATCCCTTGTTCATAGGTTCATAGGTAGGGTACTAGGCTATTGGCCCTAGGGCCTGTACAAGCCTAGCCAAAAAGGTGCCCTGGCTTTCGCCACACAAGAAAATTATTTTCCTGTGCCCCTGTCGAGCAGAACCACAGAAGTGATCCCCGGGGTGAATTTCCTATTACTCACCCAATCATCAAGATTTTTCTTGAAGAGTGCTAATGAGGAGCTCTGTTTGACAATAGATAGGTAGTCTGTTCCAGAGTATGGGAAGTCTCTGGGACAGGAATCTATCCCTCCAGCATGTTCTGTTTATTGTGGTGACAAGTTTAGGTCCCTAGAGCATGTAGCTCAGAGGGATTCGGATTTCTTTAAGTGGAGCATGTCCAACAGCTCTGGGTTTGACATAGCTTTGTATGTTAGGCAGAGATCGCCTCCAAGTAGGCGATATGCGACGGAGTAAAGCTGGAGTTTTTTGAGACGGTCTGCGTAAGGCATCTGTTTGAGGCCAGTAATCCTCTTTGTGAGGTATTTTTGCAGCCTTTCCAGTTGTTGTAGATGTCTTGTGAGGTACATACTAAAAGGGGAATTGTACTCTATAATAGGTTTAATGAGTGATGAGTAGAGGGGAACAATGACCTCTTTTTTTCTGGATGAGAAACCTTTTGTGATGAGGTGTGCCACGTAGAAGAATTTCCTGACCACTGTGGCGATGTGATTATCAAAGGAGAGACTACTGTCCACCTGTGTCCCAAGGTCTCTTATCACACTTTCGGTGTTAGACTACTGGTAGTTCATGGGTACCGAATTTTTACCAAAGGGGATGACAATGCATTTTTTGGCATTGAGCTTGAGACCATGTCTTTGACACCAGGCATCTGTCTCAGTGAGGCCCTTTTGTAGGATGTTCACATCGTTAGGAGTTTCAGTTATGGCTCCTTGTTTGCAGTCATCTGCGAATTTAGTTAGCCAAAGACCTTCTGTGTTAGCCTGTACTTCAGAGAAGTAGATACCAAACGGGAGAGGACCCAGGACTGAACCCTGTGGTACTCCACTTGTCACTGGTCTGAATTCTGATTTGGAGTCTGCTACTTTCACAGTGTGGGTTCTGTCAGTAAGCCAGTTGGCAACCCATCTTGTGATGTAGGGATTTATACCTAGTTTAGTGAGTTTATCTATAATTCCAGAGTGGGGGATGGTGTTGAACGCCTTGGCGAGATCTAGATAGGCTGTGTGAACCACCTTACCCTCATCTATGTCTTTGGTGACTACTTCAAAGAAGTCTATCAGGTTTAGGAGACATGATCTGCCTTTTACAAACCCAAACTGTGTGGTGTCCAGAGTTTGGAGATCTCCAATGTCTTTGTTTATGAGTTCCATGATGATACATTCCATGGCCTTGCAGATGAGGCTCGTCAGGCTAATGGGGCGGTAGTTCCCGGGGTCTGTTGTGGCTCCCCCTTTGTGGAGTGGGATAACTGTTGCGGTGTGCCATTCAATGGGCACAAAGCCTGAGGTGAGGCTATGATTGAACATGGTACTTTAGGTGGGGTGCCAGTTCGTTCTGTAGTTCATGTAGATCTCAGCCTGGGATGTTGTCAGGTCCCATTGATGCTGTGTTCTTGGCTTTGAAGAGTTTGTTTTTTTACCTGTGCAGCTGTGATTACAGGTACTTTGCATTCTTCCGGTATAGAGATAGGCCCTTTAGGGGATGAGACAGGGGTAAAGTTAGCACTGAACCTATCTGCCAGGATGTTGGCAATATCAGTTGGTTCTGTATATTTAGTGCCTTTGTGCTGTAACTCAGAGCAGATCTGAGTGTTGCCATTGAGATTCTTGACATAGCTATAGAATGTTTTGTGGTTTTCTTTAGAATCAGTGGCGATTTTGTTTTCGTAACTAGCTTTGGAGGATTTTATGAGGAATCTCAGCTTTTTACTGAGGCTGACCACGGAGTTCCTCCAATCATGGATTTTGCTCTTTTTTGCAGCAGTTTCTTTCTTCTGTTGTAGAGTTTGTTTATAGCAGGGGACCACCAGATTGGCTTCCTTTTTTTGGAGGATAGCATCTTGGTTCTGTTAGGGATTGCACGATCCATGCACTCGTGTAAGTGCTTATAAAGTACAATTGTATAGGATTCAGCAGTCATATCTCTATTGTCCGTCAGCATGGGTGTAGTGAAGTTTGCCACTTCTGACTTAAGAAGCATGAAGTTGGCTTTGGAGAAATTTTTTACGGTGGTTTCCCTAATGGGGGTTGGGGGTGAGATGTGGATGTCTAGGGTGATTTGCTTGTGGTTGAATTGGACCAACGAGGAATTTATGGAACACCGATTGCCCATCTTGGTAATGACCAGGTCTAGGATATTGCTGCCCCTGGTGGGGGTGTGGGTAAGTTGATCCAAGGCATTGGAATTTATGAATTCCAGAGAACGTTGAGCACAAGAGTTGGTACATGAGTAGTTTTCCCAGTTAATGGTGGGGTAGTTGAAATCGCCCTTTATTAGGGTGTTAGGTTGTACCCTAATATTTTCCAGTGTATCAAGAAATGAGGAGTCGGAATCCTGGGGCATGGTGGGGGATCTGTAGCAAGCTACAATTTGCATTGCGGTCTTGCCCAGAGTTAGTTGCACTTGGATAATCTCAGATGCATTATGCTGAACAAACAAGCCTGGAGGTATGGGTATCCTTAATGAATATAGACACGCCTCCGCCTTTAGTGCTTCGGTCCAGGTTAGGTGGCCGAAAGGTGTGGTATGAATTACAGCCTGGTAATGCATGGGTGATGTCTGGAGCCTTGAACCAGGTCTCTGTCACTGCACAGATGTCGATGTTCTCCATTTTAAGGAGTGCCTCGAGTGAGTGCATTTTGAGGTTTAGAATTCTAGCATTAAGTAGCATTACCCTCAGATTTTGCTTGCTTATACCTGTTTCGGTGGTGAATTTGTCATTTGAATCTTGTCTAAAAAAGGCCCTATAGGGGTGGCAAGAGCCTTAGCCAGTATTCAGAATCCCAAAGGCGACAGGTGCAGGCCATCTCTGGCAAAGCATCGTGGTTTGTCAATCATGTCATCCCAGGCAGACAGATACTGGATCCCCTTAGAATGACACCAGAAGCTTAGCCAATTGTTGAAGTCAATCATTTTGTCCTAGTACTGTGGTATCATTCTGGGTCATGGCAGGATGCTACTCAAGGCTAGGGTCATACCCGCCTGGGCTACACGATCAGAAAGCTCCTCCATGCCTCTTTTCATGTAGTCCAGGGAGGTACATCTCAGGTCATTCACACCAACATGGACAATGACAGAGTCATATTTGTACTTGTTCTGGAGTGACCTGAGTGCATGCGTTATGTGGCGAATCCTGGCACCTGACAGTAACTTTCTCCTTGTGTAGTCTGGTGAGTGGAACATCAGTGTGCCTGACTATAGAGTCACCTATGACTAGAGTGTCGGGTACGTTGTTATGCCTTATGGCCTGTGGTTGAGTGGCACACTGAGTTTGTGGGTTGTTGTCGTTTGGGTTGTGTTGGGGGGTGGAGGTTGCTTGCGTTTCTGCTTTGGAGGTCCCTGTTGCTTGGGTAGATTTTTTTTAAAGCCTCCGTGAATGTAGGTGTGTGTTTTGTGTTTCTATGTGTGTGTTTTGGTGGTGTAGGTTTTGAGGGACTATGTGATGATTGTGGTATGGTGCAAGTGTTTACCTTCTCCTCTTGACTGTCTAGTCCAGTCTTGGGTGAAGAGAGCTTTGCTTCCAGTTTGGTTATACAAGTGCATCTCTCACAGGTTGTAGTGTTGGGTGGTAGGAGGAGTGGGTTGTCTGTGTACATAAGGCAATTGCTGCATTGCCCCAAGATGCTCAGATTCATCAGGTAGACAGGAGAAAACACCGGGAGCTGACCCTTAGACATGCCTGGATAGGTGCTTATTTATTAAGTACTAAAAACTGTTTTCCTCTAGACAAGTGTGGAAAGTTGAGTGCTGTAGTAATTTGTAGCTTATTTAGTGCTTACAATGAGTTCTGAACAAGTGGAAAGGGGGAAAGGAGGAGCAGAAGCTAACTGGGTTGGCCTTCTCAAATGCTCTCCCTGGAATAGGTAGAATAGCTGTCCATTATCAAGTGATAGTTCAGGCAGTTTACAATCCCTCAGAGCAGAATTTAGTGGCAGACTCTTTGATCAGGTCCAGAACACAAGCTCATGAATGGATGCTTCACAGAGATGTATTCCTAGACATTGTCCATCGGTGGGATATTCCTCAGGTATATCTTTTTACCTTCCCTCCAAACAGACAACTTCCTCTATTCTGTTCCAGTGTACCAAGTCCTCTGGCTTGAAAAGAGGATGCCCTGTCTTTTTCTTGGAAGGGGGTGTTTCTGTAATCTTTCACTTCCCTTCCTCTGTTGTATCAAGTTCTACACAAGATTAGGCAGGACTTTCCCAAAATGTTGTTTGACCAGAGGCAATTTCCACAAGTTGCTTCACTGGGTGGATCTTCTCACTCAAGACAGTGGATCTCTTGCCCATCCTCACCTGTCCACTCTTCAGCTGACATTGTGGAAGACAGAGTTTTGCAACACTGCAGTGAAGGACATGTACTGTTATGGTAAGCTTTTCCACAATTGTACTATGTCCTTCTATATCACTGTTGCAGTGTTCTTTACTTAAGGGAGAGTACAAGTGCAAGCCTGGGAGGAGGAAGGTAGGGAAAAATCCTCCATGAACACATGCAGAATAGCTTTGGGTTCTACAGGAGGCCAGGAAACCCAATACCAGAAAATTCTATATATCCAAAAGGAAAAGATTTCCTGTTTGCTGCCTCTCTTGCCATCAGGATTCCCTATCTGCCGCGATCCCTCAGGCTTTCTCTTGTTTGTGTGATCAGCCCAATGTTGGGTTGGCATATTTTTCAGTTAAATGCTCACCTGTCAGCAATTTCTGCTTGACTGCCATTAAATCCTCCTCTGGTCTCTAGATTTGATATCAAACAATTCCTTAAAGAAAGGCATCCTTCATATCAGACCTCCCAGGAAGCTTATTCTGCCTTCTTGGGACATCAGTTTTGTACTTGAGAAATGGACCCAGTCTCATTTTGTACCTGCTGCTTCCTTTTGCAACATTGTACTTGGAAGACTGCGTTGCTTTTGGTTCTTACTTCAGCCAAGAAAGTGTCTAAACTTCAGGCTCTCGAGGCTGCTCCTCCTTTTTGAGTTTTTCTTAGAGGCAGGGTGTCGCATCATACTAATCCTCCTTTTATGCCTAAGGTGGTCAGTGAGTTCTCCTTTAATCAGTCTAGTCATCCTTCCTCTTTTCCTTCTCCACAGTCTGCAAGTGAGAAGGTTCTTCACATCTTGGATTTACACAAACAGCTCAGATATTATTTAGATAAAACTAAAATTTTGTACAGATCTGAGCAGCTTTTTGTTTCCTTTCATCCCAGGACATTGGGTTTGCTGGTTTCTAAGCAAACCATCCCCTCTTGGATTTCTAAGACCATTTCCTTTTCTTATTATTTTCATGGCAAATGTCTTTCCTCATATGTAAAAGCAAATTCTACTAGGGCAGTTGCCTCCTCAAATGCCTTTTTCAAGGATCTGAATACAGTTCTATTCCTTGAGGCTGCTACTTGGTCCTCTGTCCATACTTTTACTAAACATTACAAGTTTGATATGTCCAGGTTCATAACAGGCTTTGCTATTCTGCATGTGTTCATGGAGGGTTCTTCCTCCTCCCAGGCTTCTTCTTGAGCTCTTGTACTTTCCCTTAGGTAAAGAACACTGCAACAGTGATATAGAAGGACATAGTACAGTTGTGTAAAATCGTACCATAACAGTAGATTTTCTCTTCACTGTTGCTATATTCTGTCCCTCCCTCCTTACCCCTCTGTCCTGACTCTTGCCCTGTGTTCTGGTTGCCCTCCTGGCTGAGGGGCCCTTTTCCCTTCTGGATGCACTTGTTCCTCTCTGTCCCTGAGAGTATTCTGTTTCTCCTGGGGCCTTTTCAGTACATCACGTTTATGCCCTACTTCGTGTACAGGGAGCGCACATATGACTTATGGCTCCTGAAAGAGCTGAAGGCTTTAGTATATTGGCCGGATGTTGGGCTAACCTTGACAGGAGATCCCCTAGGTGACGAATGCTGAAACAGTGAGGAGAAGGACATATACTGTTATGATGAGATTTTATACAACTGTACTTTTCTGCATTTTGGGAGGACTTAGTGTAGTGACTCTGTTTAAAAGTAGTCATAAAACAGCAATATGTCCTACTATTCTCATGTTGCCGTATTCATAATAGTGGGGGGGGGGGGGGTCACTGCCTGCAGTACCTGACATGCGGCCAGTATACCAAAGTCTTTGAATAAGGGGTATGTGTGACGTTGCATGTCAGAGCTACAAACCTATGTCGGCTATATATGTGACATCTGGGCTTACCCAATTCAGAACTTTCCTGCCGCCGTGATCTACAGACGTCCAGTCACCAGCTCGCGGAGTCCAGTTGTTCATTTGCCTTTGGCTGTCCACATTCAAGCTAAGTACCCTTTTGGGATTTTTGATTACACCTTCTTTCTTGTATTCCAGACATACATGTCCGCTAGGAAGGAGAAAGTGTGCTTGTGGAAGACAGATTCCACACAAGAACACACACTACAGGTGCTTATTTTGCTTAGGGGCAGGCCACAACTACAAGTCTTGTAACATCTGCCCAGTCCTTTGTTCCCAGTACTTTGAGAAGCCATCTGGCTGCTTTAAATTTATATTTATAGAATCAAAAAGACTCCATTTAGCGTCAGGTATGGAAGGCGGGATAGGTACCTTCAAGGAGCCGCCACGGAAGATGGCCAAAAAAGTTAGGCAGGACGCCCATGCTGCACCTCAGGAGTCTGGTGAGACTCTCGATGCGGATGATAGTCCAGGGTCTCATTGGGTGTTGGTTTTACTGCTAGAACTGGGAACTGTGGCGGAAGCCAGTTCAGAAGAAACCCAGAGTACGTCCACTGAGGTTATTCAACCATCAGGCCCTGATGGTGAGGGGGAACCATGGCTCGTGACATTGGAGGGACCTTCTGCTGCTTTACCATCCAGCCTGGCATCGGCTCCCAGACCGACTACTTCTCCTGTTTCCATAAAAAAGAAACAAAAAGAAAAGCACAGAACTACAGAATCTACATCACAATGGGAAGCCTTTTCACAGCACTTGTTCAGAGCCTTCCAGCCCCTTCAATCTCGGGAGCCCCAGCCAGTTGTACCCCCCCCCCCCCATGCAGCCCTTGGAAGACTCTGAGGAAGAACCCTCTTCCTCAGACGAATCCCTGATTTGTAGTTCCCAAATTGAGTCACCCCCAATGATTTTGCTACCCTCGAAGAAGACACTCTTAGTCCTGACTCTTCTGGAGAAGAATTTTCTTTTGGGGATACCATTACATTGATGAGAGAGCATTTTAAATGGGAGGTCTCCGAGACAAAAAAAGATGTATTTTGAACTTCTGCAGATGAAGCAAGCTTCTACTAGTGCAGTTCCCCCTTTGCTCCCAGCTTTCCTAGATGCCTCTCAGGCCCCAGACTCTCAGCCTTCAGCTTCTAAACGACCTGATAGATTGTACAAGGTTCCCCAACAGGCACAATTCCTGTTCACGAATCCTCCTGCAGACCCTGCAGTTATTGCTGTGTCAGCAGACAAATCCTCCAGGCAGCTACCCTCTACTTCTTTGTTCCTTACAGATAAAGATAGGAAATTCATAGACAGACTGGGGAAGAAAATTATACACTTCTTCCACCATGGCTATTAGAGCTATTAATTACCAAATCTGCATGGCTAAATTTGTATTTGTCCTAGATTCATTGTCTAAGGCTACTGCTCTAATGTATGATGTAGCAGATTCTCCTGATAAGTCTCAGCTTACTGCCCTGCTCTCAACTCTCTCTCAGGTGACCAGGCATTCTATCAAGTGCAGCTATGATGCTGTAGAAGCATCATCCAAGTCTGCAGCATCTGGCTCTGTCTTGAGAAGGTATTCCTGGCTGAGACTCCAGCCATTACCCTTGGATGTACAGGCCAAATTACTTGATGCACCTCTGGACAATAAAGCCCTTTTTGGCACCGCTTCAGCTGAGCTCCTTAAATCCCTCCAAAAAAAGGGCAAAGAGCTGCAGAATTTGAAACATTTGCTTGTCTCGCCCATTCCTAGATACCACAGGAACTACCCACAGAAGACCAGTTTTGTAAGGAGGCAGTCCTCCTACTCTTCTGCAGCCCAGTCTAAGGGACGGAGACACCCTAGGAAGCAAACCACTCCTAGACCCTCCACCACCTCTAGCCCAACTTCCTTTCAAAGACAGCCTGACCCAGACAGAGCTTCTTCACTGTGACTCAAATCCCTTGCCCAGATCCACCCCCCTGTCCCTCCGTCTAACTCTTTCCCTACCTTTCTTGCAGAAAATCTTTTCAGAGAGTCAGGTCCTTTCTTTTATACAAAATGGGTACTTCATGGCTTGGTGGGCAGTTTCACCCTTCCAGGGGACCCCCTCAACCTCCATCAGATCAGCTCCACCTTTTCCTTGCGATTCTGGATCAGCTCCTATCTCAAGGCACAATAGAATATGTCTATCGGGATCAGACAGCTAAGGAATTTTATTCCAGAATGTTTCTGGTCCCAAGAAAGGTTGGCCGTTGGAGACCAATTCTAGACTTGTCCCTGCTCAATCAATATCTGAAGGAGCCTACCTTCAAGATGCTGACTTTACAGCATCTCTTACCTCTTATCCTTCACCAAGCCCTTATGGCATCCCTGGATCTGAAGGACACTTACCTTCACATCCCCAATCACCCCAGCTACAAGAAATTCCTATGTTTCTCTGTGGGTTCTTCACATTTTCAGTTTTCTGCATTGCCATTGGGGCTCTCTACATCACCAAGAGTATTTACAAAGTGTCTAGCCCCAGTTATTGCCCATTGCAGAATGCAGGGCACACAAATTTACTCCTGCCTAGACAACCTGCTAATCCTGCACCAGGAGTATCACTCCCTGTTCCATCACTTACACATTGTGTGCAGGATCTTGGAGGACCTAGGTTTCACAGTGAATCTACAAAAACCCCAAATGACACCAAGTCAAGACCTTGTCTTCTTGGGGTTCAGGATAAGGACAGACATGATGTTAGACTTTATCCCCTGCCAGAAGGTGGAAACCCTCACCCATTACTTACTTCCAATCTCTCCTTCCTCTCCCAGCCATCTCAGCCAGGGAATTTCTGCAGGTCCTAGGTTACATGTCCTCCTTGATTCCCTTGCTTCCCTTGGCCATGCTTAATATGAGGAAATTCCAGTGGGTCTTGAGGAATTTATGGAGCCAACACACACATCCTCTGGATGTTACACTTCCTCTTCTCCCAAGCTTGCAAAAGGAACTGTCATGGTGGATCTCAAACATTACCCTCAATCAAGGGGTACCCCTGCAGATCCCTCCTCCCACACAACACCTGTACACAGATGCATCAGATCTGGATTGGGGAAACATCCTGGACAGCAACAACAGTCAGGACAAAGTTCAGGAGGAGTGGTCCACCCATAGAAAAAGGGACTACATCAATGTAAAGGAACTGCAGGCCTTCCAAAAGATTCTGCAGTCAGGCACCTTGAAGGTAATCACAGACAATATAACTGTTCTTTGGTATGTCAGCAAGCAGGGAGGGACAAGGTCCTATCCACTCTGCACCTTGGCAATTCAAATTTCGTCCCTAGCGGCGAAACTTCACTTGCAAGCTGTATACATTCCCTCAGCAGATAATGTAATGGCAGACACCCTCAGCAGAACCCTAGCACCTTCTCACAAATGGATGCTTCACAGAGAACGTGTTTTTGGATCTCATTCACAGGTGAGGTATTCCACAGGCAGATCTGTTTACCTCATCCCAGAGCAGACAGATGCCCCTGTTTTGCATGAGAACTCCACATCTACAGGCTTGGAAGGTGGACGCCTTCTTTTTTTCATAGGAGAGGATGTTTCTTTATGCCTCCCTCCCTTCATACTGATTCAAAAAATGAAGTCAAAGACAAGCCAAAAATCCTCCTGGTGACCCCCTTTTGGCCAAGACAGCATTGATTTCCCTTACTTTTTCTGTTAGCCAGGGGCAATCACCACAGCTTACCTCACCGATTCGACCTACTCACACAAGACAGGGGATTCCTCATCCACCCTCAGGTGCTCAATTTCAAACTCACCTTATGGGTGATAGTATTTTGATTCCCTTCAGACACCTGTATTCATAGGGCATACTCAATGTCCTGCAAGAGGCCAGGAAGCCTAGTACCAGGAGAAATTACGTATGTTATCTAAATGGAAAAGATTCTCCAGGTGGTGTCTCAAGAACAAACAGGATCCATTACTTGCTACAGTACTTATGGTCCTTTCTTATTTGTGTGAACTGCTACATTCAGGTCTGACGTATTCATCAGTAAAAGTGCACGTGTCAGCCATCTCTGTTTGTCTCCACTTAGTACACCCTTTGGCATCCAGACTAGAAGTAAAACTCTTCTTAAAAGGGGTCCTCCAAATCAGACCTCCTTGTAAGCATGTTCCTGCATCCTGGGGCCTTAATTTTGTGCTGGAAAAACTCACATTACCTCCCTTTGAACCAGCCCATTCAGCATCTCTTAAGTTATGTACTTGGAAAACAGTTTTGCTGGTGGCCCTTATTTCTGCCAGGGGGGATCTCTGAAAGCCAAGCCCTTATGTCCACTCCTCCATACCTTATCTTTCGTAGAGATAGGGTCTCCATCAGGACCAGTCATTTCTTCATGCCTAAGGTAGCTAATGAGCTCTCCTTGAATCAGATCATTAATCTACCTGTTTTTTCCCTCAGCCTCAGAACTCCTTAGAAAGAACTTCACATTCTCTGGATGTTCATAGACAACTGAGGTATTATCTGGACAAGACCAAATCTACTGGAAAGTCTGACCATCTTTTTGTGTCCTTTCATCCTAGAGCCCTGAGCAAGGTGGTGCCAAAACAGACAATTGCCTCATGGATTTCTAAGGCTCTCTCTCTTTGCTATTCCATTCATGGAAAATAATTGAACTCTAATGTGAAAGCCCATTCCGCCAGAGCAGCTGCCTTTTCGGCAGCTTTTTTCAGAGGCATTGACTACGCTTCCATTCTGGAAGCAGCCACCTGGACTTCTGTACATACTTTCACCAAACATTACAAGTTAGACTTGATTTGTAGATTAAGGGCAGGGTTTACCAGATCAGTTTTGCAAGGTCCCATCGACTCTGTCTCCCAACCTACCTCTCAGGCTCCTGCCTAAAGCTTTGGTACTCTCCCAACTGTTATGAATACTGCAACATGACAATAGAAGGACGTAGGATAGTTATGTAAGAACTTACCATAACCATAGATGTCCTTCTCTTCCATGTTGCAGTATTCAGTCCCCCCCTCTTACCCCCTTCTTTATTTCTTGTTTTTTTTCTTTTGTTGGTTTGTATTCCTTTAAAGGGTTATAAGAGCTACCATATAGTTCTACAGCTTGCATACTTCCTTGACTGGTGGTATGTGCGGGTCTGGAAAGCTGCTTTTCTTCTAACCTCCCAGGGGTACTGCTGTATGTGACAGTCAGTTCTAAAATGGGTACATGCAGATGTCACATATATAGCCAACGTAAGTTTATCTCTCTGGAATGCAACATCGCACGTAACTGTTATCCAAAGACTTTGGTATACTGGCCGGATGTCCGGTGCTACAGGGAGTGACCTCCCCACTGTTATGAATACTGCAACATCGAGGAAAAGGACATTTATAGTTATGGTAAGTTCTTACACAACTATCCTTTTTCATACAGCCTAGTGCCAATGGTGTGAATTTAAGAGATTGTGGTGGAATTGAGGGAGATAAAAGGGACTGTAGAGAAAAGAGTGAGGAAATATTTATACAGCGGCACATTTGTCCTGGAATGTGAATGGGCTAGTAAATGACAGAAAGAAAAATAAAGTGATGGCTTATTTTTTTAAAGGTACTGCACAAATAGTGATGTTACAAGAGAAACACTTGAAGTCCTATGAACATCAGAAAATGATTATACAAACTGGGAGCAAAGCTTATACAGCACAACTAGAGGATGCAAGTAAAAGGGGGCTTACATTTAGAGCAAAAATGCACTTCCATAAAAAATTGAGGAAGAAAAAATAGGCATAGGAGGTATGTAATTTTAAGAAAGTATTGGTGGAATAAGAGAATTACATTGTTAACATTTACATACCAACAAAAGTTAACATAGAAGAACTGAAAAGTATATTAAAGGATATAATTACCTTTCAATAAGGGATACTAATCAGGAAAACTGGAAATTTTCTTTTTAATAAGCAGGGTGCCTTGTGGGAGGGCAAGGCAAAGTACAATTAGACAGGAAGCAAGATTTATTGAAAGACGTTTAGACATGCAGTAGGTGGATTGAACACACTAAATCCACTCTGTGTGTGTGTGTGTGTGTGTGTGTGTGTGTGTGTGTGTGTGCGTGCGTGTGTGTGTGTGTGCGTGTGTGCGTGCATGGTGTGGAAGAACTACAATGACAGGGTTAGCCACTCTGTACTCTAAAATGCTGGATTTCCAAGATATACGCATTGCTGTCAGAAAGTGTTGGGAAGATATCACCCTCATTGCCTCTTGACACACAGGATGGGATCAGGTTCCCCCTTGTTTATGTACCAAACCACTGCTGTTTTAGTCTGGATATTGATCACACCTTTGAAGAGGCGGTCTTCAAAATCCTGCAGTGCAAGGCCTACTTCTCTCATCTCCAAAACATTGATGTGTAGATGTACCTGGGAATGGGACCAGATACCAGGGGCCATCATCCCTTTGTAATGCTCTTACCCATTCCAGAAGGGAAGTAGTCATGGTTGCTGTGGCTGTGGGTTGTGGAAAAACAAAATAGACATTGTACACAGACCTAATCTGACACCAGTCACCAAAACATGTGACTATGACAAATGTCAGTGAGTTGAATAGGAAAATTCATGTGCTGTAATGTTATACACCACTGAACAGAAAGAGTCCATCGAAGAACTTGCATGGAAACCTGGCTAAAGGGACAAGGGAGATTGCATCGGCCATTAGACTGAGGAGACAGAAAGTCATGGAATGTGGTAACCTCTGAAGTAACAAGACTTGATTGGCTTGTAGTTGTAGGGATAGCAGTCTCAAGAGTGGAAGTCTTTTACAGTCTGAATGGTGGTATCCCTATGGTATCCTGTAAACTCTAGAGCTTGAACAGGTTACAGATTGGATTTGTTGAAACTGACTGTGATGCCCAAGGGCTGGCAAAGATGGAGCAAAAATTCTGTCACATGAATCAGTGATGTCCTTGAAGTTCATAGGAGGTTACTATTCTATTGACCTGAAGGTCATTTTAAGCCTAGCCTATTACACCCATTATATTTCATTAAAAAAGACTAGTCAGTGCCTAAGATTATTATTAGTAATGACTTTCCATGTCCAAGAAAGATGTGGGAGCTATTCCAGGCAAGAATTTGCGGTTTCCCATCCATTCATCCAGGCTCCTTTTGAACAGAATCATAGAGGTGGTCTGCTTAACATGAATTGGTAGCCTATTCCAGAGAAGTGGCAACCTCTGTGAGATGCTTTTGTTTCTCCATCATATCCTATTTAAATTGCAGGCCAGATTTAGGTCACTGGAGCAGGTAATTGTATTCCCATTTGACTTACGGACGTGTAGCAGCTTCATCAGGTTTGGGTTGGAGATTGCTGTGTAAGCCAGGCACAAGTCTCCCCTAAGCAGCCTGTATGCTACTGAGTGCAGTGATAAAGACTTCAGTCTGTCTGTGTAAGGCATGTGGTGAAGAGCCTGTATCTTCTTAGTTAAAAATCTCTGGGGTTTCTCCAGTTGCTGCAAATGCCTGGTATGGTACATACCAATGGGGGCCTTATACTCAATTATGGGCCTGAGAAGGGATGAGTGTAGGGGGGTTATAACCTCTTTTGCTCATGAGGCTATGCCTTTGCTAATCAAATGTGCGATGTAGAATGCCTTTGTGAGGAGCAAGTCAGTTACAGGAAGTCCTGGAATCTCTGTAGGCTAAGACAGCCTGCTACCACTGTCATGCCTTTGGTGAAGTCCAAGTACCTAAGGGGAAGCCGAAGGGCAGTTCCCAAAATTGGCAGGGGCAAGCTCCCAGCCTGAAGCACAGGAACCTCCTGGAATGCCTCATTAGTTTTATGTGGTAGTATGTATCTTTGAGGTTCACTGAGCACATCCAATTGTCCTTCCTCAGTAGTGGTAGAATGGATTGCATCTTCACCATCTGAAACGTGGCCTGTTTTAAAAAAGGTTTAATTTGCTCAGGTCCATAATGGGCCTAAACTCCTTGGTTTTCTTTGGCAGAAAAAAGTATCCTGAATTAGATCCTGGATCCTCTCTGGTCTGGTTTGACTTCTTGGATGACTCGTTTTTATGAGTACTCTTTGGATCTCTATAGCTCCTTCCTTTCTTCAGTAAGGTGGTACATCTGGAAGGGGCTTTTTGTCTTAGACTTTGGGTAAATTGAAAGTGAACAATGCAGCCACTGGAAATGGCTATCAACATCCAAGCATCTGACGTGATGTCATCCCAAACTTGGGGATGGACAGCCAAGTGCCTCCTGACTGCCACCAGAGCCCAGCAGTCAGACAAATTTTTACTAATGCTGGAAGGGATTGCCAGACAATGATGTAAACCCTGATTTTGTAGACCACCCCAGTCCCTAGGGCAGAGTCCATTAATGCCCCCCCCCTGCCTCAAGGATCACCTTTAGCTGGACATCCTGGGAAAATTATTGAGATTTGTGTAGGGCAACCATCCCCCCTCTCTTTTTTTGGGAGGCCAAATAAATTGGACACAAGCCTTGAAGCACTCTACAAAGGCCCATTCAGGCATGACAGTGGACTGCAGTGCCAGTGCCTGCTGCATATGTCATCCCATCCACTACAATCAACAATGAGTTGCATGGAAACATTAAATACAGGTAATTTAGTTGCCAGCTAAGTCTCCAAGGTCTGACAAAACTCAAGCGAAGGTTGTGATGTGACCAGCTTAGATGATTTAGTAATCCAGTCTCTCTCTGAAGCCTAGTCAGATCTGTCACTTAGTTCAGCGCACAGAGGGCCTGTTTGGCAGAAGCATATGTGCACTTTACAAGTCAGACCAGTGCCCATGACACTCTGGAGGATGAATCAATGCACCCTGTTCAGATATTTCTTTCTTTTTTCATGGCCATAGCGACAGCAGTGGCATAGACTGGACGTGACGTCAAAGATGGCTGCACATTGAGTGACAGCTTAATTTCAGCTCTCCCAGTGTGAAAACAGAAACTTAGAAAAGACAGCGAGTGAATTTGTGTTTTTCGGTAAATTTCAGTTACTGGCTAGTAGTAGAAGAAATTTGGAGAACCTGAAAGAAAATCAACCACAAAAGGTGAGGAAAAAACACTGGCTGGGCAGAATCCTGCAACTGTTCAACAAAAAAACAGTTCAAGCTCCACCTTTGGTACAAGACATGACTTCCACTAACCTAGATGAAAAAAATTAAGTCAAATTTGTACAGAGCTGATTAAAATAAATGAAACACTGAAGGAGTATATTAACTCAAATAAAAGCCTGGAAAATGAAATAAGCTTTTAAACTGATATTCACATGAGCTGATACAACTGCAAAAATCATAGGTCGAAATGAAGAAAAGTCTGGATGTGTATTAGAAAACTCAAAAAGAGATGTTTCAAAAACGGTAGAATTAAAGGACAGAGTACACAGGGAAAACCTGAAATTTTCTGCTGTATCAGAGAAACTTAAAGGAGCAGACTGTATTCATTTTACAAAAGCACAAACTAGCAGATTGACTGGTATTCCACAGAAGTTGTTTATTGAAAGGGTACATCATCATGTACTTTATACTTCATACCTGCATATGAGAAAGCAGCCAAGACCTCTAAAGATAAAGATGCAATCCCAGAAAGACTTGATTCTGACAAAACTGTGGCAGAATGACAAAAATACTAAAAGTTAGAAAGTACAGTGTTTGTGAAAAATGTTTACTCACTGTACACCAAACAGAAGAGGAGTAAATTTATTCCAGCAGTCAGGGAATATCAAGAGGCAGGTGTGGGATTCAAGCTGTTGTTTCCAGCTATCTTTTGAATATATTTTTTTCTAGATATTCAGTCATTTTTGATGCAGTACATGCTAAGGAGGAAATACAAATGTTTGTCTAACAAAAAGTGAGCAATCATACAGAAGGGGACTCTGCTTCTTATTCTTCTGATGATAAAGCTCATAGACTATGGCAGGACACCTTTTTCACTGTTCTAAAGGAAATGCTTGATAGAGAAAAGCATAGGAGCTGACTAAAGGAACCAGAAGTATGTCTAAAATGAACCAGAGCTGGTAGTTGAGAGATGGAGATCAACAGGAGGGAAACCATTAACTAGGAAATTAATGAATAAATGTGGGAATGTAAAGCATTAGTAACATTTGTGAAATATGGCAGAACAGGAAAACCTGGAAATATTGCACTTTTTTCACTTTGTTAAACTTCTAGGGGACTCCAAAGCATTGTACCCTACTTCATGTCATTCATGTTTGGAAGAACATTAAGGAAAGGGGAATAGGAAGGAAAGAAGTAACTATAAGTGAAACAATGTTTTGTTCTTAACACTATTTTTATAAAGCATGGCATATACTGCATGCTGTAAGTAAATTATTTTCAATTATTTTGTGTGCTATATGAATACTAAAGGAAATAGGTGCCCTTTTCCTTTCTTTCATTCTTTCTTGTTAGTTGTAAGAAATTAAATGTAGGCACTGCAGTGTAAAAAAAGAAGAAAGCCTGGATAAAGGCATGTTTAAGATAATAGGCTGTAATCATAGGTTGTTGAGGGAAGAGACATGCAGGATTACAGAGCAGTATACAAGTAAACATATGCCTTTTTCTTACATTTTTTTTACTTTTGCATAAGGTAATGACTGGATTAAGGCCGTTTGCTTGATCTGACAACAGGTTTTAAGTGGAGCAAGTAAATTAAAATTAAATAACATTGAATGTAACGAAAAGTTTTCCTTTAGCAAATAAGCATTCATAGTGTAACATGAGAAGCTTGTGGCTGAAGGCAACTGTGTATCTGTTTCTCATGTTTCTATGCAGACAGTCTGATGAGTACAATAAAAACAGAATACCTTTTTCTTTCAGCAGCTAAAAGACATTCTTTTCTGAAAGCATTCAAGTTATTTCCACATCTGGGAGAGGAATACAGATAAGATAAAAACAGCACTCAGTGTAAGTAGAAGCACAAGTTGTACCATGTGTCTTAGCATGGATAGCTTTCATTATAGGTCAGTTAAAGCCTGTGAGTGTAGCTGTCAGTCTTGGACAATTGTTCCTGTTAGGAGGGTTAAACTTCATTATATGAAGATGTATGCAAATTTGAATGTTAATAGAGAAGTAGTGATGGAATAGTAATTTGGTTATGCTAGTTAGAACTAGGTATAGTAGTTTAAGAAGTGCAGTAAAGTGAGGTATTAGAAGGCGATAAGCAGGTTAAGTGTTATAGTGCTTTAAAGTGAGGTATAATGAAGGTGATGAAGGGTGTTCGAGATATATGTCCCAGATGAGGAGCTGTGACAAAGCCAAGAGGCAGAGCGGAAGTCTTTTAGTAATGGTTTGCATAGGTGAAGGTGTGTGATAGACAAGGAATTTTACTCCAAGTTCTAGCTATATTATTTGAATGTAGACTGACCCCACCATCCCTTTGTAGTTTGTAGGCGTTAAGCAGTTGTTTATTATTTGACCGAAGGGGACAGTTTGGAATATAGTATTGGACTAGGGGTCTAATTGTACTGGGCAGGTTGATGAGGTATGGGTGATTGTATTGGTTAAGGTGAGCTGTGTATAAGATAGGTGCTGAGGAAGCTCTAGTCAATAAAGGGTTTTTAGTGATTAACAGTGGTGGGTCTGGTAAGGTTTGTTTCAAGTGAATCTGGCAACTTTGTTATAGCACTGTTCAAGTTTAGGACTAAGTGAGGTTTGTAGGTTTGTCATGATAGGGGTTCCTTAAAGGAGAGAGGGTAAGAGGAGAGTGGTAGCTAGAGTTACCTGGCAGAGTCTGTAAATAATTTCTTTACTCTATAGATAATGTTCTGTAATCTACAACAAAAGCTGCTGTTAAAATGGGGTAATTATTAGGGCATATAAAATATTGTATGATAACTATAGTAATCTGTCAGAAGGAATTAGGATTGGGAAAAAAGATTGGATAATCAATTCACGGTGAAACAATGGGAGGAAGTATGTATGTCTCCCAAGTATGCATCAGATTCTAGAAGATTTAGGTTTTTTGCTTGGAAGCGTTTGCATTGGTATTTTTATACCCCAAGCAGACTCCAAAGAATTTTTCCTCAAGTAGATTGCAAATGTTGAAGGTGTGATGGGGAAAGAGGTAATTGGGTATGTTTTGGGAGCGTAAGGAGTTGGCAGACTTTAAAAATACCTTGCAGACTACTGTGTCAGAAATACTGGGTGAGCAAATTGGTGTAAGTATGGAAATTATTTTTTGAGCTGTGCTACAGAATCAGAATTGCCTAGACACATAAAGGCCATACTGAGTTTAATTCTGGTGGCTGCCAAAAAAGCAATTACTAGAAAATGGAAATCAAAGTCTAAACCATAGTAAATATAGTAACAGAGATAAAAGAACTGAAAGTAGGATGTTTAAAAAAGTGTAGGAGAAAATTGCATAGAAAAAGTGAGACCAATACTTGCAGAATAATATACTCCGAACTCTAAAGACTCTCTCTTGGGTAATAACTAAATGTCCGAACTAAAAATCTAAAGATTTAGGAAAGAAGACATGACAGAATCTGGTTCAGTAACTGTATTTGAGCACTTCCGTTCATATGTTAGCAATCAGACTTCATCAGAAATACATTTCATTGCTTGTGAAAAAATGCTTAAATAGTACAGTAAAGTGCAATGGCACGAGTGCAGCTTTGTAGAACCATTACAACATAGAAACTCGATTGGTAGGACTAGTATAGCATAGAAAGTAAGCTGATTGGTTGAACTGGTGTAACAGTGACAGGGTTCTATTGGTGTACCCGTGAGGAAACCACAAGGATAGGGGAATACTCTACCTATTCCATCTAAAGAAGCATCTAATATTTAGGCTTCCATTTAGCCCTGGGGACATCTTGGCCCTGAGCTGAATTTGCCATTTCAGCTCTCTGATCTCAGGGAATTGGTTACTATCCCTTATGAAAGTGTGAACTTGTTCTAGGACGAGGAAGTTAAAAGCTTTGAACTGGGAGCATTTTAGGCTGTGCTTAGCTAGAGCGTTCCTCATGTCTACATTTCTGATTGCATGTTTCTAAGTCTACAGGTAGTTTTACCCACGTAGAAAGGGTGACAGTGGGAGCAGGTGGCTAATTAGACAGTATTGGTGGAATTAGTTTAATTTGCCCCAAGTTTGGACTGAGAAGTTGCGGCTTGCTATGGATATAGGGCTGTCTGTGGTAAGGTGCTTGCAACAGCAACAACTTCCACAGGGGAAGGTGTCAGTTTCTGTGGGGTTTTGTGCTTTGGCCTACTTCTGTATGGCTTCAAGCATCTCTTTTAGGGTTCTGGCCTTTTTGTAACAAAAAGATGAAGATGACCCTAGAATTCTGCTGAGGGTTGGTCTGGATAAATTTCCAGTGGTAGTAATGGTGGCCCTGATGCTTTTGCATCTAGGGAGATGGGCAGAGGAAAACGAGTGGGGTCTTTGGTTTCTTTTTTGGGTCCAGGGACGAACCCATATTTAAGAATAGGTAAGTGTCTTGTGTGCTGGTTCTTTTACTTCCTTAAGACAATTGATCACTTATTTCTGTGGGTAATTCCTGTCCAGGAACATTTTGGTAAGGAGTTCACATTCATTGTCGAACATCTGATCATCGCTTATAATTCGACTTAGTCTGACGAGCTGCCCTTTCATTTTGCTTTTTTATGTGAAAGGGATGCGGACAAGAGAAGTCTAAGTAACTGTTTCTGAAGGTGTTTTTACTGTGTATGTTGGACAGGAATTCACCAGCATTGGCGTTAAGGGTCAGGGTGATGTCCAGAACGTAGTGTGTGTTGCCTACACCTGGCATGGTGAATTCAAGAAATTTGATTCTGTGATTGATTTCTGCCAAGAACATTTGTAGGTCTTGTTGAGAACTGGTCCACAGGAAAAACAAATGCACACTCTGGAAATACTGGAGCTTGGGAAGAGTGTCTGCTTTACAGGTGCACAGAACCAGGTTCGCATAAGCGGGAACCATTTTCGCTCCCATGCCTACTCCTTGCCTTGGTGATTGTGCCGTGAAAGGAGAAAAAGTTGTTCTCCAACACAAGCTGAATGAGGACTTTGTGTGTGGACCATCTCTAGGTCCATATTAGTGTGTTTAGTAAGGGTATTGGGTGACTAGTTCTCGTCCCTCACAGTGGGGAATGCTGGTGTATAGCGAAACTATGTCTAGGGTGACTAGTATGCTTTGTTTGGGTACTTCTGTGAGGGTAAAAACTTGGTTGAGGAAGTCCCAAGAATCTTTCAAATAGTAAATAGAACATTGTATTACAGGGTTAAGGTAAAAATCTACTAGTTCGGAAATGTATTCAGTTTTGATCCTCCTCAACGACACATTGTGTCTGAGTGGAGGATTTGCTTCACTTTTGAGAACTTTGGGTATTCCAAACATTTTGCCAATAATGTTTTGGAGGAATGAGGTTTAAGGGAAGTCAGGTATTGAATGAGCTATTTAAAGTTCTTTTGACAGTTAACTGCATAGAAGAGTATATGTGATGTATGATGTTTGCAACCAAAAATAGATCAATATGGTTTATTTTCATTTATGTAAACGTATGATTGCCTATGGTGTTAAGCGATAAGTCAGTAAAGATCTTTCTTGTTTTAAAAAATGGCATTAACTGTGAGAGACACTTGCTCTAAAAGGACCTATCTTTGGGCATGACTGGAATTTTTTTTTTTCTCCAAGGCTTGCAAGGCACTAATAGATAGCTATGAGAAGCAAAAAGAAAATCTAAGATAGGAGTGGAATAAGGGGCTAGACAGACAATTCAAACAGTGTGTATAGATTTATCGCACCCCAAGATATGCAACAATATCAGGAAAATTAAGGATTTTCCTACAGAAGTACTTTGGCATACCCAATAGACTACAAAGAATGCTGCTTAAGACAAGGGGTGAATATTTGGGATGTAATAAACAGGAAATAAAAACATGGGAACTTATTTTTTATGGAATTGCCAGAGACCGGAAATCATAAAATTAAATGTAGAAAGCTTTACAAGAAAGTAACAAACTCTGACATAATTTTTACCCAGGAAATAATGTTGTTAAGATACAACTTTAAAGCTGTCTGAAAATGTTCAAGCTATAATAACTCTATTAACATTAGCAGTAGAAACAGCCATTACAAGTAATTAAGAATATGGATACTCCAGAACAGAAAGAAGTAAAGGGAATGACAGGGGAGATTAAGAAGTAGAAATTAACACTTTTCTGTAGAAATGTTTGGAAGGGCTAGTAGAAATAAGTGGGTGCTATGGGACCAGACAATTAACAGTGAATGAAAACAGGCTTGTTAAAACAGAACAGCAGAGAATAAATAAGTTAGGAACAGGTGGTGAAAATTCGAAACTGAATAATATAAAACAGTGAAGTATTAAGATATGGTTAGATAGCAAAATAATGGTTATTCATATCTTAAACTTTGAAAAATTCAAAAAGAATATGCACTGCTTTATAAAGGAACTGTTAAACTGTAATCATCAACTTGGCCAGAGCTAAAGAATGTTAGCATGCTGCTTACTTGATTATGTCATTGGTCTGTTATGTGGGCTGATGATGAAGAAAGTGCAACATGCATGAAGACCGCTCAGTTTGTAAGGTCATTTTGTTAAACAAATATTTAAATAATTGCATTTTGTGGGGAAAAAAGTCTAAAAATTGTATTTGTTGTGTGTCAACATGCATATCTAATGCTAGAAGCTGGTGACGAGTTTGTACTGGTTAGGATGGTCTTGTAAATGCATGCTGCTGGCTTACTAATTAATAATAACATAAAAAATGCTACCTGAATGGTGAGAATGTAATTTGGGACAGCATAAGTAATAGGCTTTAATGGACAGCTCAGAGGTAGAAGGTCTAAGCTGCTAATAGTACTCTTTGACTCTGATGATACCTGGATTGTAAAAGGCGAAAGTGCTAAGCCTCTGGTGATTTTATCTTATTAAAGTGACAGCTTCATGTGTAAGAACACGTTGGTTTGCCTGTTTACTTTTTGGCAGGCCGTAATGTTGGTTGCTTGGGTGTTAAGTCATTTCCAGAGGCTACACCATTCCTTTTCACTTTACCCCAAAATTGAGACTAAAATCCCTTCCAGACAATGCCACACCATCAATGAAGGGAAGCAGCAGCAGAGATTCAAAAGCTGTTCATGAAACAAGTCTTCCAAAAAAATTCCACCACACCAGAGAAGGATACACAGGGTCTGTTCAAGATTATTTTTGGTGCCAAAGGAAAGTAAGGACCTCAAACCCATTTTGAATACCTCTACTGAGGAAGGATGATTGGATGTGCTTGGTGTACGCCGACTACAAGTAGGAGTTGGGGAACTGTTAAATGTCTAACACACATTGTTTAACAGCATTAAGAAAGGTAATAAAATATCCAGAGTGTGGGAAAAAGCCTGGTTGTCCCTTCATCATATAGGCCAATTTCAATTTCAGATCATAATTAATAGTCCGGTAAGGTACATTCACGTTATGATGAAGAGTTTGAACTTTAAAAGGATGACACTGGCATGGCAGGGATGCTGTATCAGGGGAGTGTGAAGAAACACGTTTTTATAACAGAAATAAATAACAGCAGGTATACAAAAGTGTTCAATTTTCAAAGAAAGTGTCCCTACCTGTTAACGTTGAACAATTCAGCTTCAAGGATATAGCAGAAAATGCAACAAAAAAATGTTGCTGAATTTTGGCTTACATTGGACTGCAGCTCTGTGTACAGGTGAAGAAAGAGTCGTCATCAGAGACTGAAGTGTGAAGTAGCGTACACTTATTAGGCTTTGGTATAAAAGTTAATTCTGAGATAGTTAACACTTTTCTAGTTTCTTAATTATTGCTTATTTCCACAGGTTATCCTGCCTCACACTGTCCTAAGTATTGGTCTCTGATGCTTAACATAGCTGCTAGGATCCAGCTAAATTAATCTGTACATTGTTCTTGCATGGTGTGTGTGTGTGTGTGTGTGTGTGTATGTGTGTGTGTTACCTTGTGATATTCTTTGTGTATTCCTTCCTCACATATTGTTGCAGTCCATGACATGTGTCAGTATTCAGCTTTCATCAAGTGCATCTTTTCCCTTTCATAGGTATTCCATCTTGAATCTCTGTTGTAAGGATAACCCTGATAGGGTAAAGAGAGAATTCATAATCTGCTACATGCTTAGTTATTGTGTACTGCAACCAGGTTCAATGACTTGTTTGAATCTTCTTTGCAAGCTCATTGCTGGATTGTTATACACGTGTACACACACAGAGAGTATCACTGCCTCTGTTTTGAAAGGGTTTATTTGACCATTGGTTTCTTTTTATTTAATTTTTAACACATATATTAAATTTTTACTTAAGACACAGACAAACTTATAGGTATATGAAAGAAAACAAACAATATTAACATATTCCCAGTTGCTAACATTATATACATCATGTGTATTTTTGTGTTTACTGTCAATTCAGCATTGTATAAATTGATCAGTTCCTGCCTTCCCTTAAACCTAACTTCTCCTCCAAAATATTATTCTAGAGGCATTGTTCTCACAAGTTTCCATTTTTTTCTATGCAATTTTATCCTCCCCTTTTCTAAGGATCCCATTTCCAGTTCTTTTATTTCTGATACAATATTCAGTACTTCAAATTCATTTGGTTTAGACTTTGATTTCCATTTTCTAGTAATTGCTTTTTTAGCATTCACCAGAATTAAACTTAACAAGGCCTTACTGTATCTAGGCAATTCAGATCCTGTATCTCAGCTCAAAAGAATCATTTCCTTAGTTACACCCATTTGCTTACCCAGTGTTTCTGACAGAGTACTCTGTAGGGATTTTTTAAAGTTTATCAACTCATTTCACTCCCAAAACATATGTTCCCAGTTACCTCTTTCTTCCCCATCATACCTCCGACATTTACCATGTACCTGAGGACAATTCTTTGGAGTCTGCTTAGGGTATAAAAATACCTATGCCAACACTTCCAAGCAAAAATCCTAAATCTTCTAGATTTTGTTGCATTATTGAGAGCCATATGTATACCCCCCATTGTTTCCTTATGAGTAGTTTATCCAGTCTGTATTCCCAATCTTTTCTAACCTCTTATGATTGATTCCTATAATGTGTGGTATTTATATGCCCTAATAATTATCCCATTTTTAACAGCAGCTTCTGTTCTAGATTCAGAGAAAAGCTCTACCAGAGCAGGGCTTTCATTTAGGATTCTTCTGTCCCTTTCTCTACGCCTGTACTCCAATATCTGTGTCTGATAGGGAAGGCTGTCTCTAGCCTGCAGTCCAAATATCTTCTTTGGCTTATTCCCTTTCTGTTACCTCTCCCTCTGTAGGTATTTGCTCCCAATACCTTGTTTAGCCGTTGGTGTCTTGATCCAGTTTATTCATTATGACTGAATCATTCTTATTCTTCACAAATTCCACATTCTGTGCAGTTGGGAACTTGCTGCTGTTCTTAAAGAACCCCCTGTTAAGATTAAGATCTCACACACCCCTTTATCCCTATTTCATCCTTCATCTTGTCATCCCCTTTACTTACTGCCTGCCATTCATCCTGCTTCTTTCTTCTCTTCGCATCTGTCACCATACCTCTCAACCTGGAAACATCAAAAATCTGGACAAAGGGCCGTGAAAAATATGTACAAATCTGTATGCTGATTAACATAAATTGTACATACATAATTATATAACCACACCCACTCCAATGGAATTGTGGGATACCAACTTTCAAACGCAAACTGAAGAACAGACAACCAAAATATGACCTCAGCCCAGAGTCCCCTGCAGCCATTTCAGTGTTCCATTACTTGACCATTTTGCCCCATTCACCATAAACACTGTAATGTGCATACTGGCTTACTTCTACCATGATTATTTGGATTTTAATTTACATTTTATAGCACAAACACTAATAAACATCTGCTAAACAAAGCAATACAGTCTCACAATGAAAACAGACTTAGCATTAAAACTTTTCTGCCCTTGAAACTTACATTCATTGAAACAGCATTGAAACTCACATCCAAAGAAAATGCATCTGGCCATTGGCGGATTAAGATTACCTTTGGGTTGTTTTCAAATCATAGGCCCATTGCACACGAAACATACATGTGTTCTTTGATACACCTTCCTAACTGTATTAAATTATATTCCTTGTATAATACAGCACACTTGTTAGAGCATGTTTTAAATTTATTGTTTTGAACATTTTTCCAGTAACAATGAAACAAAATGCATGAACCAATAATGACAAAACTGCCCAGTTCAGAACATTTCAATCATAAAAGTCTACTCAAAACTTCTACAGTCCACTAGTATCAGTAAATATGCACAATCTCTGCAGAAGTAAGTGTCATCTAAATAATTCCACATTAAAGAGATCTGCAACTAATGAAGAGGTTGCTGCTAGCAAACAACTTTATATTTTGTTTAATCTACAAGTAAATTACCTGTTGCCCTTGAAGAATAAATTGCCTATGTTGCATTAAAAATTATAAGCTAGCAATATTTCAGTAGGGAATGGATGGCAAACTGATAACAGGTTCATATAGTTACTATATCTCTGCCAAAGGAGGACATTCTCAGGACTGCAGCTCCCACCCCCTTTAAAAGTACAGCACATTTTCCAGTAAGCAATGAAACAAAATTCATGAACCAATAATGACAAAACTGCCCAACTCAGGACATTTCAGTCATAAAAAGTCTACTCAAAACTTCTACAATCCACCAGTATCAGTAAATATGCACAATCTCTGCAGAAGTAAAAGTCATCTAAATAATTCCACATTAAAGAGATCTGCAACTAATGAAGAGGTTGCTGCTAGCAAACAACTTTATATTTTGTTTACTCTACAAGTAAAATGCCTGTTGTCCTTGAAGAATAACTTGCCTATGTTACATTAAAAAATGGTAAGCTAGTAATATATCAGTAGGGAATGGATGGCAAACTGATAACAGGTTCATATAGTTACTAGGTGTCTCCGCCAAAGGAAGACATTCTCAGGACTGCAGCACCCACCCCATTTAAAAGTACAACACAGTGTAGTATTAGCAATCCATCTACATACTGTGGGAGTAGAACCCACAGCCTTCTGCAACAAAAGCATGTATACTACCTGTGGTGCTACTAACAATGCAAGTAGACTTTGCATAAGCAGCACTAATCTTCTCTTCCCTGAAGAACTGTGTAGCACAAGAAATCAGGAAAAAGCCAAAATTTATTGGGGGGCAAAGGCCCAAAACCGGGGACACATTTTAAACATTGCTTGTATAATCTTAGAAAGTTGCTAGAATAAAATGTTGTGTTACCATGTGTTTCCTGAAAGATAGGAAGACTGAAACTTAAATGGCTGTCATTATTTAGTGAATTCATTTCTCACTGATTTGCCAGAAAAATTAACATTTGGAATGAAGCCAATTTTCAGTAGAGGCCTGGGGAGAAACGCTCCAGATGTATGTCTTTGTATCGTGGGAGGAAACCAGAACACCCAGAGGAAACACACACAAATGCAGGGTGGACATGCAGACTCCACACAGATGCACTTCAGCCAAGAATCAAACCAGAGAACCGCTTGCTGTGAGGCAACAACACTACCACTGCACCATAGAAATTTTAAGAGAAATAAACCAAAAGTATGAGCCAAACATTCCAGACATTTTGTGAAAATTTCTACAGTTGAGAGATAGAACTCCTTCAATCAGAAGTGGTGGTATGGGTAGAGAACTTAGGCTCTTGCTCCTTGTACCTAACATACAGGGATTGAGCCTGAGTAACCCTAACCACCAGGTATACCTAACTGGGGCATTTTACACACACACGCACATACACACACACACACACACACACACACACACACACACACACTTAAATAAAGCTATCATAAATATGTGTGAAAACACACACACACACTTAAATAAAGCTATCATAAATATGTGTGAAAACACACACACACACACACTCTAAAATAAAGCTGCCATAAATATGTGTGAAAACACACACACAATTAAATAAAGCTACCATAAATGTGTGTGAAAACACCCCTAATATCATTTGCTGGACATGCAGCAGCAAGGAAACTCAGCCAGCATATGTAGCACAATAATGTGCAGCAACGTGGCCAACATAAAACTTGCTCTTAACACACATACATGTCAATTGAAATAAAGCCACCATACATAAAGAAAGCCACCATAAATAAGTGAGCAAACTCTCAGACAAACTAAATAAAGCACAAGATTTAATGCAGCAACTGCCGTGGATATCGTGCAGCCACCGAACTTGTTCTTAACACACACAGCTCAAATTAAATAAAGCCACCATGCAAAAACTGTCGGACACACTAAATAAAGCATAAGATTTAATGCAACTGCTGTGGATATCATGCAGCAATGGAACCTGCTCTTAACACAAATTAGATAAAGCCACCATATATAAGTGAGCAAACTCTCGGACAAACTAAATAAAGCATAAGATTTAATGCAACTGACATGGATATCGTGCTCTTAACACACACAGGTCAAATTAAATAAAGCCACCATACATAAGTGAGCAAACTCTCAGACAAATTAAATAAAACATAAGATTTAATGCAGCAACTGCCATGGACATGCAGCAGCAAGGAAACTCGGCCAGCCAGCATATGTAAATGTAGCACAATAATGTGAAGCAACTCGGCTAGCATAAATAAATGGAATATCGTGTGGTTGAATACCAGACATATAAGCAAACTTATTTATTTATTTATTTATTTATTTTACATTTGTTAACCGAGATAGTCCGACTGGATATATGTCCATTTTCAGCGGAGGCCCGGGGAGAAAAGCTCCAAGAGTAGTACATACAAAACATAAAGAAAGGCAAAAAAATGTACAAAAGTTTGGGTTGCCTGAAAAAGTAAGAAATACATTTTGCAACAGTATATCATTTACAACAAGAAGTCAGCAGAAGACATTAATTATATAGTTATAGGAACTATATGTTACTATCCTAAGAGATTAATAGTTAGATGGAGGACATAAATAACTAATTTATATAGTAGTGTGAGGATTAGCCAGGCTTGGTACAGTAGCAAGACCATTTGGAGCCCAGGTATAGTTTGAGCTTGGTTTTGAAGTGATACAGGGAAGAAATTGAGGTTATCTCAGGGGGTAATAGGTTCCAGGTTTTACCTAGGGAGTTAGACAGGAGAGAGTCTCCGGCTTGGTTGTTGGTTTTGTAAGTCTGGATGAGCACCTTGTTGGAGGAAGTGGTCGTGGATTGTTATACAGGGTAATTAGGTGTTTGAGTGAGGGAGTGTTATCAGGGGCGTAAATGATTTTGTGGGCTATGATCAGTTGGTTATATAGCACGAGACTAGGAAGTTCGAGCCATCCAAGCTGAGTTAGGTTAATGCAGTGATGTGTCCTAAAAGGGAGGCCGGTGGCAAATCTGGCAATGTGATTATAACAGGTGGTAAGTTTAATTAGATTGGACTTGTTGTTATTTAGAAGGAGAGGTGACGCATACAGAAGAGAAGAGAGAAGATGGGAACGGGCAATGGCTACCTTGGCTAGGGGAGTTAAAAAGTTCTTTAATCTATACAGTGGACCTAGTTTTTTATTACTGGTTTTGATTAGGTGGTTGACGTGTAGGTCATATTTTAAGTGGGTGTCAATGGTGACACCTAGAAGTTTAGTAGAAGGGTCAGGAGAGATAATTGTGCCATCTTTGGATTTAATTATGAAGTTAATGGGGGTGGACTTTTGTGTAGGTAAGAATATAAGCATTTTGGTCTTTTTGGGGTTTAGTAGTAGGCGGTGGTTGGATAGCCAGTTTTCTACAGTGTTAAAGGTAGTTTGGGTCCTTAGCTGTAACTCTGCAGGGGATGTGGCTGAACATATCAAAGTTGAGTCATCTGCATATTGAATGCAGTTGACTTTAGGAATGGCAGTGTGAAGATCATTTATGAAGATGGAGAATAACAGAGGGCCTAGAATAGACCCTTGTGGAACACCCAGGTTAGTTGGTAATAAGGTGGACAGTTTTGAGTGCCAGAGTACAGCTTGTTGTCTACCACTTAGGTAGGACTCAAACCATTGAAGAGATTTGGGTTCTGGACAGAGTGGTCTTAGGGAGTGGATTAATAGTTGGTGATCCACCATATCAAAAGCTTTGCACAGATCCAGGAATAGAGCGGAAGAGATGTGGTTATTATTACGATAAGAATTAATGGTGTTAGAGAAGGCTAATAGGGCTGTAGTGGTGCTATGGTGAGGTCTAAAGCCATGTTGGGTATCTGCCAGGAGATGGTTGTTTATTAAATGGTTCATAAACTGCTTTTGGATACATTTTTCCATTATTTTGGCTAGGGAGAGAGTATGGCAATTGGCCTATAGTTGGATATTTCGGTAGAGCCTCCCCCTTTATGGAGAGGGATGACATAAGAGATTTTCCAGATATTAGGAATTGTAGCTTCAGTTAGTGTGCGATTTATAAGTACTGAGATAGGATAGGCAATGGCGTCAGCAGATATTTGTAGATATTCAGCTGGAAGTTGGTCAGCTGCAAGAGTGGTAGGTTTTAGTTTTTTGAGTAGAGTGTGTATAAATGAGGTAGCAATAGGTTGGAAGCTAAAATGTGGAAGATTAGTAGAGGTGGAGCAGTTTGGGCTGTAGGGGCTAGGTGGCAAGATGTTCTTCATCTCACATTGCTGCAGTCCTAACACTTGGGTAGTCCGCTGTCCCTCGGTCGGCCCGAATATCAGAGTATAAGGCTGACGTCGGTCAAGGCGCATTTGACTGACATCAGAACGTCAGGGTACAAATGCGCATGACCGACGTCATATCCTCAGTCTTTTTTGCCGCATGGTCCGATGCAGAAGCAGTGTTGCAAGTGCCGTTCGGCGTTCTGAAATTTTTCGAATTCGGAGTTTCAGACCGAAGTCAGAGTTGGTTAAGTACCCCGTTGGGGAATATTTTGGTTTTTTTCTTGCCTCAGTGGTTTACCGGATGTCAGAAAAAGTGAATAACTGTATTTCTTGTGGGAAACAGATACCGCATAGGGATTACCATAATTTGTGTATACCTTGTTTGGGACCTGAGCACGACGTTGTTGGGTGTCGCTTTTGTGCTAGGTTCAATAAACGCACTATAAAGCGAAGGTTGGATTGTGCCAGGTTGGTCTTTGGGAAGCGGTGCAATTACAATATGCCGTCGGATGCTCCGACGCTGGCTTCCTCAAAGAAGCGCAAGGACAAGGCAGTTAAACCTAGGTTAGAGGAGTCGTCCGAACCGGACGCCGGTTCTTTAGAGGTGTCAGTGGAACCGGTGGTTCCGACGGAGGCCTCTCTGGAGTCCCAGGGAGAAACTTTGATTTTACAGGATGTGGCCTCCCAGGAGGCAGGTCAGGCTGTAGGGGCTTCTCAGATAACTGTACTCCCCTCCCTTCCTAAGGGGTCTAGGCCCTCTCTTTCTGCTTCCAAGGCTTCTCCTAGAGGCAGGTCTAGTTTAGCTTCTGTGGGTGTCACTCCTAGTTCTTCAGGTTCTGTGCCCAAGAAGCACATGCTTAAAATGGCAGAAGATTTAATTACTTTAATTAGAGGCTCTATGCCCCCTCCTGATAAGAGGCCTAGGATGGAACCAGTGTTGGGGGATTATGAGCAGGCTTCGGATGTGTCTGAGTCTGCTGAAGACTTGCAGGAGTATTCTCATTATTCTGATTCTGATGTGGATGATTCTACTCCTTCTGCTTCTCCTCCTGAGGATTTTTCTTTTTCAGAGACCCTTCACTCCATGAGAGAGCATTTTAAATGGGAAGGTCAGGACTTCTCTGATTCCAGGAAAAGGCTAGAGAATTTTTGTTTTTACCCCAGCATAGGCCTTTGGCTATACCTCCTGTTCTGAATGTGGTGGAAGATGTGTTTGCAGAGGCTTCTTTTAATCCTGATTCTTTGCCTCCTGCTCCTGTTAAACCAGATAGGTATTACAGGGTGCCTGAAGCTCATAAGTATCTTTTTAAGAGTCCTAGGGCAGACCCAGAAACTGTTAGCCAGGGGCCTAAGGGTGTTAAGGCTTCTGTTGTCAAGAATCCGGTTCCTGCAGATAAAGAGGCCAGGGCCTTGGATAGATGGGGAAAGAAAGTTTATACTTCTTCCACTCTTGCCATGAGAGCTTTGAATTGCCAGTTTCACATGTTGAAATATCAAAATTATCTCCTTTCACAGTTGAAATCTAAGGTTGATGCTCTGGCGGAAGGTATTGATTGTAAAGAGTTACAAGATTTAGTGCATGTTTCTGAACAGGTGGGTAAGCATTCTTTGCAATGTGGTTTTGATGCTGTACAGGCCTCGTCTAGGGTGGCTGCCACTGGGTCAGTTCTTCGCAGGCATGCCTGGCTGAGGGATCAAAATTTATCTGACCATGTTAAAACTAGGATTTTGGATGCCCTTTGCAATCTGATGTCTTGTTTGGTTCTCCTGTTGAGGCAGTTTTAAAGAAAATGGAAGACAAGGCTAAGTCTATGCAGACTGTTAAAGATTTTTTGCAGGTTCAGCCTCCTAAGTTTAGTAGAAATTGGCCTACTAAGGGGTGGACGTATCCTTCTTATGATTCCCAGTCTAGGGGTAGATCTAGACGTGGCAGGGGCAGAGGTCAGGGCTCTTTCAGGCCTAGAACAGGGAGTTCTCCTGCACAGTCTTCGGTGAGGGCAGGGGTCAGTCCTTTCGTAAACAGACCCAATGACCTACCTTTTCAGCTGCCAGAACCTTCTCGCCTGGCAGCACCTTTGGGAGGAAGGTTGGCACTTTTCAAAGAAAATTGGAGTTTGATTACCCAAGACAGATGGGTATTGGATATCATACATCACGGTTACAGGTTTTATTTCCATACCTTGCCTCCTTTCAAAGGCATGCCAGACATTCCTCCTCAACAAAGAATAGAGGCTCACAAGCAAATTTCTCTGTTACTCCAAATAGGGGCCATACAGCCGGTTCCTATGCCAGAAAGAGGCCTAGGATTTTATTCTCGCCTGTTCCTTGTACCAAAAAAGGGGAACACGTGGAGACCAATTTTGGATTTATCTATCCTCAACACTTATCTGGACATTCCCCCAAGTTCAAAATGTTGACGTTACAACAGCTTTTACCTCTGCTGGGCAAGGATCACTGGATGGTAACTTTGGATCTCAAGGAGGCTTACCTTCATGTTCCTATCAGGCTAAGTTGCAGGAAGTATCTGCGTTTTCGGACTGGGACTTCTCACTATCAGTTCTCTGCATTGCCCTTTGGCTTATCTACTGCGCCCAGAGTATTTACGAAAGTTCTGACTCCAGTGATAGCTTTCTTCAGGCTGAAAGGAATACAAATCTATCCTTATTTGGACGATTGCCTGATTCTGGCTCAAGGAAGGGACGATCTTCTTCGTCATTTGGAATATGTGATAGCAGTGCTAAGATGCCTGGGGTATTCTGTGAACGAAATAAAGTCCAGTCTAGTACCCTCTCAAGACATGTGCTTTCTGGGTGTAAGACTGAATACAGCATCCCAGATGGCCTTTCTAACCCCGGACAAACAAAAGAATCTTTCCCTTTACTTCCATCATCTATCTCTTCAGTCCGGGCTGACTGCAAGGACAGTCCTTCAAGCCTTAGGGTTCATGGCATCTTGTATTCTGGTGCTTCCCAATGCCAAACTGCATATGAGGAAGTTGCAATGGTATCTCAAAAATGTATGGACACAGCACTGCCAGGATCTGGACACTGTCATTCCAATAATACCTTGCATTCAAAAGGAATTTTTGTGGTGGGCTCAGGAATGTCACCTAAACAAGGGACTCTCTGTGACCCGCCAGAGGCGAGTCAAATTTTAACGACAGATGCCTCGGACAAAGCTTGGGGAGCTCATCTAAACGGAAAGTGGATACAAGACAAGTGGCCTGTCAGACTACAGCATCTACATATCAACTTGAAGGAGATGTTAGCAGTCCAGTTTGCATTAATAGCTTTCAAGGATTTACTTCTTCCAGGGCAGGTGTTGATTCTAACAGACAACACAACTGTCATGTGGTACATCAACAAGCAAGGGGGAACACATTCTTATCCTCTATGCAGGCAAGCAATGATTTTGTGGGAGACTGCTCTCAGTTTACAACTAAGTCTTCAGGCAAGGTTTCTGCCGGGAGCACAGAACTCCTTAGCAGATGTGTTAAGCAGACAAATCATGGATCCCCATGAGTGGAAACTGGATCTTCATGTATTTCAGAAATTGACAGTGTCCTGGGGAACTCCAGACATAGATCTGTTCGCTTCTCCACTAAACTACCAGCTGCCAAAGTTTTGCACAAAGAGGTTTCATCCCACAGCTTGAAAAGTGGATGCTCTTTCTTTCAGTTGGAAAAATCTTCATGTGTATGCCTTTCCACCTCTGCCTCTCCTCCCAAAGGTACTTCTGAAGGTCAGACAGGACAAGCCAAGGATGATTTTGATAGCTCCAGATTGGCCTCGACAGCACTGGTACCCATTACTGAGAAGTCTAGTACGGAAGCCTCCATGGCCTTTGCCTTTGATTCCACATCTGTTGTCCCAGGAGGACAGTCATTTGCTCAATGTCAAACTTCACTCTCTTCACCTAACAGCCTGGCATATTCTGTTTTAAACCATAGAGGGTCTCAACTTCCACAACAAGTTTTGAATGTGATTTTGGAAGCTAGAAGGCCTAGTACAAGGAAAGTGTACGCAGATAAATGGAAGAGATTTTTGTTTTGGAGTGCAGCTAAGGATTTGGATGTTTCTGAGCCTGATTTAAGTGTGGCTCTTCAATATCTTACTGAGTTGTTAGACAAAGGTTTGTCCTTCTCTTCTATTAAGATTCATGCTGCAGCAATTTCAGCTCACTACGACTGTGACCCACCATTGTTTTCTCATCCTTTGTTCAAGCAATTTCTTAGAGGGCAAAGAATATAAGACCCCCAATGGGCTCCTACTCCTGCTTGGGATCTCAATTTTGTGTTGGAGAAACTCACTCTACAACCTTTTGAGCCTGCAGCTACTGCTGAGTTGAAATATTTGTCATGGAAGACTGCTTTTTGTTGGCCATTACCTCTGCAAGAAGGGTTTCTGAATTGCAGGCCCTTATGGCAGTTGAGCCTTTCTTAATTTTCCATAAGGATAGGGTATCTTTACGTACTAATCCTTCCTTTATGCCTAAAGTGGTTTCTAGTGTGGCTTTAAACCAAACTATTCATTTGCCTACTTTTTATGCAAATCCCCAAAATAAAGGGGAAAAGATTTTGCACACTTTAGATGTACACAGGCAGTTGCGATATTATTTGGACAGAACTAAAGGGTTCAGACAATCTCAGCAGTTATTAGTTTCTTTTGCTTTGTGCTCTCAGGGCAAGCCCGTGTCAAAACAAACTATTTCTAAGTGGATTGGATTTTGCATTGCTTTCTGTTATTCCCATCATGGCAAAGAGATTCCAGCTGGGATTAGGCCTCATTCCACTAGGGCTACTGCCACTTCAACAGCTTTTTGAGGGGTGGCAACTAAGGATATTTTGGAGGCAGCCACTTGGAGTTCAGTGCATACCTTCTCTAGGCATTACCACCTTCCATTGTACTCTAAATCCAGGGCTGGTTTTGCCACTGCTGTGTTGCAGGGCATTTTGGCAGCTCCTGCTTCATTATAGTTTAGCCATCCTCCCTTACCTCTGCTTTGGGATTCTACCCAAGTGTTAGGACTGCAGCAATGTGAGATGAAGAACATAGTACAGTTTTGTACCTACCATAAATGTAGATGTTCGAAGATCCACATTGCTGCAGTCCAATTTACCCTCCCTCCTTCCCCTCTGTAGTTTGAGGTGGTTGTGTGGGTTGGGTTATCCATCTGAGGTATATTGTGTATATTGTGTATATTGTATATATTGTATATATTGTACATATTGTACATATTTTTGGTGTTAGGCTGGTTGGTTGTTTAGTTGTTGTCTATGGGTTTTGACCTTTCTTTTTAGGGTCTTCTGACATCTGGGGCAAGAAAAGACTGAGGATATGACGTCGGTCATGCGCATTTGTACCCTGACGTTCTGATGTCAGTCAAATGCGCCTTGACCGACGTCAGCCTTATACTCTGATATTCGGGCCGACCGAGGGACAGCGGACTACCCAAGTGTTAGGACTGCAGCAATGTGGATCTTCGAACATCTACATTTATGGTAGGTACAAAACTGTACTTTACTTGCTAGGGTTTGTATGGTCTCAGTGAAAAAGCGATTAAAGCTATCTGCAACTAATTCTGATGGTTTGTCAGTGAGGGCCTGAGGTACAGGGGTAGTCTTTTTACCAGGGTGTATTAGATTATTTAGTCCAGCCCAGAATTTTTGAGGGTTTTTTTGGTGAAAGGACTGTAGATTACTGAAGTATTTTTTTTTGTCAAGTAGTACAAGTTTTTTAGTTTCATTCCTAAGTTGCCTGTATAATAGTTGATCCTGAGGGAGTTTAGTGGTTCGCCATAGAGCCCAAGCTTTGTCTCTGAGTTTAATTTTGAGCCTGGTCTCATTTGAGAGCCATGGTGCAGTTTTTGGCTTTGTTTTTTTAGAGCGGATGGGAGCATGACTGTCAAGAATCTCCAGAAATTTTTTGTTAAAATACAGTACTGCTTCTTCTAAGGGGAGGCTTTTAAGCATTGACCAATTGCAGGATTTTAGTTCAAGTTGGAACTTGGTTAAATCAAAATTTTTTTTGTTTCTGACATATCTTAGTAGTGATTGGTTGTGGTTAGATATTTTCTGCCTGATTATATATGTGAGATGATGATCACTAAGACTATCAGAGAGGGTACCATATGTATACATGTTGGGATGGTTGTTTATGAGCACCCAATCAAGTATACTTTCTTTCTGGTTGGGCTTGCTAGTTCTAGTCGGAGTGTTAATGACTTGCTTGAATGAATGCAAGTTAATGTGGGTGGTAGGGGCTTCAGAGGAACAATTGCTCCAGTCAATATTAAGGTCACCTAGAAGTATGGTCTCTTGGGGGTAGTGGATGGATATCCAATATAGGATATCTTCAAGTGTGGTTATATTATTACCTGGGGGAATGTACATGCAGATTATATAGATGTGTTTGCTGTTATTTAGTTTCCGATGTTCTTCATTCCACATTGCTGCAGTCCTAACTATTGGGGGTAGTCCGCTGTCCCAGTCGGCCCGAATACCAAAGTATATGGCTGACGTCGGTCAAGGCGCATTAGTCTGACGTCAGGACGTCAGGGTACTAATGCGCATGACCGACGTCATATCCTCAGTCTTTTTTGCCGCATGGTCCGATGCAGAAGCAGTTTTGCGAGTGCAGGTTGGCGTTCTGAAATTTTCTGAAGTCGGAGTTTCAGACCGAATCAAAGTTGGCTAAGTACCCCGTTGGGGAATATTTTGGTTTTTTTTTGCCTCAGTATTTACCCGGATGTCAGAAAAAGTGAATAACTGTATTTCTTGTGGGAAACAGATACCTCATAGGGATTACCATACCTTGTGTATACCTTGTTTAGGGCCTGAGCACGACGTTGTTGGATGCCGCTCTTGTGCTAGATTTAACAAACGCACCATTAAGAGAAGGTTAGACTGTGCCAGGTTAGTTTTTGGGAAGCGTTGTAATTATAAAATGCCGTCGGATGCTCCGACGCCCGCTTTGTCCAAAAAGCGCAAGGACAAAGCAGCAAAGCCTAGAGTGGAAGAACCGACAGTCCCGGACGTCGGTTCTTTAGAGGGCTCAGTGGAGCCGGAGGTTCTGCCAGGAGTTTCTTTGGAGTCTCAGGGAGAGACTTTACTGTTACAGGATGTGTCCTCTCAGGAGGTAGGCCAGGCTGAAGGGGCTTCTCAGGTGGCTGTGCTTCCCTCTCTCCCTAAGGTGGTTAGAGCCTCCCCTTCTGTTTCCAAGGCTTCTTTGAGGGGCAGGCCAGGCTTAACTTCAGTGGGGGTTTCTCCTATCTCTTCAGGATCTTTGCCTAAGAAACATATGCTTAAAATGGCAGAGGATTTGATTACTATGATTAGAGGTTCTTTGCCCCCTCCTGATAAGAGGCCTAGGGTGGAACCTGAGTTTGAGAGTTTTGAGCAGTGTTCGGAGGCTTCTGAGTCTTCGGCTGAAGACTTGCAGGAGTATCCTCCTTATTCTGATTCTGATGTGGATGATTCTACTCCTTCAGCATCTCCTCCTGAGGATTTTTCATTTTCAGAGACTCTGCATTCCATGAGGGAGCATTTTAAATGGGAAGGTCAAGATTTCTCTGATTCCAGGAAGAGGCTTAGGGAATTTTGTTTATACCCCAGCATAGGCCTTTAGCTATACCTCCTGTTCTGAATGTGGTGGAAGATGTTTTTGCAGAGGCTTCCCTGAACCCTGATTCTTTGCCTCCTGCCCCAGTTAAACCGGATAGGTACTATAGGGTGCCTGAAGCTCATAAGTATCTGTTTAAGAGTCCTAGGGCAGACCCGGAAACTGTCTCTCAGGGGCCTAAAGGTGTTAAGGCTTCCGTTGTTAAAAATCCTGTTCCTCCTGATAAAGAGGCAAGGGCTTTGGATAGATGGGGAAAGAAAGTGTATACTTCTTCCACTTTAGCCATGAGGGCGTTGAATTGCCAGTTTCACATGTTAAAGTATCAAAATTATCTCCTTTCACAATTGAAGTCTAAGGTGGATGCTCTGGCAGAAGGTTTTGAGTGTAAAGAGTTGCAGGATTTAGTTCATGTGTCTGAACAGGTGGGTAAGCATTCCTTGCAATGTGGTTTTGATGCTGTGCAGGCCTCCTCGAGGGTGGCTGCCACTGGTTCTGTTCTTCGTAGGCACGCCTGGTTGAGGGATCAGAATTTAGCTGAGCATGTTAAGACAAGGATTTTGGATGCTCCTTTACAGTCTGATGTGTTGTTTGGTTCGCCTGTGGAAGCAGTTTTAAAGAAAATGGAGGACAAGGCTAAGTCTATGCAAACTGTTAAAGATTTTTGCAGGTGCAGCCTCCCAAGTTTAGTAGAAATTGGCCTGCTAAGGGATGGACATATCCTGCTTATGATTCCCAGTCTAGGGGTAGGTCTAGACGTGGTAGGGGCAGAGCTCAAGGTTCTTTTAGGCCTAGAACAGGGAGTTCACCTGCTCAAACTTCTGGTGAAGGCAGGGGTCAGTCCTTTCGTAAACAGACCCAATGACCTACCTTTTCAGCTGCCAGTGCATTCTCGTCTGGCAGCACCTTTGGGAGGAAGGCTGGCTCTTTTCAAAGAAAATTGGGATTTAATTACCCAAGACAGATGGGTTTTGGATATCATTCACCACGGTTACAGGTTTTATTTCCATACCTTGCCTCCTTTCAAAGGCATGCCAGACATTCCTCCTCTACAAAGAAAAGAGGCTCACAAGCAAATTTCTCTGTTACTCCGAGTAGGGGCCATTCAGCCAGTTCCTGTGCCAGAAAGGGGCCTCGGATTTTATTCTCGCCTGTTCCTAGTACCAAAGAAGGGGAACACGTGGAGACCAATTTTGGATTTGTCTATCCTCAACACTTATCTGGACATTCCCAAGTTCAAAATGTTGACGTTACAACAGCTTTTACCTCTGCTGGGCAAAGATCACTGGATGGTAACTTTAGATCTCAAGGAAGCTTACCTTCATGTGCCTATCAGACTAAGTTGCAGGAAGTATCTGCGTTTTCGAGCTGGAAATTCTCATTATCAGTTCTCTGCATTGCCCTTTGGCTTATCTACTGCGCCCAGAGTATTCACAAAGGTTCTGGCTCCAGTGATAGCTTACTTCAGGCTAAAAGGAATTCAAATCTATCCTTACTTGGACGACTGCCTGATTCTGGCTCAAGAAAAGGAAGACCTTTTACAGCATTTGGAATATGTGATAGCAGTGCTAAGATGCCTAGGGTATTCTGTGAACGAAATAAAGTCCAGTCTAGTACCCTCACAAGACATGTGCTTTCTGGGTGTGAGACTGAATACAGCAGCCCAGATGGCCTTTTAACCCCGGACAAACAAAAGAATCTTTCCATTTACTTCCATCAACTAAGTCTTCAGTCCGGGCTGACTGCAAGGACAGTCCTTCAAGCCTTAGGGTTCATGGCATCTTGTATTCTGGTGCTTCCCAATGCCAAACTGCATATGAGGAAGCTGCAATGGTATCTCAAAAATGTATGGACACAGCACTGCCAGGATTTGGACACTGTCATTCGAATAATACCTTGCATTCAACAGGAATTTTTGTGGTGGGCTCAGGAATGTCACCTAAACAAGGGACTCTCTGTGACCCGGCCAGAGGCGAGTCAGATTCTAACGACAGATGCCTCAGACATTGCTTGGGGAGCTCATCTAAATGGAAAGTGGATACAAGACAAGTGGCCTGCCAGACTACAGCATCTACATATCAACATGAAGGAGATGTTAGCAGTCCAGTTTGCATTAATGGCTTTCAAGGAGTTACTTCTTCCAGGGCAGGTGTTGATTCTAACAGACAACACAACTGTCATGTGGTACATCAACAAACAAGGGGAACACATTCTTACCCGTTGTGCAGGCAAGCAATGATTTTATGGGAGACTGCGCTCAGCTTGCAACTAACTCTTCAGGCAAGGTTTCTGCCGGGAGCACAGAACTCCTTAGCAGATGTGTTAAGCAGACAAATCATGGATCCCCACGAGTGGAAACTGGATCTTCATGTATTTCAGACATTGACAGTGTCCTGGGGAACTCCAGACATAGATCTGTTCGCTTCTCCACTAAACCACCAGCTGCCAAAGTTTTGCACAAAGAGGTTTCATCACACAGCTTGGAAAGTGGATGCTCTTTCTTTCAGTTGGAAAAATCTTCATGTGTATGCCTTTCCACCTCTGCCTCTCCTCCCAAAGGTGCTCCTAAAGGTCAGACAAGACAAGCCAAGGATGATTTTAATAGCTCCAGATTGGCCTCGGCAACACTGGTACCCATTACTGAGGAGTCTGGTAAGGAAGCCTCCATGGCCTTTACCTTTGATTCCACACCTGTTGTCTCAGAGGGACGGTCACCTGCTCAATGTCAAGCTTCACTCTCTTCATCTAACAGCCTGGCATATTCTGTTTTGAAACACAGCAGGTCTCAACTTCCTCAACAAGTTTTAAATGTGATTATGGAAGCCAGAAGACCTAGTACAAGGAAAGTGTACGCAGAAAAATGGAAGAGATTTTTATTTTGGAGTGCAGCAAAGAATTTGGAGATTTCTGAGCCTAATTTGAGTGTGGCTCTTCAATATCTTACTGAGTTAATGGACAAAGGTTTGTCTTTCTCTTCCATTAAGATTCATGCTGCAGCAATTTCAGCTCACTATGATTGTGACCCACCATTGTTTTCTCATCCTTTGTTCAAGCAATTTCTTAGAGGGGCAAAGAATATAAGGCCCCCACGTAGAGCTCCTACTCCTGCTTGGGACCTCAATTTTGTGTTGGACAAACTCACTCTACAACCTTTTGAGCCTGCAGCTACTGCTGAATTGAAATATTTGTCATGGAAGACTGCTTTTTTGTTAGCCATTACATCTGCAAGAAGGGTGTCTGAATTGCAGGCCCTTATGGCGGTTGAGCCTTTTTTGATTTTCCATAAGGATAGAGTATCATTACGTACTAATCCTTCCTTTATGCCCAAGGTGGTTTCTAGTATAGCTTTAAACCAAACTATTCATTTGCCTACTTTTTATGCAGACCCCCAAAATAAGGGGGAAAAGATTTTGCACACTTTAGATGTACACAGGCAGTTGCGTTATTATTTAAGCAGGACTAAGGATTTTAGGCAGTCTCAGCAGTTGTTTGTTTCTTTTGCTTTGAGTTCACAGGGCAAGCCTGTGTCAAAACAAACTATTTCTAAGTGGATTGGGTTTTGCATTGCATTTTGTTATTCCCATCATGGCAAGGAGATTCCAGCTGGGATTAGGCCTCATTCCACTAGGGCTACTGCCACTTCAACAGCATTTCTAAGGGGTGTGGCAACTAAGGATATTTTGGAGGCAGCTACTTGGAGTTCAGTGCATACTTTCTCTAAGCATTACCACCTTCCTCTCTACTCTAAATCTTGGGCTGGTTTTGCCACAGCTATTTTGCAAGGCATGTTGACAGCTCCTGCTTCCTTATGATTTGCCAGCCTCCCTTACCTCTGCTTTGGGATTCTACCCAATAGTTAGGACTGCAGCAATGTGGAATGAAGAACATAGTACAGTTTTGTACCTACCATAAATGTAGATGTTCGAGGATCCACATTGCTGCAGTCCAATTTACCCTCCCTCCTTCCCCTCTGTGTTTAGGAGTGGTTGTGTGGGTGAGGTTATACTCTTGTAATTTTGTATATATTGTACATATTTTTGGTGCAGGAGTGTTTGGTGTTTTTGGTTTTGACCTTGTCTTTTTAGGGTCTTCTGACATCTGGGGCAAGAAAAGACTGAGGATATGACGTCGGTCATGCGCATTAGTACCCTGACGTCCTGACGTCAGACTAATGCGCCTTGACCGACATCAGCCATATACTTTGGTATTCGGGCCGACTGGGACAGCGGACTACCCCCAATAGTTAGGACTGCAGCAATGTGGATCCTCGAACATCTACATTTATGGTAGGTACAAAACTGTACTTTTAGTAGCTAGGATTTCAGAGTTATTGGACTGAGGCGGTTGAATAATGTCGGTAGTTACAATCATATCAGATTTGTGTAGAACCGCAACCCCACCCCCTTTTCTGGATGCTCTGTCCAGCCTGTGTATGTTATACCAAACTTGCTCTTAACATACACGGACAAAGTAAATAAAGCCAGCAAACTCTCGGGCCAGCATAAATAAAATAAAGCCAGCAAACTCTCGGGCCAGCATAAATAAATATGTGAATGCAGCAGCAACGGTTGAACGCAACTCAGACAAATTAAATAAAGCCAAGCACGACCAGCAAATGTAGCAAACTCTGTCTTGGACAAACTAAATAAAGCCAGCATAAATAAGTGAGCATGCAAACTCTCAAGACAGAAAATAAGTGAGCAAACACACCCCTAATATGATTTAATGCAGTAAGTTCCCCAGCAACTGCTGTGGACATTAAAAATAGAGCAGCAATGGTTGAAGTTGAACTCCACAGACAGATAAGCAAACTCAGCAAGCACAAAATAAGGCCAGCATAACTAAATAAAGCATGATAATGTAATGTGCAGCAACGGTCGAACACCAGACAGATAAGCAAATTGAGAAAACTCACTCTTACCTGTTATGCCGGCCACCATCCCTATTTCCCTCCGAGTCCAACAGGCAGTAGCTGATGTTGTCGCGTACACCCCTATAGGCTGGTGATGTGTAGTGACATCAGCCAAAACTTTAAAGTGGAAATTACTTAAAAAAAAAAAAAAAAAAAAAAACGAGAAATTTGGAATTTAAGGGAGCCACTCGGAAATTTGTGGCACCCCAATATTTTGCCCTCAAAACCGGTAAATACTGAGGAATTTGGTATGGTTGAGAGGTTTGTTGTCACACTACTCCTTTTTGCTCCTCTTTCCTTTGCATGCCTCTTACACATTTTTTTTGTCTTCTCCCCATAGTATCCTTTCTTGCAACTATTCTCAGTTGCCTCTTCTAATGTCATTATAACTCTTTATATGATGATAATATTAATAAAGCCCTGCTAAGCATAATTCCATTTTTAGTCCATGTTATGACATTAACCACTTCTTGAAGTAAATGTTGTAGCATATTCTTGCATTTGTGTGTGTGTGTGTGTGTGTGTGTGTGTGTGTGTGTATATATATATATATATATATATATGTGTGTATATATAGATTTGTTTTTATGTATATATATTTTGTTCATTTCTTATGTGATCCTATTCACCCCTGACTGTGCCTGCAAATGGTCCAGTAAGTAAATAAATGGAGATTGCAGCCTCTTCATTTTCAAGTAATCTGTATATAGAGTGTAAAGCCACCATAAATATAACAGCTTGTGCTTAATATGTATGATTTATGAGATTAAGCTGGCATGTTTTTTCTCATTCAGGTTAGAGGTTCTGAGGACCTAAAGTGCTTTAGGGGAATTATCCCACTTATTTGAGACTTGAATACAGGTATATCAAATTGAAATCATATATTTCTACTTGATTTGATTTTTCTATACGGATTACTTTAGAGCAGGGTTGCCAGATTTCCGTCTGGCCAGGTAGGGACAAAAAAAGTCTTTCACAGCAAGTGAAGACAAAAAAAAAAAAAAAAAAAAAGGTCTTCCACGCTAGGTCTTTAATGTGGAACATCAGAGTTCCTCATTAAACAAAAGTAGCTCTGTTTATTTATTTATTTTTTTTTTGACTGGCCCGGGCCAATCAAAAATCGCTAAACATGGAGCTACTTCTGTTTAACGCGGAACTGCGATGGTCCGCATTAAACACAAGAAGCTCCATGTTTAGTGATTTTTGATTGGCCCATATGTCGGTATACGTGTCAATCCAAAAAAAAACAAAGCGGAGGCTGCCCGGGATTTAAACAGGCAGTGTGGGACTCGGGATCAGGCTGGTGATCCCGGGACAGTCCCGCCCAAATAGGGACGTCTGGCAACCTTGCTTTAGAGAGGTATGCTTGCTGCTTAAATGTTCACACTATGGCACTTTAATATTATTTTCTTTTGTTTTATGCTGTTTTGTTTATGACTGTTTTTGTTTTGCTTTTACTTTTGTTGTGGCTGCTGAGAGGGTTAGGCCAAACATAAGTGCATAAAATCTGGTTATAAACGACTGAACAAAATAAATTTTAACTCTTCCCTACTGTACATCTATTTTTAATCATCTTTATTAAACATGAAATTTTTTAAGTGTCATAAGTACATATATAGTAATTAGAAAAGAAACTCATTAACATTTCCTTATTTTCATGCAGTATACATTTTATCAAGTTTCATTCACTGTAAATTTCTGCTGTTTCCCTTTCTAAAGATCCCACTTCCTCTTCCAGTAGCATGAGTAGGGTGGGCTGAAAGGGGCAACTGCCCAGGGTGCATAGTGTTAGAGGGCACGGTCAGGCAGCCATCCATCATCCTGATTGCTCCAGTATTGCATTTGCAGTCAAACCTAAGCACTGTAACACTCCATGTGTAGTCTAAAACTGTAACACCTGCTTGCAAGCCATTTTCTACAGTTTAACAGTGAAATAATTTGTTTTTTGGGGTTTTTGTTTTTGTTTTTCTAATAAAACCTGGGCACTCTAGGGCTCCATGCAAGCAGAGTATAAACTGTAGAAGCTGTTGGTACATTTGTAGCTAGCAGTTTGCTTCCAGTTAAAAGAACATTTTTTTTTCCAATCTAAAACCTGAGTAATGTGGTGCTCCATGCAGGCAGGGTATGAACTGTAGCAGCTATTGGCTACAAGAACAATTTTTTTTCTTTAAACTAAAACCGGAGTGCTGTAGCACTCTTTGCAGGCAGGGTATAAACTGTAGCAACTGTTCTCCAGCTGTTTTTTCACCGTCTTCCTTACCCGGGCTGAATTCCTCTTTCCCACAGAACTGCAGGCTAACATTCTTGTTGTTTCACATTATGGTAATCAATTACTGCAGATTCATGGATGTTAAGGCTTATTAGAAGAGTTTACAAACTTCAGTGGAATAGTGGAATCCCAAACCACCCCTCTCGAGCATTCCTCAGGTTTCCAGAGATCAGAAACATCTTATGTCTTCTATTATTGATGAAGGTCACGGTGAGCTGCCTGTCGGGCGCTAGGATCCGCCACATAACACAAGCACTCAGGTCACTCCAAGGCAAGTACAAATATGACTCGGTCGTTGTCCATGCTGGTGTGAATGACCTGAGGCATACCTCCCTGGACTACATGAAAAGAGACATAGAGGAGCTCTCTGAGCATGTAGCCCAGGCTGGTATGACCCTGACCTTGAGTAGCATCTTACCCTCACCAAGAATGATGCCACAATATGAAGACAAGATGATCAATTTCAACAAACTGGCTTAAGTATTGGTGTAATTCAAAGGGGAGCCAATGCCTGTCAACCTGGGATGACATGCTCGACAAGCCACGATGCTTCGCTAGGGACGGCTTGCACCTGTCACCCCTGGGCTTTCGGATATTGGCAAAGGCTCTTGCTACCCCCAAGTGCCTTTTTTAGGCAAGGCTCAAAAGACAAACCCACCTCCATAGGTATCACAAGGGATAAGAAACTAAGAGTAATGCTACTCAACGCCAGAAGTCTAAACCTCAAGATGCATGCACTCGAAACTCTCCTTAGCATGGAGAACATTGATATCTGTGCAGTAACAGAAACATGGTTCAAGGCTCCTGAGAGTACCCCAGCACTACCAGGTTATACATCATACCATGCTTTTCAGCCCCAAAACTTGGACGAACCACAAAAGGAGGGGGAGTATCAATATTCGTCAAAGATACCCACACCTCCAGGTTGGTGGCACAGCACGAAGCATCAGAGACTATCCATGTGCAACTAACAGTGGGTAAAACTGCCTTCCAGTTTATAGCCTGCTACAGATCACCCTCCCAAACCCAGGAACCCCACTCGGCCTTCCTGAGAACACTGGAAAATATGAAGGTCTCTCCAAACACCATTATAGTGGGCGACTTAAACTACCCAAACATAGACTGGGAGCATTACTCTAGCTCCAACACCCTAGCCCAAAGGTTCCTAGAATTTATAAACTCAAATGCTATGGAACAACTTGTTACCACTCCCACAAGAGGGAAAAACATACTGGACCTGATCATCACCAACATGGGGACTCTATGCTCCAGACCAGAAGTGTATCCCCTCACTGGTAAGATCAGACCATAAACTAATCTCACTGGATATTCACATCCCGACCCCATCCCCTGCCCAGAAAACCGCAGTGAAAAAGTTCTCTAAAGCAAATTTCACACTCCTCAAAACCGAGGTGGAATCCTTCAAAGCCCCCTGGCCTGTGGAAAATGCAGCACAGACCGCAGAATCCTTTATAAACGCATTCTATGAACACCTTCAGGAATGCATGGATCATGCAATCCCAAATAAAACCAAGACCCAATCCAACAAAGGCAGACGTCATGTGTGGTGGACCCCAGCCATAAACAAACTATACAGTAGAAGGAGGAAGCTACTACATGATAGAGCAAAATCCCAAAAAGGGAAGGCATCTCTGATCAGTATTAGCAAAAAAACTATGGGCACTCGTAAAATCGTCTAAGGCCAGCTTCGAGAAAAAAATTGCACAGGACACTAAGGATAATCACAAGGCTTTCTTTAGTTATGTTAGGAACCTGGGTGGGAATTCTCAGATATGCTCAGAATTAGTCCAAAATGACAAAAAATACACCGAACCCACAGACATTGCCAACATCCTAGCTGACAGGTTCAGCGCAAACCCCCCCCCCCACCAAAAGGGCAAATATCTATCCCAGCAGAGTGCTGCCCCCCTGACATCTAAGATGCTCAGGTAAGAGCCGCCCTTTCCAAAGCAAAAAACACAACATCAATGGGACCAGACGGTGTCCCGGGCTGCGTCCTACATGAACTCCAAGAAGAGCTAAACCCAAACATAAAACCACTGTTCAATCTCAGCCTTACTACAGGATATGTACCCAAAGAGTGGTGTACAGCAACAGTGGTCCCTCTCCACAAAGGTGGTGCCTCAACGGATCCTGGAAACTGTCGCCCCATAAGCCTGACTAGCTTGGTCTGCAAAGCTATGGAAAGGATCATCATGGACCTCATAAATAAAGATATTAGGGACCTACAGACACTGGATCCTACCCAGTTCGGCTTTGTTAAGGGCAGATCCTGCCTCTTAAACCTGGTCGATTTCTTTGAAACGGTCACCAAGGCCATTGACAAGGGGAAGGTGGTCCACACAGCCTACCTGGACCTCGCAAAAGCCTTCGATACAATACCTCACTCTGGCATTATAGATAAGCTCACCAGCTTAAATATAAACCCCTATGTCACTAGATGGGTTGCAAACTGGCTCAAGGACAGAACCCACATGGTTAGAATTGCTGGAGCCATGTCAGACTCCAAACCAGTTACAAGTGGCATCCCATAAGGCTCAGTCCTGGGACCTCTCTTGTTCGGTATATATTTCTCGGAGGTACAGGCCAACACGGAAGGACTGTGGCTGACCAAGTTCGCAGATGACTGCAAACTGAGTGCCATAATCGACTGTCCAGCCGACACAAGCATCCTCCAAAAGGGCCTCATAGAAACAGACAACTGGTGCCAGAGCCATGGCCTCAAGCTAAACGCCAAAAAGTGTATAGTCATCCCCTTTGGCAAAAACAAAGTGCCCACAAATTACCACATATGTGGTAATCCATTAAGTACAGAAGAAGTAATTAGGGACCTGGGGACCCAAGTTGATAGCAATCTCTCATTTGACAACCACGTGGCCAAAGTGGTTAGAAAAACATTTTATAGCCCACCTAATCATGAAGGGATTCACATCTAGATCAGGGGAGGTCATCGTGCCTCTTTACTCATCCCTCATCAGGCCCATAATTGAGTACAATGCCCCTTTTGGGATGTACCTTACCAGACACCTGCTGCAACTGGAAAGACCCCAAAAGTACCTCTCCAAGAGGATCAAAGGGCTCATACAGATGCCATATGCTGCCCTGTTAAAGAAACTCCAGCTCTACTCAGGGGCATACCGCCTGCTCAGAGGCGATCTGTGCCTGAAGTATAAAGCCATGTCCAACCCGGAATTAATGGACATGCTGCACCTCAGAAAATCCAAATCCCATCGAGCTACGCTCGAGACTTGAACCTCAGCACTGAAATAAATAGGACATGCTGGAGGGACAGATTCATAACCCAGAGGCTCCCTTCACTCTGGAATAAAATCCCAGTCCAGGTTAGGCAGAGTCCCTCATTGACTCTCTTCAAGAGGAATCTTGATGAGTGGATGGGAGATTATAGGTTTACCCCGGGTATCACTTCTGTGTCACTGTTAGACAGAGGCACAGTATACTAACCTCGAAAAAGGGCATAGCAAAATTAATTTAAAATGGGTGGCAAAAGCCAAACACACACTGGCTAGGCTTATAAATGCCCTAGGGCAGATAGCCTAGTATGAACCTATGAACCTATTTCAAAATTTCTGCTATTAGGAGTAATAGGCGAAGCACCTCCACATTTACGGCGGATAGGCTTTTATTCAAACTTACCATAATGATAGTACCTACTACTACACGGTGACATTCACTCAAACCCAGGGCCTGATAATACCTTCCCTGACTCCCATTTTTCCTTCACCTCTATTTCCCATACCCCCTCTTCTTCCTCGAACTCTCTTCTCATTGCCCACCTCAATATTCGTAGTTTAAATAACAAAATTACCCAACTTCATGCCCTACTAGATTTACATTCTGACATCCTATGTCTCACAGAAACCTGGCTCAAACCAGTTACTAAAGACAGTGATATCCCTCCAGGTTATAACATCCTTAGAACTGACCGTCCTAGCAAAAAGGGTGGGGGGTTAGCGATATTGTTTAAATCTGAACTACAGGTAACCTCACTAAACACTCAACCTCCCTCACCTAGCAATGCTGAAATCTTAATATCTAAGCTCCAAATTAATGCTAATAAATCTATATACATCATTTGCTCTTACATCCCCCAGACAATAACATAAGTACTCTTGAAAATATCCTTAACTGGCTTTCCACATCATTCCCACAAGAAACCATTCTCCTTGGAGACTTTAATATTGACTGGAACTGTTGTACTTCTGACAAACCTACATCTTACATTAATCTCTATGGCTTCTATCAAACTATCACCGACCCTACCAGAACCCATAAACCCAGCAACAAACAAACTACTGTAGACTGGATACTAGTCAACAATAACCCCCAATCTTACAAAATAGCCATACTTCCTGATGATATTAGTGACCACTCTCTTACCTTTATAACTAGACAAAGGATCACCATTCCCACTCAACTAAACTTTAGAACCACCCAGAACAAAAAGAACCTGAACCTAGGTAACTTTCAAGCAGAGTTAAAAGCCTGCAATTGGTCACCCCTAAAATATCTACCTCTCAATGAAGCAGTCTCTTTTTTTAACAATACATTCCTAAAAATCCTTGAGCACCATGCCCCCTCTCGTACTATTAAAATTAGGAACAAATCTGCTCCCTGCCTCTCAAATGAGACAAGGCAAAAAATGAGACTGATAAATAAAATCTGGAATATATGGAGAAGTACTAAAGACCCTATTGATCATTTAAACTTTAGACAGCTCAGGAATGCCACTAAAAAATCATTATTCCTCAATAAAAAAAACTATTACCTTAAATTCAAACAAACCCAATATCTAAACCCACAAAAATTCTGGTCAGGATTAAATAAATTACTCCATCCTGGACAAGCCAAAACACTTACCCCCTCTAACTTGACTCATAATTCTCCCAACGAAATTGCTGATATTTTTAACAATTTTTTTTTTCAGAAACTGTTCAATCTTTAGCAGATACCTTACCACCTGTTACCACCACTGACTCATCCATGCCAACCACTAACTCATCCTTGCCAACCACCCTACCCCAAGTATTACAACTGCAGCCTGTCCCAACATCTCTCATACACTCCCTACTTCTTTAGCTTAAACCATGCACTCCATCAGCTGACCTCCTCCCAGCCGAATACCTTCAAATGGCAGCTGGAGTGCTTGCCTACCCTTTTTCCATCTTATTTAACAGAGCCATTACAGAAAGTTCCATCCCATCCCTCTGGAAAGTCTCATATATTATCCCACTGCATAAGGTGGGAACTCAAATGAACTCTCAAACTTCCACCCCATAGCCCTACTTTTCCCCCTTAGCAACAATTATGGAGAGATGTATTCACAGTCAGCTACTTGATCATCTCCTCCAAAACCACCTGCTAGTTGACTGCCAGCATGGTTTTAGGCCTTTCCATAGTACTACAACTGCTCTACTGTCCTTGCTTACTGTCCTCAGCCCTCTTTATTGACCTCTCAAAAGCATTTGATATGGTTAATCATCAATTACTGTTAAACTCACTCAAATCACTTTCACTAGATACCCAGACAGTTAATTGGTTCAAGTCCTATCTAGGAAATAGACAACAAGCAGTCCTCTGGGACTCTTCTCCCTATAACTCTTGGAGTCCCACAAGGCTTTATTCTGGGACCCCTCCTCTTCACTATTTTCATAAATGATCTGAAAATCTCCCTTCCACAAACCACCTGCATACAATGTGCCGACGACTTGACATTAATATGTTCAGCCTCCTCACCTGCCGGACTTCATTCGAGTACCCAAGCAGTATTTACCTTAGTTAAAAACTGGTTCCATTAACGCTGTTTCCTCCTTAACCCCAAAAAAACTAAGTTGGTACTATTCTCTCCCACTCAGAAGTCTCCTGCTATCAACTTCACAATTACATCTAATAATGGTACTGTAATAACTCCGGACCCAACCACCAAACTTTTAGGTGTAACAAGTGATCATAATCAAAACTTCGACACACATATCAACCTAACCATTAAGTCAGTTAAAAAAAAAATGGGTTTCCTCTACAGACTTAAACCCTGTCTCACACCTCTAGCTAGGACTGCTATTGCCCGAACTCACTTAATCTCCACCCTTCTCTATGCATCCCCAATCTATACCAACTTCTCCAAAAATAATTTTCATAAGTTGGAAACATCCTATAATAACATAGCTAGATTTGCCACTGGTGCCACTTTTCAAACCCACCACTGCCAAAATCATAAATTGCTAGGATGGCTAGAATTGCAAAGCCAGATTCTTTTCCATCCATGTACTACTATACAGAAGATCTTACACCATCCCACAGATACACCCATACTCTCTACCCTTATCTGCCCATATAAAAATCTAACAACCCTTCGATCAGCTAATAAGGTACTAGTAGCTACCCTAAAGTCCAACAGCAAATCTGGAGATAGCTTGTTCTCAAACTCTATTGGTAACTCTTGGAACACTCTTCCAACTGAACTAACAGCCCTTTCTTCTACCCCACTTTTCAAGAAGCAATTAAGAATCTTCCTTAAATCCCAATGGCTTTGCCCATGCACAAATCCTGACTGATACTTTCTCCCCTAGCAGGACCATTCTTTACTATCTATCTTTAACATGCTATTTCAGGTGCTCTGATATTCTCTATTAAAACCTCCTAAGGTTTGATAACCTTCAGTGTAAAAAAAAATGTTTTATTAATCCTTTTACTCAAATTTTTTTAACTTACTTAGTCGGGTATGTTATTGTAACAGTACTATATAAATGTTCCTATATTTGAAATGTTTTACCTGTCTGACATTATCTGTATTGTATATGGTCAGGATTTCTGTCTTGTAAATTGTCTTAATGTGGAGCTTTTCTTCCCGGGCCTCCTCTGAAAATTGACATACATCCAATCGGACTATCCTGGTCAACAAATGTAAAATAAATAAATAAATGATAGATCTCTGTTGTCTGTTTCTGTCCTTCCTCAATGATGGGTCCCTGATCGGACTTCGGCCACTTTTTTTTCCAGACATAGAATCTGTAGCTCAGGCTCCTTCCTTTACCCATAATCTCCTCCTGTCCCCAACTTTACCTCAGATAAAGTTTGCCCTTAATCCATGAAAAAAATAAGTATAAATATGTATGATTATTGACAAAGTAGCAGAAGACAGCATGACAATGGGAGAAAATCTGCACTGGAGCTGTAAGAAATCCTGTACCAGTGTTAGCTCAGTCATGAGTCCATGAGATGGGGGGGGAGTTGAGGAAGGATGGAAACAGACAACACAGAACTATCTTTATGGTAAGTACATACCTTTGTCTGATGTTGCCTTTTCCACCCATTCCTCAACTGGTGGGGCAGAGTCTTGAGCTACTTAGTTCCGTGGGTGGTCTCATAAAAGGATTTTCTGGGGGATGGTAGAACAGAAAGCCATCCTCTCTCTATAAAGCAAATTCAGTTTGTAATGGGACATGAAGGTATGAACATTAGGCCAGGTAACAGTAGCACAAATGTCATCTATTGAGGCTCTAGAAAAGAAGACTAAAGAAGTTGAAACAGATCTTGTTGACAGTGCTTTTGGTGGTTTAGGTAAAGCCAAACCTTTTTGCTTATATACATGGGAGATACAGCCAGTGAACCATATAGTTAAGGTAACCTTTGACACACCTTGATCCATCTTGGCAATCGGAAATGAAGTGAACAATTGGTCTGACTTCCTGAAAGTTTTGGTTTAATGAAGGTAGAAATGTAATTGCCTGTGCACATCCATTAAATGAAGCATGTGTCCTCCTTTATTCAAAAAATTTGGTAAAAAGCCTGGTAGATTAATATCTTGATTGAGTGAAGTCTGTGTAGCTACTTTAAGCAAAAAAAAAAAAAAAGGAAGGGTTGGTGCATTAGGAAACTCTGTCCTTGTGTAAGATAATATATGGAGGTTGACAAGACAGAGCTTGGAGTTATGACACCCTTCTAGCGGAAGCAATTGCTACCAGGAAAAGTTTTCCAAGTCAGAAATCTTAAATCCATCTTGGCAGCAGGTTCAAAGGGACCTTGGGTCTATAACAAGACAGTCATGCCCCAAGGGGTAGTAGGATCCTTGATTGGGAGTATAAGAAGAAAGGTATCTCTCAGGAAAGCTTTAAACAACTTGAGTGAGGCTAAGGGTGTGCGTTTCCCTCCAGTATGAAAGTTTGAGATCGGTGCTGCTAAACCTTGACAGTTGAATAACTAGCTTCCTTATGGAAAATGGAAGCAAAGAAATCTAATATAGAGCTGAAAAGGGATCTGAATTTCTCTGCAAAGCCTAAGTGGAAAGTCCTTTCCATTTACTTTTGTAAACCTTTCTAGTCAATGGCTCATGAGAAGAAGTGAGAATATGGAATACTTGGGAGGAAAGCTAGGACTGACTAGCCATCATTGGAAGTGTAGAAACCAAGCGGTTAGTTTTACGGCTTGAATGACAAGATGAGGTATTTCAGATGAATGAGGCAGGTGATTTGGATTCGGATCCAGCACCAGCACCCAAAGGGGGAGGGGTGTACCAGATGAGGCTAGAGAAAGGGTAACCACACCTGTTGAGGCCAGAAAGGGACAATGAAGATGATCATGATCTTCCATTGTAATGTTTTCTGCAGAAATGTCAGAGTTAGAGGAGTTGGTGGGAAGGCATATAGGAGACTGCAGGGTCAATCGTGAATCAGAGTCTCTCTCGGGTACTCCCACTTCGGGGAGAGTAGGGTCAGTGCAAAGAACCTGCTGCATTCGGAATTGGCAGGAGAAGCAAAAAGATCCTGGCATAGTTGGCCCCAGCAGTGAAAGACGTGTCACTATTGTTGGATGGAGAGATCACTCATGAGGTAGCAGAATAGATATCTTCAGGCTGTCTGCTGGAACATTCGCCATCACTGGTGTGTGCATTGCTATCAGAAAGCAGTTGGAAGATATCGCCCACTGCCACATTTTCATCACTTCTCGACACATTGGATAAGGGAGTGTTCTTGCTTGTTTTTTGATGTACCAGACTACTGATATGTTGTCGGTCTGCATAGAAATCACCCTTAGAGGAAGGGCATCCCGAAGAGCCTGCAGTATTAGGAAGGCTGCCCTCATCTCCAAGACATTGATGTGAAGATTGGCCTCTGATGAAGACCAAGTGCCCTGGACCATCTTCTCCATGTAATGTCCCCCAACCCCCATCCTAATTGGGAGGCATCTGTGGTCACAGTGGCTTTAGGAAAGGGAGGAACAAAGGGATGTTGCCGAAATACCTCTGAAGATTAAATCCACCAAATTACACAATGTTTGCAGATTTTTGTTAAACGGATTTGAAATTTCATTGGCTGGGATCTTATGGACCATTGGACCGCTAGTATCCACTGTAACTCTCTCATATAATACCTTATCAAGGGGACCAAAGTAATGGAGGTCTCCTTCGATCCTGGAAGTTTTAGAACTAGAAAAACAACAGTGATTCCACGTAAGTTATTTATTTCAAATACATGTCTTAGCGCCTCGGCCACCACAGCCTTCAAAGAGCACATAATTCATGGTAAAATTGCATTCCCTTATATACTGAAGACAAATCAATAATAACATAATTAATCAATTAAACAATTACATATTTAAAGAGACTACACTCTCTCCCAAACGAAACCCATACAAAATAAACCCATACAAAATAAACATACAAAAATATACAAATATATTATATCAAATATTTCCAATTATTCTCCATATTCAGACCATAAGGAAATAATGTATTATATTTAAGTATATAAATAGATTCTTTGTATAATAACATATTTTTTAATAATTTATCTCCTTTTTTAACAAAAATTTGCTCTAAAATAGTAGCTTGTAATAAATTTACATTACTATCATGAGTTTTTAAAAAGGCCACTGAATTCTCTGTTGCACCCCTCTTAATATCTCAAATGTGTTCTTGTAATCTAAGCTTGAACTTTCTTTTGGTTTCGCCAATATAAAGTAAATTACAAGGGCATTTAATGTTCATTTATTAGGTTATCATTTAATAAGATCAATTATAAAGGATTTGTTCCTAATAAACAGTTCTTTTGTTATTCTGATGGGGTTATTTATTGCCTTAAATGCCCTTGTAATTTATTTTGTATTGGCAAAACCAAAAGAAAGTTCAAGCTTAGATTACAAGAACACATTCGAGATTTTAAGAGGGGTGCAACAGAGAATTCAGTGGCCTTACATTTTTTAGAAACTCATGATAGTAATGTAAATTTATTACAAGCTACTATTTTAGAGCAAATTTTTGTTAAAAAAGGAGATAATAAATTATTAAAAAATATGTTATTATACAAATAATCTATTTATATACTTAAATATAATACATTATTTCCATATGGTCTGAATATGGAGATTAATTGGAAATATTTGATATAATATATTTGTATATTTTTGTATGTTTATTTTGTATGTGTTTATTTTGTATGAGTTTCGTTTGGGAGAGAGTGTAGTCTCTTTAAATATGTAATTGTTTAATTGATTAATTATGTTATTATTGATTTGTCTTCAGTATATAAGGGAATGCAATTTTACCATGAATTATGTGCTCTTTGAAGGCTGTGGTGGCCGAGGCGCTATGACATGTATTTGAAATAAATAATTTACGTGGAATCGCTGTTGTTTTTCTACTTTTAGTCTTTTTTAAGACTTCTTTGCTGTTCGTTGGTTATTAAGTTTGAGAACTAGTCTGGCAGGTGACGTTTGATGAAAAAGGAGATGTAGGGCCTGATTTCTTACAGTGAATAACTTGTTCTCTGGTAACTTTACAGTTTGAGTGGTTGTATCCAAGTGTGCTCCTTTGAAGTCTAAACCTGTACTGGGGAAAATTGTGATTTGTCCTGGTTCAGTGTAATTCACAGTTTGGAGCATAGCTGAAGCAAATAGTTTCTGACCCGGATGAGCAGAGACCTGGTAGGAGCAGTAAAGAGCCATTCTAGACAGAAAAACAGCAAGAATCCTTGAAGTCATAGATGAGCTGCAACCACTGCCTTGCATTTGGTGAACACCTGCTGAGCTGTAGTGAGGCCAAAGAGGCTTTGAACTGAAAGTGACTGGCTCCAAGCTGGAAGCAAAGGAACCTCCTGGAGTGTCTCTTCCTTTTGATGTGGTAGTACTGGTGCTGAAGGTCTGTCAAGCACATCCAGTTGTTCATCCTCAGAAGGAGGGTGGACTGTACCATGACCATTCGTAACTCCGTATGCTTGACATATTGATTCAAGTGGCTGAAATCCAAAACTGGCCTAAAATCCCTGTTCTTTTTTGGCACTAAAAGGAATTTCGAATAATTTCTGAACCCTTGCTGGTCTGGTGGGATCTCTTGAATGACTAATTTGTCTAGCAGCTTTTTTTTATCTCTAACTCTGCTGTTTTTCTTTGAGAGGGTGAAACATTGGGAAGTTTCATTCGTAGTGGGGGTGAATAGAGAAAAAGAATGTAATAGTTTCTGGAAATAATTGTCTCCATCTAGACATCTTTGGCAATGGAATGCCTGGCTTCTGGGTGCAGAGACAAGCTCTCCCAAATGCCTCCAGAGTGCAGCAGTTGGGCAATCATTCATGAGCGCTGATAAAGCCTCACGGAGAACAGGCCCCCAAAACCTTGATTCTGCAGGCCTTGTCTACCATTAGAATATCCCCGCTTCTACCTTGGGGGATCTGTCTGAAGAAGAATTCTAAGAAAACCCTTGAGACTTCCGAAACCACTACTTTTTACCATCTTTCTAGTTTCTAGTGAAGGTCCTCTTGGGGGGGCGGGGGGGGGGGGGGTAGAAAACCATATGCCTACAGAAGAAAGAATTTCCTATCCTACTTATTCCTGGAAAGTGTGTCGTTGATCTTAGGACCAAACAAAGTTGAGCCATCAAAAAGGGTGTTGATAAAAGACACCTTAAAGGAGTCCCCATAATTACACATCCTGGCATGCCTCTTTATGGTAATGCCTGCATCTGTGGTTCTCAAAGCACCTTCCACTGCACTGGATATGAGTCGCATGGAGGCATTTGACAGAGACTGAAGGGTGGCAGGCTGCAAATCCACTGTTTTTTGTCTTCTGCAGACATGGACCCCGAGAGAGACTTGTAGAGCTACTTTGTCATGTCTGTCTGTGCTAAATAATTCAGTGACTTTAACACAATGGTACCTGAAGTGTAAACTCACTTTCCAATCCTGTCCAAAGCACAGGCTCTCTGTTAGAAGTATGGACTGATGAACTGTCTTCTGTGAGCTCTTTAGTGGCTACCCCTACTACACATGACATCCACTGCCAGGTGTTTACTCCAGTGAGAGCCATCTTTAGTAGGGAACAACAAGATATTATCTGGCTTTCTGGGAATTGTTTCTGTGACTTCTGGTTCCTTCTGTACCCGGCGAGGGATTAAAATCCCCCATCTCATCAGCTAGGGGAACAACCCAATGAAGTAGCTGATCCGGAACCAAGAGCCTCAAGAAAAATGGAGTCCTGCTGAGAAGGAGCTTCTGAAGACCAACCACTTTTCTGCCTGAGAAGCTCAGGGATCTCCCCGAATGAGACAGCCTCAAGTGGTGATCCGAGGGACCCCTCCCTTTCATTGAAATCTGTGTCTTCTGTCAAAGACTACTGGGAGGAGTCTTCCTGCACTTATGCTTTCAAGGAGCTTCCATGGGGGAAGATCCACAGAGGATTTGGAAGTCTGAGGAGTATCCTGAATGAGGACCATCTCAAGGCTAATGTAAAATGGCTTTCCCAATGGGCTACACTTTGCAGGATCAGGACAGAGGACAAACAGTTGCACAGCGGGTGAAGCCAGGAAGGAGAGAAATGTCCAGTCTTCAGCCATGGAGAGAGCACTGTCAACTGCACCAAATAAGAAGAGGAACCGAAGACCACCCCAGTAGGAGACGAGGCTGTTATACTAGCATGATCAAGGGCACCATCCCAAGTGAGACCACATACAGTGCTAAGCTGTCTAGTGCCAAGGCTCAGAGGGGAAGGGACAGTTCTGACACCTTTTGAGTCAAGCCCTTACCCCCAGACTTAGTACTGAAGCTTTGGCTCCAGTGTCCATCTAACTCTGAAATCAGAGCTTGTTGGATCAGAGAAGATGCTGGAGTCGAAGATTCTCCATATAAGACCCTCGAGAATGAATTTATTGCATCATTTAATCGTGGCTTGGTGACCAAAGACTTTGCATATCAAATATTTTCCTCCAGATGTGCTTCCCCCAAACAATATGGTATACCTTCATTTCGTCATAAGGAAGTTGTACGATACACCAAAGTGCAAAAGTTAGACCTCCAGATCTGACATATGTCGACTGTCACTGTTGCAAATCCAAATGAGCGAATGCACATTGGCATTCACTCATTTGAATTCAGCATTCAAGGTGCAGATTGCACTATAGCGGGGATCGGGAAATGAACCCTTTCCCTTACTGTAGTGCGATCTCGGAGTTTGTATATTAAAATAGTGGGGAGGGGTGCAGGGAGGCTTGCCTCCCTGCATAACGATGTTTGGAGACATTCGGAAATGTCTCCTGACATTTACTGTTGTGCTGCAGTTCGAAAATGGTTGAATCTGGTTTTCCAGATTACCATTTTTGACATTTTTTATTTTTTTTTGCGACATGTTGTGTTTCAGTATTTAAAGTCGCACAGTAGTGCGATCGTACAAATGCCTTTCTAACAAATGAAGGTATTCCAAACAATACACACACTTAAGGTGTGTCAGAATTACAATATTTTGTAGCTACATGCCACACATCTCTTAAAACCAGTAGGTTTGTCCAACATAATTTCTAAACATTAGTAGGAAAGAAAGTCGAAGCTAAACATTGCCTAAGATGGTAACAAGAATACACTGACAAACATTGTATGTGTATATATATATATATATATATAAGAACTAACAATGGCAATAATTACTGCTAGGTGTTACTAATGAAAAAAGAAGGAAACATGCACTGAAGGCATGAAGCAGAGCTAGAGCAAGTTTTTCTCCCCAAGTAAGGGGAAGAAAGGATAAGTATAGACTAAATATAATAGTAGAATATCAGAATATACATTAAAATTGAAAGTAGTAGCCCAAAGAAATCTGACAAAGAAAGGATTAAGGACTTAACTGAACTTGAGCGTGAGCCAACAAATCACATCTATACTCTTGAGTGGCAAGTGATATCTGAGGAACTGTTCAGGACAGGAGGGGACTATGTGTAAGGAGAGTAGCCTTAGCTATGAATCCTAAGTCTGAAAAAGTAAAAAAAAAAACATGCCTGAGGTTGGATCTGAGACCCATCAATTGAGGAATGGGCAAAAAAGACAACATCAGATCTATTTCTGATCTGTAGGAAAGAAGTTGACTGAACGCCAGTTTTAAATCTATCAAGACTCAACACCTTTTTCAGGATTAATTACCTCAAAAACATCACTCTTCAAATTCTTCTGCACCTAAATGCTTGATTACAATGGATTTAAAAGATGCTTACTTTCACATTCTGGTCTTCAAGAGTTATACACAAAATGTTTAGGATTCCTCATCTTAGACTTGCACTGTTAATTTACGTGTTTGGATTTTAGGCTTTATACTCCACCAAACGTATTCACAATATGTCTGGTGTCAGTTATAGCCTTTTGCAGCAGGCTCCACGGACCTATCCCTACCAGGATGATTGCCTGATTGTAGCTACTTTCAGTTCAGAGGTACTAAAGTCTGGAGTTCTGCACAAACCTTCTTCAGAATCTAGAATTCACTCTCACTGTAAACAAATCATCCTTGATTCCATCTTACAAAGTGGTTTTCATAGGGTGACTATTAGTTACCACATTGCACACAGACTTCCTCCTTCCAGACAAAACAGGGGTTGTGGGGTTCATGGCTTCAGCTATTCTTGTGGGTTCTTATGCCAAGCTTCATATGAGGAAATTCCAGTGACATCTCAGGTAAGTGTGGATAAAACGCCAAACTTTTCTCAGTCAACACATTCCAATAATTCCTTTTCCAATTCAGGACTTACTCTGGTGGGCCAAATGAGTAGACTGCAATATGGGGGTCCCCTTCATACAGCCCCTGCCAGTTAAAGGCATTGCAACAGAGGCTTCAGATTTGGCATGGCGAATCTACTCTCAAAAAAACAAAGTTCAGGGTGTACGTAACCCCTTGCACAGGAAAAGTCATGTCAGTATCAAAGCGATGATGATCTTTGATCAGTTGTCTCAGAGCTCTGTACCAATTGAAGTAGTATCAGACAATACCACAAGTTATGTGGTATATAACAAGCAAGGTGGGACAAAGTCTTAATCCTTTTGCAGACTAGCCATGATAGCTTGGAAAGTGGACATTCAACTCAATCTCTTTCTGCAAGCTGTCTGGATAGCATCTGATCAGACCACTGCAGCAGATTCTCTAGGCAGACCCAAGACAGACCCACACCAATGGATGTTAAAACAAGTTGTCTTTTTCCAGCTTGTCCAGCAGCATAGAGCTACTCAGGTATACTTGTTTGTATCAGTGCAAAACAGGCAATTGTCTATTTTGGCCTAGAAATATTAGCAGATAAGCAGTGTCAACCAATGCATTCTCAGTAAATTGGAAGGGAAAGCTTCTGTATGCCTTCCCATCCTTTCTTCTAATTCACAAAGTGCTTCAAAAGATAAGCGAGACTCCGAGGATACTGCTGTTGACTCCCTTTTTGGCTAAGACTGCATTGGCTGTCTCTTCTGAAGGAAATGGTCAGGGGCTATTGCTAGGCTCTTCCTCTGATGGTGGATCTACTTACTCAGGACAAGGTGTCACTGATGCATCCCAGTCTGCAGACTTTTTTGGGTGATAACATTTTAATTCCTTTTAAGCACCAGTTCTCTCAGGATGTGTTGCAAATTTTTAGAGAGGCTGGAAAATCACCAGAAAGTCTTATATTTTTAGTGGTAAAGGTTTTCTGTCTGATGTCAAAAATAGAGGATAGGATCCCAACAGAGTAAGGACATCCCTGGTCCTTCAGTATCTCTGTGACATAACTTAAATCTGGCTTGTCCTGCACTTCTGTCAAGACATTTGTTCCACCTGTTTCTTCTTTGCCACTGGATCCTCCTGTATCTTACTGCAGTTAGGTGTAACTCTTTCTCATGACAGTTCTCCACATTAAACCTCAGATAAAAAAATTAGCTCCTCCATGGGCTTTAATTGTGTATTAAAAAGTTAACTCCTTCTACTTTTTTCACTCCCTCTCTTGAGCATGCTGCTAATCATTCTTTGAAATTTTTTGACTTGGAAAATTGCCTTAAGTAACCTTAACTTGCTAGAAGAGGTTCTGATGTACAGGTCTTTTTTTAATAAGGACATGTTAAGTTTTCAGGCAAATCCTTTCATGCCTAAAGTAGTTTCTATTTTTACTCTTAATCAGTTTGTCCAGCTGCCTATTTTCTTTCCAAACCCTTAAAATAAGGGAGAGAGAATTCTTCAACAGGCTTACCAGTGTCTAAACAAACTATTTCTAAGTGAATCTGCAGTGCAGTTCTCTTCTGTTATACAAATCCTGGCAAACAGCCACCGGGAATATCTAGCAAGAAATGAATTTGCCAAGGGTGGCCTTCATGCTGTCCTCAGTTTGGAAGGAGTACCCCCTTCCTGCACCCATCCTGATTAAACTCTTGGAATTGTCACGTATTTTAAGAAAACTGCAGCAGTGATATAATGAGGAACATAGTACAGTTGTGTAGGCAAATTAGCATAATGGTGGATGTTTGAATAGTATGATCTAAAAGCAAAACTCCTCAAGTACGGCAAGGTACAAAGGCCAAAAAACATAACAGATCACTGCTTCTGTACCTCTACCTGCCTTCCATGCCCTCTAGGGATATTCTTTTGACATTTTACCTTGTGTCTGGAGTGGGGTATTTCCTGATTTATTTTCTTCTCCCACCATAAATGTTCCTGTGCTCTCAACATTCACCCTACCTTTGATTTTACTACCATATGGTTCTCTCATTTCTTTTAAGAAGTTGTTTTGCTGTCTGACTTAATTTTTATCAGGGCAAGAAAGCTCTGAAAATGGTACAAACTTATGTGCCTATTCTACCGGCACATTGGTGCCTGCATAGGGTGGACATGAATCCCGCAGGGGAAAAAATGTGAGGATTAGGAGTTGGCTTGATGGACGGATCTTTGAGGAGAAAGTCCAGATGTTGAGAATTACTGCAAAAAAGTAATCTATTTGAACATCTACCTTTATGGTAAGTTGCTTTACACAATGGTTCTTTCTGGAGTAACACACCTTAATAATGTAGTGTAAATGCCTATGATTTATAATCAGATGCCTGCATTGCTAGCTTTAGCTGTTACAGAAGATTATACGTGTTAGTGCTGCAGTCACACACATTCATACTGAGTTATGAGGGGCTTGAACCCCGTGCAGAGGAAAGTATATGGGCCCCAACAATAGGTTCCTTTAACTGCAATCCTTGTATTAAAGAGACTCGAGGTGCAAATGTGGGAAGTATATCCATGTGTAAGGTTGCAGTACCTCAGAGTATTTCCTCCTACTCTGATGTACAGCAGTCTTGGAATTAGAAGAAGAGGTGTGTGGCTTGCAGTACCTCCATTCGGGAGAGGTGGTGTAGGAGAACAAAGCATCTCTTGCAAAAACACTTTACTGCTTTTTCAGAGGGTTTTGACATTTGCTGCTTTTATTATGAAATTGTAGTTTATTTTTCAAAGTTGTGGGTTTTAAAAAAGTTGTGGGACTTGGGTATAACTCTTCTTTTGATAGGGGATCCTTTCCATTTATGTAATGAATGGTGGAGATATACAAGATCTGCAGTTGTAATAGTTTTTTCTCCTTTATAACATGTTATTTATGTGGCATTACTGTAAATAAAGATTTATCCTTTTTCTGTAAAAATATTGAAAAGTCTTGCTAGAACATAACCTTTTTCAAAACTTTTCTGCCCATTTGACAGATGACTCTTAGGTCAAAAGAGAATCAAAAAGCTGTGCAGTCTAGCGACCTTTCAGCAGGGAAGGAATCACCAGACTCTGAACCTAAAGTTGGCCTTGATTCGAGATCATGGTGCATCTTGTGATCAGACTCAACCGCTTATTAATTTGTCAGGCATGAGCACCTAGTCCTCTGCCAACCCAAATGTATTACCAGAATTGGGGTTGTTCTCCAGTTTCTCACCTACTAAACAAGTTACAGCTTGCCTTGCTTCAGTGTGTTAATGGAAGATGAGAAGGAGATGGGTCTCTCTTCTGAACACCCAGTGCACTTCAGATCGACTTTGAGAAAAAGATAGAGGAGAGGAATTAACAAGATAACAAGATATCAGCTGTGTTTTGGGGTCTTCAGGATGTGTCTACCAAGCCTGCTGTTGTCAGCAACATTCGAGCCTGCAGGATTTCCTGTTTTATTTTTGTTACAGCTCGTTAGTCTGTGGTATACAGGAAGGAAGTATCATACTAAACTGAATATTACTTTGAACAGGAGGTAACAGTTGTTTACTGTTCAGCTGTCAGCTGATTTTTCAGCTAATTTGCATTGCAAACATTTTTGAGAATACATTTCTCTGGTTTTCACACATTGTAAAATTGCAGTGATGATCTACTTTACTATGGATGTGGACTTCTCGAACTGGGCACATGTTTCATTGTAGTATGCTTGGATAGAGCTTATGAAGCTTGGCGCTGACAAAAGAAACAGGCTTATCTCTACAGGCAAAAAAAAAAAACAGTAATTGTTTTTCAGCTCAGATGATTTGGACTGTTTGATCAGCATGTCTTTTCATATTGTTCTATATTAGGGATAGCGTCATGATCAGATTAAAACCTGTGCCTTAGCTAAATGGACTTGTGAGAAAAGGTTTAGTTCGCTTAACGTTCTTCCCCTTTAGTTTCACATAGTAAGCTTTACCTCTTCCCAACTTTCAGTTAACATACCCCTATCCTTAGTTTTACTAATGATTCAGAAGCTCTGTCTTAACCCACCCATACAGCTAATTTTATGTGTCTTTGTCATTTGCAAATTAATTTTACAGTTCTGATGTTGCTTTTTCTTTGTCAGCATTCATTTATTGTATGCTTTTAACTCTTTCCCACTTAACATTTTCTTTCTTTCTTCCCTCAAGGTTTAATGTTTTATATATATGTAATGCATATTTTGTTTTACAGTAGAGTAGTGGTGCCAGCACATTTCCCTGTTTTATTGGGTATTTTTTAAGCATTGCAGTGTTCAGACTTTGCTGGTATCTGTTTTCCCAGCAGAAAATAGACAGTGATTTGAAGAGAGGAGAATATGATGACTTAATGTCCTTTTTGAAGTAATCTTTGGGCTGCCAGTCAGTGAGCAGTGTTGTTTGCTAGAAGCCATTTATTGTTTTTGAAGTCAAAAATATAAAAACTAAGTTACCACAAACAGCACAATGAATATCTGGCTTCTCAACCATTCTAGCATGACAGAGATCTCAGAACAGTGTTGTTCTTTTCATATGTTTCAGGTTAAGTGTTGCCTGCATAGATAATGTCCTGTATATAAGTCCAGATTTTAACAAAGGAATTGCTTACGTTTTTTTTTATATTCCAAGTGAAAACCTAAAAGCTTGCAAGTAGATTAAGTAGCTTGGTCAGTATTCAGTGTGCACATGCATATATTTGAAGGTGCATACCTCATTTTGTGAGCTTTTGTCCTGTGTTCCATTGACTAAGTAGTACAGAAATTAATGATACAAACTAACCAGAAATTCATACTGTCTGACAAGTAATGCACATTTGAGCAGGCCACAGTTCAGTAATGAGACAAGAAGAATCTTGTTTGTTAACTTGAATTAATCAGTTTGTTTTCTGAGGATCACCTAGAATCCTCTAGAACGACTTCTGGAATATTCAGATGGCTGACAAAATGTTTATATATGCCAAAGATTGTTGACTTTTTAATTCCCACACAGAAATTTGAACTGAATGGACTGAAATGAGTAAACCAGTTACTTTAAAAAAAGCAGTATGGCAGATTGTGTATGGAGTTTGGCACTAACGGTCTTGGCTGGTTTTCTGCCTCACACGATAAGTAAAACAAACTAGCTTTTACCTGTCCTGTACTTATGAATGTAATAGTTTTGTTCTTTTTACACCTCCATTCCAGTTGTCTAGGTAGATTTCTTCACATCTTGTTGCGCAGTGTTTCAGAATATCATTTTAATAGAAGCTTTACCTCCACATAAATTGTGTGTACATACATACATGCATGTATGTTTTGTATGAATTGGTGTTAGCTTTCCTGCTTTATTTTGGCCTCCTTCCACATGCCTGTTTACTTTTGGGGTACCAGCTTATATATTTGCATAATACGTTCTTAAATTTCTTTTGTTATTGTTTCTAGCAGCTTGAACAGAAAAGGTATGCACCATGTGTGTCACTTGCAAGATGGCTTTAGTCCCATCAATGAGTAGTTCACTTAAGAAGGTCCTTGACACTGTGCTTATCTTCACCTTTTTCACCAGTCTATTGAAAGAATATCAGGTAATGGTAGTGGTCACTTCATATTGGTTCAGGTGTCTGAAAGTTTGTTAAAATGTATTATTTATTATAGTACTGTGTGTGTTACAGGAAGTATTCCCATAACCATAACATTTCTATATTTTAATTTATAGAATGCTTTTTGATTTTGTGGCCTAACATTTTTTCGTATTCTTTTTACAGGAACTGTAAGGAAATGTCCTATAATGCATCATTATTTCAGTTCAAGTTGCAGTTAAACATGTCATTGTGAAGTGCATCCAGTGTGTGTTGTTTGTATTACAGTTTTGATTAATGCTAGGTGTCACTTCCCATTAATGTTCTCTTTCATTTTTTTTTTTTTTATTCTCTGATTACCTGTTTTATCCCGGTCAGTGTCCTGGAGGAATGCAGGTACAAGACAGAGACACTAATCCTGGATAGGATACCAGTCTATGGCAGGACACAAATATACATATCTGTGGGCTGACCCACATCAGATAAACATTTTGTCTGTATTGTTGATTGAAGTTGAGGTCTGACTGGATAACTCTGAATTTTTTTTGTTCCAGAACATAGAAAAGAAGGTTGTTTAACAGCATTTTTGCTACCTTCTTCCTTAGGCTAACTTAAAAAGAGTATTTTGCTGTAAAGATGTGTCAGTCATAACTTCTGATGTAAAAATCCCAGTAGTTCTGCATGTCGTAGTTATTCTGTCCAGTCTCCTCTTGCACTCAGAATACATGTAAATATTACTACTTAATTGCTTGCATAATTATGTTAATCCCTTGTGGCTGGAGTTTTTACAGTGCTTCTCTCCTTACCTGAGTATTAGGAGCTCTCCTGCTGGAATAGTATGATGCTGTTCTGCTTCCCCTTCTGTACAGTAATTTCTAGTCCTAGGAAGACTACTACTCTTCGTATGTCTTATATTTGGTTCATCATAAGTCCGCACATATATGTTTGTGTGTGAGAGAGAGAGTGAGAGATTTCACGTGACTGAAATAACTAATTTGTCTTGCACAGTTCCTTTTTACATAAGAGAGATCATAGGCAACTGTACAGGCCACATGAACTATTTTCACAAATGTCAATTTCATATATGCAACAGAGAAACACTATACAAACATTTCTATTTATGGAAAAAATAATGTGCTGTTTTTGCTTTTTGTGTCACTTAAGTTTAGAGGTAGTTGGGTACATAGCATGTGCAGTTGTTCTTCTCATGTTTGTTTTAAAGTTATTTACATTTATCTGCTTAAAAAGTTAATATTATTTTACCAGTCTGCAAAACTGCATGGAAATTGTATATAAAATACCACTTGTATAGATAAAATTTTTGTTGACTGTCACTTGTATAGATAATATTTATGTGGAACAACATTTGTGCTGGCACTGTCCTACTGTAATTGAAACACCACTCATTTGTAAATAGTGTAAACAATTTTCACACTTGTGATGGCCTTCTGCTTGTTTATACTTTATTGCTACCAGTTTAAAAAGTTCTCTCTTTTTCCAGGTTTTCATGCAGCAGAAAAGTATCTACCAATTAAACACCACCTGTTTGTACATTTTTTGTACCGAATAACATGATGGCTGTATTACCTCATATTTTAACTTTATTTGAATTTAAATATAGTTTGCACTGCTTTTAAAACTAAACATGTAAAGATATTCTGATAAGTTAATGACAGCTTCAGAGTAGCGTGTAAGTATCCCTGTGATATAAACAATTTATTTATACATATGCTGAAATTATAGTATCATGTCTTTTTATCTGCATTTTACTGTGCATGTTTGTGCTAATGTATGTTAATATGTAGGCAAGCAGTTTGGGTGAACATATAGAGCCTAGCTATATGATCCAAGCAAGTTTAATGGGTGGTATTGCTGTCCTACTTGATGATACTGCTCACCCCAGGAGTAAAGTTTTAGTACCTCTCTAATCATCAAGGCAGAGCTTGAAGAAAGGGAATGAGTTACATTGTTGACATGCAAATGAAGCTTGTTCTAGATATAGGGGATTCTTTTGATGATTAACCCATTTTTCCAAGAGGTCCTGTAGTGAAGGCTGAGGTGTTTGGAATGTGTGTTCTTAGTATTTACCAACATTTCTAAGGTGAAGGAGGTGTAGTACGCCAGGATCTTTCATAACCATGAAGGTGAGGCAGAGATCACTTGTAAGAGCTGGACATAGAGATGAGACGTAGAGAAGCAAGAATAGTTTTGGTCTGTTTGGATAGCTAAGGAACTTAGTCATCCTTGTTAGAAACTGTTATGGACTTTCTCTAGTTGGGCAAGGTATTTGGTGAGGTACATTCCAAATGGTGCACTATATTCTTTGATTGGCCTGAAGGGGGATGACTAGAGTGGAATTTTGCCATCCTTGGACCTGAAGGATATAACATTGGTAGTTAACTGGGTATGGTAGAAGGGTTTCTTAACTGTAACTAGCACTTGGTGGTTGAAGGCTAGTTTGTTGTTAACAAAAGTGCATAAATTTGTAATGACTGTGTAAGGCTAAAGTGATGCCCTGTTTATGTGGTAATCATTAGGATTTGCTTGTTTTCCAAAATGCATCTGCACTATTTTTTGGCAATAAGCATATGACAGTGGTTCATGTAACAGGCTTTGGTTCTAGCAAGACCTTCTTGGAGGATATTAGCATCATTGGGGAGATGATAGTAGTACCTATTTAACTATGGTCAGCAAACTTGATTAGCCTTAAACTTTTGACATCTGTTTTGTTGGTGGAGAAGTAAGTGCCAAAGAGAGAAGGGTCCTAAAACAGAACCCTGCAAGGGAACACCACTAGTGGTTTGTCTTTTAGATGAGAAGATGCCACCAACTCATACTGTTCAGAAAGTCACTTTGCAATCAGACAAGTGATAGAGGGAGGTTTGATTAGATTAGTAAGTTTCTTGATAATGCAAGCATAGGCTTTAGTGAAGTCCAGATAGGCAGTAGGAACAGAATGGATTTTCTCAGTAGCATCCATTTACATATTCAATTAAATTAATCATATAAGTGAGACAAGAGCAACTTTTCAAAAACCAAATTGATAAGAATTTAAGGCTTCGAGGTTTTGTTGCTTATAAGGTTGGCCAAGGTTTATTTGATGACTTTACAGATTATGTTCATGAGGCTAGTAGGATCATAGTCGTTGGGGTCTGCGAACCAGCTGCCCTTGTGGAGCGTTATAATGGACATTCTGTAGAAGTTTTGTACATACTCTAATGAAAGACTTAAGCTGAAAAGATTTAGGAGAGGTTTCAGCAGTGTCGTACTTTGTGCTAACTCACAGGCAGTCTGGTATTATTGTCTGGGCCCATGGACTGTTTATATTCTTAGATAAATCTGGTCCATAGAGATTATGGGGAAAGAAATGAGTTTAGTGATTCAAAGCAGTAAACACTGAGGTGAGTGGTAGGGGTGAAATTAGAACTCTCATCAATGATTACCTTGGATGTGTGAAGGCAATTAAAGGAACTCTGTGTCCATCTTATTTATTTATATTGTTTTCTGTTGAGTTCACAATATGAGATTTCTAGATTCAGGCTGCCATTGACACATCTGCATTGTGGGGCTGGCCACTTTGAGTCGGTATCTGTTTGAAATGCATTGTGTTTCAAAGTAAGTTTTGAAGGCACTACTTATGAAACATTATTGCATATGCTTTGTTTTTTTTTTTGTTTGTTTTTTTTGTAACTTAGGCAGCACAGTAGCATAGTGATTATATCTAGGGCTCATAGTTCCTGGGTTCACTGCTGTCACTCAGTCTTTGCAGAGCTTTGCATGTCTTCCTCATATCTTTGCTGGTTGACTGGCTACACTAAATTGTCCCTCTGGATGTTGTAGTTACTTACCCATGTCCTTGTGGCTCAGATCGTGTCTGTAAATGATCCAGGAAGGGCCAGTTCACTTACCAAGTGTGTAGTTGCAACAAAATACTACACAAGGCTTATGCCATTATATGAGTACTACAGTTACCAGTAATGTGGACTTGAGTTTTGCAGAGTTTAGTAGGGATAGAGTATAGTAGGTGTTTCATCCCCACCCCTAAAACGTGCACCTTGATAGTGATTATATGTAGGTACATTAACCACTTGGACCACTTTCCACCCTTGGCAATGATTCAAGGGGTATATAGCCTCACACAGAAAACCAGATGTCTGCAGTTTGTAAGTATAATTTACTGTTGACATAACTGCAGATTGTGGAGCACTACAAAAACAAATAATTGAAGACATTTTCAAAAAGCAAGTCATTAACTGGATTATTTTAGTTTATCTGAACAAATGTTGCAGCTAACTTATTATTGAGAGTTATTCTATTTTCATCAGTTTTTAGAATGATGATCTTTTCTTCAGTTTTCCATTCTGAAATGACTGCCCCACAAGAAGTCCATTAATAAGTATGCCAGTATCAGATAACTTACAATTCAAGACAGTAATTCTGAGTGTCTCTGTTCTGTAGGAACTTCCCACATTACTGAAAATGAACATTGTAATACATTTACAAGTACTGCTAAAGTCAGAAGTCTTACAAGTACTGCAAGCTATTTTGTTACAAAAAAATGACATAAATTAGAGGAAAAAGAAAGGGCCTAATTAGAAAAAAGGATTTATAAAAAATCATAGGCAGGTCATTCTGTCATGGCATATAGACAGCATGCTGAAAAGAAGAGAGTCACTTGTAGAAAAATTACTTCATAACATCTTATGCTTCAGTGGCTGTAATGGTAGAACACCCCTGAAGGCATGCATAAGATGGATAAGTCAGTCTGTTAGAAATACCAGTAAGATTACTGAAAAGTAAGTCTTAGTCACTGAGAGAGACATTATGTTCTTCAACAATGCAGATCATTTTACAAACAGAGCCACCACCCAGATGTTAAGGCAGCTCTGCAGAGAAGGCTTCACTTGAATGAAACAATATGATCATTGAAACTTATTTGGTAGCCTTGATAGAGGAATTACCCAGTGAGCCTTCAACATTCACACCATTTTAGGCAAGCTGAACAAAAGTTCAGCCATCACCACACAACCTAGTTGTGATCATAGACTGCCTGGATATTCATGGAGAAATGTTTCCACTTGTTGTAGTGAGTCACCTAGATTCACCTCCACAGCCTGTGGCACAAATATCAGGTCTGTGCTCCCTGGCCATTTAAGGGCTTCCATTGAAATTGTTTGTGCACCAAGTTGTTGAAGCTGCCTAAATGGCTTGGTATTCTAACAGTTTTTTCTAAAAGGAAAAAAAATATATTTTCCTCTTTTTTTTCTATCCTCCAATAAAGGGGAAAACTTCTGCAAGTCAGCTAGATGTTCATCAAAAGGTAGATGTATAGCACAATAAAACACAGTGCCATCCTTTTAGGCTGTCTCCATGAATATGCAATTTCTGAAAAATTTGTGGGAAGTAAGTGTAATAAAAGATTTTTGAGGAGAGAACCAAACTTGCTTTGTGAAAATGCTTGCCCCTTAAAGATGGCAGTTTATAAGGCAAGAGAAATTCAGCTGAGTATTCCTCAGATTTGCATCATAAGGATCATTGCTGCGGGAAGTCATATGTGCTATAGACATAAATTGGAGGAAAATGTCAGCCTTCAGGCAGATATTGACTGTCAGATTTTCCGTAGGACACAAGCCATGAGTATTAGAGGGAAGCCCATCTGTGGAAGAGAGGATACCGCCAAGTGCCTTAATCTGCTGTTTGTTGTAAAAACATCCTTGTTTAACAACCCATAGCTTACAGTCATTTATTAATTTTGTTAACCAGAGACCTGGGATAGTTACTTATAGATTGGAGAAATTAATGCTGAATAGAAGAGAACCCAATACTGAGTTTTGAAGAACCCAGATAAGCATTTCTGCTACGTGACCTAGATATTTAGAGATGGAGCTGTCTAGATTTTTGACCCCCTGACTGCCCTTAGCTTTATCTTTTTGGTCTATTAGATCCTCCAGAAGCATTGTAGACAATGACTGGAACAAGATGATGAGAGCCTTCATAAAGGCAAGAAATAATAGGGTAGTCTGAGGGCAGAGAGCTGGTCAACCCACTCCTCTTGTAGTTGCTCCTTCCCCAGTGCTTATATTGGATCTGCTGGCTTTGGAACAAAGGTTACCCTAATCATCCCACTGTCTGGGTCAAAAACCTTGAGATCTTTAACACTGACAGTTTCTCTGACCTACTTGACTCCAAAGTAGTTGGAGCCAGTGGTCGTCACTGATCATTCAGAGGCAAGTTTGAAATGGAATACAGAGGGAGGATTGAGGCCATCCTTGAATTTTGGTGCTTTTGTCCTAGACAGTTCGGTTCTGGTATCAGCCTTATTTCCAGACAGGTAATCAGTTCCAAGGCTTTGAGCTTTTGTTCCATCGACTTTGGATTTAGCAATGGATTGAAGGTTGCTGTCCTTGGCACCATTGGCTCCATCCTCTGCATTCAAGGCCTTTGAGAAGAGTTTGACCCGACAGTCGACTCGGTTGGGGGGGATCTCTTTTACCTCAGCTCCACCCAGCACTCTCTTTGTATATCTGATCTTTGGATTTCATTATCCTTTCCATGGGCTGCCTGCTTTAGAGAAACTTGAGCCATCCCTTTCTCATTGAACCAATGACACCTCTGACTCTACAACTCTTACCCAAAGTGAAGAACATTGAAAGTGTAAGTGTAAGGGAAGACAGTTGGACTTCCTTCAAAAGTGTCTCGCTGAGGACATCAGGGTCCCCTAGATCTCCCCCCAAGACACCTCATTTGGTGAGCTAATGGAACTTTTAAAACAGAAGGACAAGTGGCCAACTGATACCCCTTCCACTAATGAGGAAGTGTTCTTTGAGGCCATTGGAGCAAGTGCATCTTCCTCCTGAGTGGTCTGTCCTGCTTGAAAGGCTTATAGATATTTGACAGATAGTCTGTTAGACTTTTTATGTGGTGGAACCCATCCTACACAAGCCCAATAAGGCGCTTGTCCATATTTGAGCAAAGGTCCTCTTGTAGATTCTATTGTTATTGCAGCAACCACAAAAAAAGAGGTATGCAAGGAGAGTTCCATGGTCCATCCTCCAGCCAGGAGTGTAGAGCTTCAGATTGTTTTGGGAAATGCATGTATGCTTCACAAACCTTTTCATAAAGGCCAAAAATACTATGCGAGTCTGAGGGCATAGATAGCTGTGATCCATTCATTCCTCTTGTAGTTGCTGCTTCCCTGATCCGTATGTTGGATCTGGTGGATTTGGAAGTGAAGTTCCCCTGCTCGCCCCCTGTTGAGGTTGACAACATTGAGGTCTTAGACGTTAACAGTTTCTTTGACCTACTTGACTCCAGTTTCCTTGGAGCTTATGGCATCCAGGAGCCAAATGGTCAGGAGATCTCAGGCTAAAGAGACAAGGAAATCCATGGAGTCTCATTTGGTTACCATGTCAATTACTAATGTCACCATGAGGTTGGTTTCCAGTGGAACAGAAGGATCATCAAGAGCAGCAGGTGCTGGCATTACAGTACATCATCATGCTTGACTGTACTTATGCGATTTTGTGGACACCTTTAAGACATCCTTCCTTAATGTCCCTTACAATGGGCTATTTCTTTTCAGACCTAAGGTAAAAGATATTTTGTCTAAGTGAGAGCAAGACAGCAAAATGTTGTCTGTAATAGGAATTTGTTTCTCTACCCCTCAAAGACCTTTTCCAGGAATCTGAAGGCGAGAAAATGCATCTATTTCAGGAAGTCGCAGCATTTTGTAAGTGACTGTTTCTTAGGATTCCCCAGGGCAAAGGGTGGAACTCCAACAGATGCCACCCTAGAGGCAGAAGGGGGGTCCACACAATCATGAGTTTAGTTGTCCTTTTACCAGTAAACGCTTTAACTTTTCTGAGAAGTTTCCTGCTTGCCTGCCTGCTTGCTCACCTGTGGAGGCAGTCAGGATAAGCTTGTCTTTTCACCTAAAAATTGGATGGCTGTCATACAGAATTCATGAGTGAAGAGAGTAACATCCACAGGATACATAATTCTGTTCCAGACAAACAGATACCTTCCTAAAAGACCCTTCTAGACATTCCACTCCAACAAAGAAGGAGCGCTACTCAAGAAATTTCTCAGCTGCTAGGAAAAAGGTTTTATCCACAATGTCTCATCAGACTACAAAGGATCCGTAGTCTACTCAAAATTCTTTTTAGTTCCAAAAAAGAACAAGGACCTCAGGTGCATTTTGGACCTCTGCGATCTAAACATTTTTGTGAAGGAAACCGTGTTTTGAATGGTTACTGGGGTAGAGGGATTGGATGCGATTCATATACGTTTAGGATGCCTATTATCCTGTGAAGATTAAATGGCAGTCCAGAAGGTACATGTGCATCTGGCTTGGAGCCAGTCACTATCAGTTCAAGGTCCTACTATATGGTCTCACCAAAATCCTCTGGGGGTTTTACCAAATGCATGGTATTAGTAGCAGAAAACCTCCAGTTGCAAATATTTCGCATGTTCCCATAGTTAGACGCCTGGCACTTCATTGCTAGAACAAAAGAATCCTTAATTCAAGTAAGAAATTACTTCATTTGTGTCTATCTTTTGGAATTTCTGTAAATAATGAAAAGTCAGTCTTACAACCCACTGAGTCGTTGAACTTCGAAGGTTGTAATCCAGACACAGTTTCACAAATTGCAAAGCTGCACTTGTCAAGGCTGACTTCCCTTTGTTTGCAAGGATAACAGGTCATCACTACTCTGAGTCCACCAGCATCTTTAATTCTCAAGTTACTAGGATCTGTAGCAGCTTCATTAATGCTGGTCTTTTGTGAGAGTTTTTTCGTGCGAGTTCTGCAGTGGACCATTTTAATCCAATGGTCACCATTAAGATATCCTCTCTCTGCCATCATCACAACTCTTAGTGAATAACTTCTCCTCTGGTTGTACAAAGATGTCCATTTGCCCTTCTTTCCATGGCCACTGTGACAGCAGATGCCTTCCCATTGAGGTGAGGGCCATTTTGAGTGGAGGACAGTTCAGGTAACTTGGACCAGTCAGGAGTCCCATCTTTATGTAAGTATTTTGGAGAAGAGGACAGTCCTCCTGAAGGGCCTGAAATGCTAGGACTTCCTACCCCAGGGTGTGATTTCTGTACATCAACAGACAGGGTGAAACCTGCTCTTACCCATCATGTTAAGAGGCCATAAGAATGTAGTAATGGGCAGTATCTTTTCAGTGCTTTTTCACAGCAGTGCACATACCAAGTCAGCCCAGTATTCTGGCAGACAAGCTGACTCACTGCATTATTATGCCTCACGAGTAGTATCTCAGCACTTCAGTGGCAACTGAAATTTTCAGTCACTGGGCCAGCCTTGCTGCAGTCTTTTTGCATCTCCTTTCATTTTGGAGTACAGCAGCTTTTGTGCCCTCATCCTTCACCAGGGGGAGTCACAAATGGATGCTGTCATCCATACTTGGTTACCTGGTCTCCTTTATGCTTTACATTCAGTTCCACTGATAAAAGTCCAACAGAAAACTTCCAAGTGCAAGGCAAAAATACTCTTCATTGCCCCTTTCTGGCCTGGCCTGGCCCCACATCCCTCAAATTAATCATGTGGTTCCTTCAGTTTCAGTGATGGGCCAAAGAGCCTTCTCTAACTTCTAGAGTTGTCCACATTCTGACGACCTGTTAGAAACCTTCCACTAGAAAGGTTTACAAGAACAAACTGAAAAAGTTTTCAGTATAGTCAATAGAGAATGGGTTTGACACATTTTCTGTCTTCCTTCCTTTCTGGATCTCTTGGCAGGTCTGTTTCATTCTAATGCCAGTTATTCCACTGTTAAGGTTCACTTAGGAGCCATTTCTAATTTTCACATGGAAATGATTTGTTTATAGCATCTCTGAAAGTCTCTAAAGCCTTTCTAAAATGTATTCTTTTGAGACCTCCTAGTAAAGATCAGACTCCTCCTTGGGATATTTCCTTGATGTTGCAAGCTCTCTCACAGCCTCTCTGTGAGCCTGTCTCTTCTGTCAAAGTGAGGTTTCTTTCTTAGTAAACATAAATTTTAGTGTATTCAGCTAGGTGAATTTCTGAACTTCAGGTTTTATCTAAGCATCCTTATTTGATATTCCAGAAAGACAGAATCTCTGTCATACCTAATCCTAGCTTTGTGCTAAGTTAGCAATAGAATCAGCCTTAAACCAAGTTGTACATTTGCTCATCTTTTTCCCTAATTATTCAGACAAAGGTGAATACACTTTACATACCTTAGTTGTTCACTACCAACTCGGATTTTACTTGCATTGCTCAAAGTTTTGGCAGAAAGTTGATTATCTGATATTCTAAAAGCAAATTGGGATTAAAATTCTCTAAAATCTCTTTGTCTAGGTGGCTTTCAGGTTGCATTTCCTTTCTTTATCATTCAAAGGATTATATTTCTCATCAAAACCATGAACACTTTCCACTTCTACTGCCTTTTTCAAACATTCTTCATTGGATGATATCTGTGCTGCAGCAGCTGAGTCTAACATTCACATTTTTGACAAACATTACAAACTCGATTTAGATTCTAGATCTATCATATTTAAAGATCTCTTGCGATGATGCCAAGTAGGGATCTCAGCAGCTGGGAACTATGTCCCAGTTTTTGAGATGGATGGAGTCACACCCTCCTTTCTCTGTTCCAAATTATCATAATATCTTTATGTTGTTCCTGGAGGATCATAAAGAACCAGGCCTGAAGCTCTCATGGGATGCTTTAATTAACCACTATTGTTCTCTCTTTGGGTTTCCTTTTGCAACGGTATTCCCATGGTTTTTAGGGGAAACTGTATCTGAAGCAGTACTGCTACTGCAGAGAATTGTGGGAGAAAGAAGCTTGTGAAAAGGTAGGGTTGCCACCTTTCTACTGTGCCATTTCCTGACAAACAAGCCCCGCCCCATGCACAATCAAGCCACACCCATTCCTTTTAATAGCCACACCCCTTTACTCCACCCTTCAGCATAATCACAGTGATGACAGACTAGAAAGACAGATCTACAGTCCAAGCATCTTATACAAATCATGTAATCATATATTCACTGTAACATCAAATGAGCTAAGCTTTGGTATAGACGGTATACCCTAGAAAACACAGATAAAAGGTAAACAGTTGTGATGACAAACTAGACAAAAAGCTACATTTAAGCCTCACTATACTACGAAGACTGTACACCCTAGAAAGACACCCTAGGAAGAAACACAGGTCAAGGTAAACATCACGGTGATGACAGACTAGAAAGACAGATCTACAGTCCAAGCATCTTATACAAATCATGTAATCATATATTCACTGTAACATCAAATGAGCTAAGCTTTGGTATAGACGGTATACCCTAGAAAACACAGATAAAAGGTAAACAGTTGTGATGACAAACTAGACAAAAAAGCTACATTTAAGCCTCACTATACTACTAAGACTGTACACCCTAGAAAGACACCCTAGGAAGAAACACAGGTCAAGGTAAACATCACGGTGATGACAGACTAGAAAGACAGATCTACAGTCCAAGCATCTTATACAAATCATGAAGTCATTATACATTCACTGCAACCAAGTCCAAAACCAGATTAGAAACTGTTCTAGTTAATCACCACATGTTGAACATCTAGATAGTTACACACATCTTGTCACCATCAATGAATGAGATAGTGCCAGCACAGCTAGTGAATTAATATAAATTTAATATTTAAAAAATTCACTAGTAGCTGTGCTGGCAATATTTCATTCCCTTGTCACACTAATCTTTGAAAATCTACCTTAATTCCAAAGAATCCATTAAAAAAAAATCCACTTACCTCCAGAAAAATCAGCAGCAGGGCCACTAAAACAAGCTCTCAGCAGCAGAACAGAACAGGCAGCTAAAGGGCCAGCAAGCAGGGGAACACACCACCACCCAGTCCACAGCACTTCTCCTCCAGCAAGCAAGGCAAGCAGCAGGGCTAAGGCAATCCTTCCAGGCAGCAGGGCTTCCAGGCAGGGCTTCCAGGCAGCAGGCAGGGCTTCCAGGCAGGCAGGGCTTCCAGGTAGGCAGGGCTTCCAAGCAGGCAGGGCTTCCAGGCAGGGCTTCCAAGCAGGCAGGGCTTCCAGGCAGGGCTTCCAAGCAGGCAGGGCTTCCAGGCAGGGCTTCCAAGCAGGCAGGGCTTCCAGGCAGGGCTTCCAAGCAGGCAGGGCTTCCAGGCAATCCACTGAAGACGATGTCCAAGGCTCCAAGCAAAAATTTCAGATCTTAAGCAGCACCCTTTGTACTACAAAAGTAAAAGGTAATGCTGAAGCACCGCTTTATATTCTTAAATTTTCGCGGGCTTTGCAGGGCTTTTACTACTAACTCTACGTGTTGATTGGCTGCTTGCTGCACGAGCCTCGTCTGCAGCAAACAGCCAATCAACGAGAGTCCAAGACGGGTCACGGGAATGTTTTTTTTTTTTTTTTTTTTAATACGCGCTGACGAGCCTGACGCTATTTCCGGACTCCGATTACAAGAACCGGAGAACCGGAGTGCCCTACTGATTTCCGGGCACTCCGGAAAAAAAACGGAGGGGTGGCAACGCTATGAAAAGGAGAAGTTCTGAAGTTATTGCTGACTCAAGTCCACCTCGAGGTAGATAACCTAACTGTTGTTGATCAGAGCGAGACAACAAGGATCTGTCATTGTGGTAAGTATACAACATTATAGGAAAGGACCCCAAAATGGGAGGCCACAGTGGTGCAGCGGTTAGCGTTGTCACCTCACAGCAAGAGGTTCCCTGGTTCAATCCTTGGCTGGGGTGCCTTCTGTGCGGAGTCTGCATGTTCTCCCTGTGGTCGCTTGGGGTTTCCTCCGGGTGCTCCGGTTTCCTCCCACATCCCAAAGACATGCTGTAGGTCGATTGGACACTCTAAATTGGCCCTAGGTGTGAGTGCATGTGTGTGTGTATGCCTTCTGTGGAGGGTTGGGCATCGGGCTGGCAACTCGACACTGTAAAACTCCACTGCCAATCATGAGCGGACAGGTGATCTACTGTGGTGTCCCCTAACTGGGAAAAGCCGAAAGAAGAAGGAGGAAAGGACCCCAAAATGGGGGTTGACTTAATGGTTAAGGTGTTTACTTCACAGTCACAAGGTACAGGATTTTAGATTTTACTCTTACCTTCTTGTGTTGTTCGCATAGTGTATACCTATGACCCTATAAGACATGTAAACTAGATAGCTGCATGTTTGGTAGGGTATAGAAGATTGTGGTGAGAGGGACAGTGCCAGGAGTTAGTGAATAGTGTAGAACACAGAGGTCTATCCTAGGTCTGGTAGTCTATCAAAGGATATAGAAAGGCCAAAACAGTTTGGCAGGAAGGTGGTATTTGAGGTTTAGTGTGAATATATAGCACTGTACTTAGGTCACACTATCAGCTGGGAGGAGTGGAACTGATGAAGGTAGTGCAGGAAAATGATGCAGGGTGTTGATCTCGCCTAGATTTGATCACCTTGAGCAGAGGGAGAGGATAATGGTAGCAACAAATGGAATGCCAAAGTATATCATCAGGGGTCAGATTTCAGAAGGAAAGATGTATTCTTTCTAGAATACATGGCTTTAGTCTGACCACACCTCAAGTACTACATGCATTTTTGGAGGTCATACAAGGAAAATACCATCCTGCTGGAAGAAATTCAGAAAAAGTACATGTGATGGGAAGGAATGAATATGACCAGGGGTTAGAAGAGCTAGAGTTCTTCTTATTTGAGACCAGAAGATACTGCGGAATATGATATTGGAGCACAAAATCATGATAAGAGGATATGAAGGAGTAATTTTGAATGTGGAGAGCAGAGAGGGAAGGAGGGGGCACAGACCATCACCCCCACCCAGTCCTGTAGTTCATTGCTTTAGTCCACAGCCCTTCTTGTGAAAAGGTACTTTTGGAAATCCTGGGAATAGGACAAGTGGAAGAATAGTAAGGGGAATGGGATAGATGGAGGGAAGATAGAAAGTTAGGCATTTAAAATAGCAGACTAAATTGTCTCCTGATGTCAAGCTCCTGCAATATAATGCAACTTTTATAGTGTCAGTATACTAAGAGTTGGCTTATAGCTGGCTTATTATAAAGGAAGAAAGAATGAACAGAGGCTGAGAGATAAAGGAATATGTACTTTGTTGTTTAATGGCTTAAATGGTTTTGAGGCTGAGGGACAGATAGTTCAATGTAGTTATTCTGGAGCATTACCACTTTGCTGAGATGAAAATATGGATATGTACAAATGTATGTTTAACATAATGAAGGTGGGGTTGACTAGCACTAATACAGGGAATAACATACTATATAATGGGATGCAGTGGATATTAGTGAACATTATGCATCGAAAATTACACAAGAAAGTACAGTTTTTGGTATGCTTTAAATGTGTCGTGTGCTTATGAAACTTTAGTTGTGGGTAACTTGCAAAGGAGACATTTCAGCTCCACATCTCAACTCTTGTGGAAGGCTGTGACTGTGGATGGCAGCTAGAGTCTGTGAATAGGCTTAGTGGCAAAATGAGTTGATCCCTGGAGAGGATAACTGGTTCCTAAAAACTGAAGATTGTTCATGGGGGATAATGTCTTGGGACCGGACAGGGCCTCTGAATGTAAAAACATGTTCCCATCTTGAACGTGAGGAGAGTAAAAGGTAGTACGTGTTTATTTGTGGAGTGCGCTGTTCCTTCTAATGAAATGCAAGCTGTAAATGCAGTGTAAAGATGGACAAAGTGTCGGTGCATTTTTACCTAGAAGTGGATGCATTGTGAAGGTGTGGGAACTAAAGCAACAGCTATAAAAGAAAAAATTGACAAAAATGATATAACTAGGAAGTTATTTACTGATATGTAATGTCGCAAGAGAAGTTGGAAACATGAAGTCAATGGAGTTTAAGCTTTAGTAAGAAGAAAGTGAAACAGATTCATTCATAGCTAATTTGCTTCTGAATCACAATTTGAGTTTCTAATACTGGAGTATAAACAAATTAACAAGTCCATTAGAAAGACAGTGAGTAGTGACATATATAAGGACAATGAGGCCCTTTGAGGCCACACTGCAAGAAACACCTCTTGAAGAAACAGAACAGGAATCTACTGAAATTTAGGAGGAAGGCTGTTTCTCCAGCTGCCAGAGAGCAAGCAGAAGTAGTGCTAAAACTTGTCCTGTACAAGTGGTTGAACTTGAACTTTTGGAAGGTAAAGTATGTAGATTTGTAGTAATTAAGAGATTTTATTCCAGAAAAAAAAATATTCACCAAGTTTGTATGTCTCCCAGGAGCAGATCACTCAGAAGTAAGGAACATAATTGTAGAAGTTATTGCATTCCATCAGAGATTAACAATACCTTTGAGAGAGTGAAATGTTGTGCCATAATGCAGTAATGTTGATACTGGCTGAAGAATTTAAAAGGGTCCCACAAGCAGATTTTCTTTACCTTTTTGTAGGCCTTTTGAGTGTAGTAGGCATGCATAGTATTACAGGAAAGGTTAGACGTTTTCATATTTTGTCAGTGGTTGCTGCTTGGGCACTGGCATGTATAGTCAAGGAGCAGGGTAATGCAGAATTATCTCTGCATTACCCTAAAGTAATTTCTAATCTTGTTGGTCAGAACTTATGAATATCTGGTGGGAGGTTTAGAATAAGTGCAGGTGTTTGAGATTCCTAATGTGTTATTTAAAGTATAATTTTAAAAGGTAGTGTAGTAAGAGATATCAGAATGATTGAAAGAGAAGAGACAAGATGGATAAATGTAAATGAAATGGTAGAGTAGGAAAACTTTAAGTAGGAGTTGTTGAGAAGCTAATGAAAAATTGCAGTTTTAGTGGTCATGACGTCCAAAATCAGTATAAAAAATGGAAAAGCGGAGGAGGATTTGATTAGCTTATTAGACAAACTTGAATTTAACAAAGGCTGCTGTCAAATGGTTGTTGATTTTAATGAAAGTCACAGAGGCCTCTGACATTACATTTGAGGCAGCAGATTGGAAAGATTAGTAATGAAATAAAGGGTGGGGAAGCATTAGAAAAGTGACAGTATTTTTGTGGGCATTATGCTTCTGTTTAACAGAAGAAAGAAAGAGATGTAAGTTTTAAAGAGGATCTCCAGAGATGTTTAGACTTACCCCCCTTCTATGACATGGCTCAAGAGGAAGCTGAAATTTAATGCAATCTGTAGCAGTAGAAGCATTACAATAGGTGATCAAAAGTAAGCTTCAAGGATATCCCTATTATTGAAACCCATAAGAGTAGTAGAATAACAGGTGATTTAAAAAAGGATGGAATTTTAGTTTTTTTTATTTAGAAAGTTAGTGGTAAGTTTATTTCATCTTGGCTATAATTCATAAGCGAGATATATTGGAAAATAGAGCAAGCCATGCTTTGTTGGAGGAAACTGCTGCTGTTTTTAAAACTGAGAAGGGACCTCTCATTGCCATCCTCCTGTAGACCCATATCTGTCATGAGCCATGATTCTAAGTCATTTGTGTTGGCAAGATTAGTGCAGTGGATACCTTACTGCATTAGAACAGGTCAGTGTGTACTTGTGAGGGTGAGTGTGCTAACCTTTAAAGACAGCAGTTCTATTGTGTGAGGTCCAAGAAGCTATACAGTTTAGTGAGGGAGTCTTAATGCAGTGAAACCGTTTGATAGGCTGGCAGTTGTTTACTGAAGTGCTGGAAAAGGAACTTTAGGCCATTATCAAAAATCTGCAGTGGATCTTTTGATAGGATTAAGATCTCAGTATAATTTTCAAGGCCATTTGAATTGGCTAGAAGCACTTGACAGTGATGTCCTATGTCTCTGCTGCTGTTTGCATTGTATCTGAAACCCTAAGCAGTGTTACTGAGGGAGTGATGACTAGAGAATGCTTTAGGTAAGCAACATATTAAATTATACATATAAACCAACCATGATGAAAACTTCTGAAATCAAGGACTTTAATAAGGCAAAAATTTACAATGAGCTCTCAGAATTCACATGTAAGATTTCCAGCCCCCATGTAGCCTTAGCTGTCACTTTTGACAGTGAGTTTCAATCCCACTTAACAAGTAGCGTAAACCATGTAGTCAAAATCAGAACTAAATATTTGCGGGCATAAAAATAAACCACATTGCTGGAATGTCGATATTAATAAGTTTTGTAGTAAAAGAAAAAAAAATAATTCAAAATCTATCCACATTAAAGAGACTGTCAAAAAAATCAGAAAAAAGTCTAATGTTACCTTAAGAAAAATCAAAGCAAAACACAAATTTAAAATACACAGTCAAGGATAATCATAAACTCTTCTTTAACTGCATCAGACAATTAAGATACAACATTCAACAGTGCCCCAAATTAATTCAAGAGAGTATTGCCCACTCTGACTCAAATATATTGCTTACATACTTGCAGATAAATTTAGTGTCCATACCAGAAGCAGATGGCAAAGCTACACTAACTCTTGAGTCCCTTTCTCACCAAGATTAGTATGAAACATGCCTTCCTACACTCTCTAAAGCTAAAAATATCCCTGAGAGTCCTAAAAATATATACCTTTTTTCTTAATTAGTAGCACGTAACACACCATTTATGAACCTATCCTAACGTTGTACAACTTAAGCATAGTTACACGGTATGCTCCTGAGGTATGGAGATTGGCTGTTGTGTCCCTATATAAAGGGGAAGATCACAGATGTTGAGCACTATAGACCCATAAGCCTAACGGGTCCTAATTTGCAAAGCCACGGAATGTATTGCATCTGATTTTATAAGCTCCAATATAAAACAAATCTTATTACTCTAGACCTGCAATAATATAATTTTGATCAAAGGGAGAGCATGTTCACTTAATTTAGTAAACTTCAAGAAAGTCACTGAAGCTTTTGATAGTAACCATCCAGTTCATACAAAATACCTGAATATGTCCCAAATCCTTTAACATTATTCCCCATGCTGGAGTTGTTAACAATCTTAAGGGGTTAATTGTAGGCCCTTTTGATGCAAGATAGATAGCAAACTAGCTGACATAACCCATAAAGTTAACTTAGAAGGTACTACCTCAAAAAAGGTGACTAACTGCATTCAGTGGGCTTCAGGACTGGGTCCGACTTCTGCTCAGTAATTGCTTCTCAGGTCTCCAAACCACTAACCCTAACATATGGCTAAATTTTTAGATGACTTTAGGTGATATTATTCATTAAGCACTTGATATTGTGCTATAACAGCAAGGGCTAGACCATACAAATTACTGATGTTACAAACTGAATTAAATGCAAAGAACTGTAACATTGTCAAGTTTGGTAAACAAATCTGAACAGCAGATTGCCATATAAATAGCACCACACTCCAGAGTAATATAGTTATTAGGAGTCTGGGTACCTCTATAGACAGCTCCCTGTAATTTGACCAACATGTAGCAACATTGGTCAGAAAATCCTGTCTAGCCCTATTAATGTACAGTACCTCATCCAGGCCAAAATCAATTTTCTTTCCTAGGTATTCCACTCATATGTATTTGTCCAAACACATCGCATAGCCAAGATGACCCCCCAGAGGATCCTAACTGTAAAAAGATCACTGTAGTAAAGACCAGACATTCAGCTACCAAGGCAGACTTGATGCTTTGTCCTTTAATCTGTATTTTATAGATGCCTGCAGTGTGGTTTATGTCCACAGTTCCTTGCTGCTAATGACCCATCCTTTCTTGATGGCCTTCACCTCCACAAAACAAGTATCTCCATAAGCAGTCAGTTTGAAGACTTGACTCTCCATCAGCAAGCAAGACGGACCTGCTGGAGTGTCAGATTTATTACTCAGCATTTTCTCATCTTTGGAGCAATCTTCCATTAGGTATAAAACAGAGTGGTACCCTCACTTCCTTTAAGGCAAATCATTTTCACTGAGATAGGTGTGTGTAAATTCGTCCTGCGGCTGACTTGTTTTGCCTTCCTGGATGCAGGAGGTGCCCTTTGAGGGTGGGTATTGGCAGCTAATTATGGTCCATGGCTGACCCTGGCTTTTAAACTCTTGAATTTGTCAAGGAGTGATGAGAAGGGGAAAGGTGTCAGCATCCACTTCTTCGATGTTCATCACATCATTACTGAGAGGTAATCTGTAATTGCAGTTAGAGAACAGTGAGGTGAGTGTTACTTTTGTATTGCTTTCTTCCTCTTCTGTGAGTTTGTACATGTGTGTAGGGGTTTGGAGGCTTGCACCCCCAATAGGGTGTACAGGGGGCTTGCCCCTTGCAAAATATGTTCTTGTATTTTGCATCCTTGGGATTGTCACCATTTCCTCTGTTTTTTTTTTTTTTAGATGTTTTGGAGTTTTTGTTTGTTTTGGTATTTGCATTTCTGTTACATGTGAGTTGGTTATTCATACTAACCCCGTTGAAAAGATGTAGAGTGGAGTAGATGGAAATTTGGTTAACTAATTCCTTACAGAGTTTATTAAACATTATATGTGAAAATGTGATGCAGAAGATAAAAAAAATTAAAAGTGGAAAATGTTGCTATTGGATCTTGATTGAAAAAGATAAAAGGAAATATTAGAAAATGATAAAATGAAATATTAGAAAATGAAAGCTGTTGATTGAAAGTCAGAGGACTACATGTGTTTGTTCCCTCCCTGGTCATGCGTGTTACTCACTTCTCCTGGCAGTTATATGTAAGTTTGAAAAAATGCCTGCTGACCATCACCACTGGGGTGAGGGTTGACCCCAGGATAAGATGGTGTTCAGGCAGTCATCAGGGGTGGTTTGGGTTTTCTTTTTAAGTGCAACAGCCTATTAGTGGGCATTGAGCATCAGCACTGCATTGCCCTTTAATCCACAAGAGGGTGAGGTCAGCAGGACAACCCTTCCTCCCTCAGGAGTCACTGTTTAGTAGTTTTTCCAGTCTCCAGTGGGGAAGGCTGTCCAACATGCATGCGTCACTGGGTATATGCGCACACACATTGTCTCTCTACCACCATAGGATGGGCTTGCCTGTCCTGCCCACCTGTTAGTGTGCCATCAAATGCAAAAGCTGCTAATTGAACTCAAGTCACTTAGGCCGTAGTCGAGACTGTATCCTTCTACACTATAAGTGCAGGCTATAACTTTGAAAAACTTGATGTTAATTTTTTTTTCAGAGGAAAGAGGGAAGGTGACTTGGGACAAGATAACTCTACCAAAGGATCAAGTGAAGTGGGGGGCGCCTTGACTTCAATTCTATTACATGATAATAGCATTGAGATTATTATATCAATGTGGCAAATATACTAAGTAGAAAGCCTTATCATCCTGCTGGGTAGGAGGAATGTCGGGAAAATATCTTTCTGTTCAATTTGGACCAGTCAGGTGAGAATGATCCCTTTCATACCGTATTATGAACATAGTATTAAAAAGTTACTTTAAAGGAGTTAGATGCTTTGTAACATTGGTTGCCCTAGTTCTGTTTGGTTTTACAGAGGATGAATGTACAGGTGATGGAGAGTGAAACTGAAGAGGAGAAGGAGGGCATGTTTGGGATAATAGGGACAAACACTAGAACTTGATGAAGTTTTGTCATGGGTGAGTAGTAGCAGGAAATTTTATTTATAGTATGAAAACTGTTTGAACTATGTGGATTTAGTTATGAGAATTAAAATACATCTGTCTGAATTTAAGAAGCAGGCTATTACTGGTGAAAGTTTTGGTTAAAGCTAGGGTTTATTGCTTAATTCTGCTAGAAATTATTAGCGTGTGTAAGGTCTTAGAGGTGAAAGGATAAGATAAGTCAGAAGGGGCTGGTCCCAGCAGGTTCGGAAAGAAATTGGTGAGGATACATGACCATGCTTTCTCAGATGCTTCGATACCCAGCTAAGTCAGTTAAATGTAGAATCTTTCCCAACAAATGCTTGCACACGTACATTTAAAACCACTGAGATTGCAGCATATGATTCTAGGCACTGATGGACTTTTGAAGACATGGAGAAGAAGAACAAAGGGTCTGGTAGTACATTTTTGGCATAGGAGTAATTTGGATGGATGTGAGAGTGATGTCATAGATTTGATAGTATTTTCTTATGGGATATAGCTTTTATTCTGGAAATGTATTTGTTGGGTACTGGCAGATGGAGAGCTGGACAAGGCATTAATTAATTAAAGTTTATTATGTATGATAGTGCTGGTAAATAAGGAAGCAGATCACACAGAGCTAGAAAGAATTGCAGGCAACACTAAGAGATGAAACATTTAATGGCTCAGTAAGTAATGCAGGCAGAAAGGGAAGTGATGGGTCTGAAAATACATCAGTTTTCCTGGTTTGATTATGAGGACATAGTAGTAGAAAAAAGTGGCCAGGGCTGACAGAGTCACAGGCTGAAACACATAAATAGGTTAGAACATTGAGATATTTGTAATAATGGGGAGTTTCTTTCTCCTTTTCCCCTCCCCTAATATTGCTGTAATCCACCTGTAAGGGTCTTTTTGGGGATAACCACAGAAATCATAGAGGGAATAGTCATAAACAAACAACATGTTTATGAAAGTCAGATACTTGGAAACAAGGCAAAAATTTTTGATACAAGTAACATAATAGAACCTGTTAGTTTATATAATTTGGTGGTTGTATAATTTATATGAATTAAGTTGAAATCTTTTTAAAACAAACAAATTGCAATAATACTGCAGAGATTCTCAGCATATTTAAAAGTGCATCAGTTTGAACCAGTTCATTAATAGTGTACTTTGTGTGATATCTGTATAGACCAACATATAACCCATGAGGTTGACTTTGAGGTATTGCAATATTTATTATAACAATGTGGTCGTAATTGAACTGACCAGTCATATGTTAACCAATAACTTTCCAACTGAAGGAGCTGCTGTGGGAGTCTTATTTTGCCCCCATGTATACAAACCTTTTATATAATACACTGTCATGTTACTGATTTGATTTTATGGACATGTGGAATAGGTAACTTGTGACTGTTGAATAGTATGGAAAGGAGGTGGTGTGCCCCTGCAGTCCTTTGTTTGATGTATAAATGGTGTTTGGTTCTGTGTATAATTCACAATCAAATCAGATTTGTTTACAGATCATTTTTGAATGGCATTGCCAAAAGTTTTTAAATGGAATTGCAGTGGCAACTTGATGTCATATACCTTTTCTAAGAATGCCTTGTTACAAGCTGAAAGTTATTACTTCTTTTCCAGATATTATATATGAATCCTAGTTTCTTCAGTGAAAACACAATGCATTCAGAAACTGAGGTTTGTAAAAATGCAGTTTAGGGGATGGGTTATAGATTCAAATGATGGACATATAGTCTGATTGTTGATAATACTATCCAAGAAGAAAGGGTCCAAAAGGGTGATGCATTATCTTCATGTGACTTTAGTTGAAATAATTAAAGTAATTTTTGTCTTAAGCTTTGTAGCTTCATAATGGAATGGACATGTTATAATTCAGGCTGTCAGTAAATTGGCAGATTATTACAAGGTAAATGATCGAGACAAATACTATGTCTTGTAAGGAGTGGTAAATCTGTATTGTAACATTTTAATGTAACCAAGCAAGCACCTACTCTTTAATATTGTTTATTTTATTTTGAACAGGGTAAATGTTTATTAGCCTGTTTTCATTGTAGAAATAATGTACACCATGCTTTCTTCTTTAAGTTAAAATAATTCACCATTTTTGAATTCTTATAAAGTTTTTGTTTTTCCACCTGACAGCTTATATTTCTATCTAATTGGGTCATTTATACTGCAAAAATGCAATTGCTATTTTATGGGGGTGAAAAAAACATCTCAAGCAGTAAAGGTATATAATAATTGAGCACTTCATTGAAATTAAATTGAACGCCTTAGTGAAAATAGTCATGCTAAAGAGAAAAGTGCATTATACAGAAACACCAAGCCTTACCCAATGGCAGTATTTTCTTTTTGATGAGTTGAAAATCTCTTTTAGGATGGATTTACCAAAGTATAAACTGTCTTCATTTATATGCATTTATGTATACATATATAATTTTAGGTGTAAGAATAATATGCATTTTTAAATAGATTGTCTGTTTCATTTTATTTATTTAAAATAATGTCATTATGTGATTGTTGATTGTAAAAGAAGCAAGCATTAATATGCACTGAGGAAGTTCCTGTTGGATGAAAATAGTTTGCTTTTTGTTATGGCTTTTACTTTTATCATTTTTGGTGAAGCTCATGAAGTTCCAATAAATTTTACATTTGGAAATGGTCTGATCTTTTTTGAATCTTTGCATTTTTTCATTATGCATCATATTCTCCTTGGTCTTGTGTAACTTGGATATACATTTAAAATATGAATAACCTAGTTCCTGCCATAGTGAATTACTTAAGTGAGCGGATTCATTACTTAGATGTCTAAAAATGATAGTGTGCCACAAGCACATTGTCATATTTGATTGACACTTTACTGCAGCACCACGACTACTGGATAAATAGGAGCTAAAGGTACTAAAGCAGTGAATAATTCATAAATGCTATTTTTAACTTCTTCCTGGGTACAGTATTGTGCTGCAGCAGTTTTCTGAAAGTCATCTTACTTTCTAAATTAAGTGTAATGGTGTAAGCATTGGCTATAGGCAAGTTGATCCAAAATGACTAATGTTTTTTTCTGTCTCTCAAGCATTTTCCTTTGGACAATTGGAAAAGGTTTCACTGGCAAAGTCTCAGTTAGCTTTATTGTCAGTAGAATGTGAAGCAAGAGCTCCCTTCTGTTAGCTGGCTCACTTTTTGTTGGATAAACTTTATTTTCTGCTTAGCATGTTCTGCATCCAGACATATCATTGATCTTCCAGGAAAAAATATTCAGAAGACAAGCTAGAAATGGATACAGCAGCTTGAGTCTCACCTGCCTCTCAACGTTCCCTGATTATTGGGATAAATGTGCATCTCTTCTTCCTGGTGCAGTGAAAAAGAAGTTATGTACTTACCATAACGTTCCATCAGTGTTGTCCATTTTCTTTCTTCCTCAGCAGGTGGGTTTGGATCTGATCCTCAAATCCGACTCGGCTGTTACTTCAGCTCATGGCCACTAGGAAACTCTCAAGTTGCTCCCTTACCCATAATGCACTGTCTCCTAACATACCTCAGATTTTGTTTGCTGGTTTGCATAATCCAAGAAATATTATCATCATTATCCTTGTAGAAGAAACCAATATCTGGAGCTCAATGTAAGGAACAGTAGTGTCCCTATGTGTTCTCCTCTTCCAGAAATCATTAGTTGAAAAGATAGGGGGTTGGTGGGAGGGGAGTTGAGGAAGAATGAAAATGGACAACACAGATGGAATGTTATGGTAAGTACATAACTTCTTTATCTGATGTCAGTTTTCATTCATTCATTCCTCAACAGTGGGGACAGAGTCCCTAGCTACCTGAAAACCCTGGTTGGACTATAAGGAAGGATATTCCTGAGCACAGTTGAGTCAGAGGTTGCTCTTCTCCTCGAGACCAGATCTAATTTGTAATGAGTAATAAAGGTATGAGGATTAGCCCAAGTTGAAGTTGCACTTACGTTGTCCATGGAAGCCCTAGATAACAATACTGAAGATCTTACCATGGACCTGGTTGAATGGCTCTTAAAGGTTTTGATAAGGACAGAACCAGGTTGTTGTAGAAAAATGATGTACAATCTGTAAGACATCTTGCCAGAATCTTTTTTGTAACTGGCTTACCCAATTTGGAATCCGCCAAGGAGACAAATAATTGATCTATTTTTCTGATGTTCTTTGTTCTATGCAAGTAGAAATGTAATCGTCTATGAATGTTCAATAAGGTGCAATGAGGATGACTTCGCTTTTCAACCGGAAAGCTTTCTGCAGAAGTTTTGGGATCAAGGGAGTAGGGGGATACACACAGAGGAGACCTGAAGCCAATCTATACTAGAATGTCTCTCAGTGCTTTCTCTGGTGGGGGGATTAGGGTAAAGAAGCTACTGCACTTGTTTTTTTAGAGGAGATGCACATAGGTGACAGCAAGGATGGCCTCATTGGCGAAAAATAATTTCTTCCACTTCCATATTGAGAGACCACTTGTGAGGTTATAGAATGGACCTGTTCAATTTGTCTGCAATCACGTTGGATTTTTCCCACAGTGTGCGTTTCTGTCAGAAATCTGTTGGATGAGATCACCCATTGCACACTCATAGAGCTTCTCGACACAAGGGGTAAGACTTGGATCTGATGCTATCCACGTCATTATTAATCACAGATGGGTCTTAGATCTGACCTTGGATCTGAGCCAGCAGTGCAAGTGGCAGCTCCTAATTTCAAGCTCCTCCCCTCCCAAAATCCCCTGCTACCCATAATCCTCAGATCTCTTTTGCCGCAAATTGTGAGTGGACATGCTCTCTGAACCTCAAGCCTTCATTAAGATAAGTAGCTCCATTTTTTCGTATTTCTTGGAATTTTCTCTCTCCCATTTCTCTCTTCTGTTTTTAGTAGCTAGTTTCCTCCCCTCCATTTGCCATTGGTCAGTCCATTATGGTTTTCCTGGGCCTTGTTCCTTTAATGGTAGTTCCCTTCCTTGCTCTCTCTTTCCCTCTCCTCCTTTCCTTGGAGTGAGTGAGTGTGAGTGTGTGTGGTTAGGATGTCTGACAAACCCTCTGGGTTCAGATGCTGCCTTTTATGTGGTCGGAAGCTAGCTTCCACCAATATGCATCAGGAGAGCGTCTGCTGTCTGGGAGAGCCCCATTTAGAGGTTGAATGTGATATCTGTGCGGGATTCAACTCCTTGGCTCCTAGACCATAGAAATGAGTTGTTGCTCAAAAGGCTCACTAAAGGGGGTACCCTGGTGTCGGGTTCCCCCTCTAAAGTCGCTTGGATCCCAGGAGGAAGCCCTCTTCCTCTCAGGACTCTCCTGCAAAAAGCCCCTGGCTCTCAGATCCCAGTTTCCCAGATCAGAGTCCAGCCTTGGGGCCATCAGCTCTGGGATCTTCAGCTCCAAGAACCTCAGCTCCCTCAGTTAGATCAGACTCCTCAGAGGCTTGCTGGTCCTCAGATCCAGTCAGATCCAAAACCCCATCAGATCCATCTGTGGGATACTTACTGCCCTCAGATCCATCCAGGCCATCAGATCTGACTGTTTCCTTGGAGCCTATCATTGATGACATCCCGGCCACTATTAGAAAGTTGGATCCGAGGCAGTCCAGTAGGTCCTCCTCCAGAGACCACAGACCTTCAGCTCCGCCAGACCATTCTTCCGTATGTTCTTCATGTTTCACTGTTGCAGTCCTAACGTATGGGTTATCCGGCTCCTGGTAGCCCTCAGTAGGCCCGAATACCAGAGTCCACGGTATATGATGGCTGCCGTCGGCTATAAAACTGATGTCAGAACGTCAGGTATAAAGTGAGGCGGCCGACGCCATTTCCTCAGTTTTTCTTGCTGCGGAGCCCGAAGCAGATGCAATTCGCACTAGTGCCAGTCAGCCATTTACCTTCTCTCTGCATTCCGACTACCAAGTTGAAGACGCCCTCAGATAAGTACCGCGTTGGGGACACTCTTTTCTTCCTTTAACGAATGTCAGATAAAGTTAATAACTGTCTTGCCTGTTGAAAACAGATTCCGCACTGTGATTTTCATTTCTATTGTATAACTTGTTTGGGCCTTGAGCACGACATCCCTAACTGTGATCTCTGTGCTTCCTTCAACCCGCGTACCATATGCCATAGAGCTAAGATTTTATATAAGCATTTCGGAGTCTGGCCTAAGTTCGTCGGTATGGAATCTTCTGGTCTCCCGACTTCGGATATACCAAGGAAATGCAAGGACAAGGGCCGCGACAGGCCTAGGGTTAAAGCTGCTGACGATGTGCTGGTGAAATTCGTCATCAGCCCAGTGGTAATGAGGCACTTTCGCAGCCCCTACAGACCGCAGATTTTCAGCCGCAGGCCTCTGCTGAGACCTTTACAGAGTCCTCCATGCCACAAGCTGCTATTTTGTCTTCAGACCCTCCCCCTGTTGCTGCCTCAGATGGGTCCGGAGCCGCTATGCAGGCACCGGCTTCTGACACCTCTTCTCTTCGACATGAGACCAGAACCAGGCTGACTACCTTAGCTCAGACTTCTGCAGTTGCTAGGCTTCCCGAGTCCCTCTGGATTACTAGCAAACCTTTCAGCCGCAAATCTACCCACAGAAAGGCATTGGCCTTCCCTCCTGTGCCTCAGTCCCAGTTGGTAAAGATGGCTGGTGATCTTCTTTCCCTTATTAAGGGCTCTCACCCCCCTTCCAAGAGGGCCAGGGAATTGTTTCCTGATGTTTTGTCTGAATCAGATTTTGAGGTTTCCAGTATTTCTGCTGGTGAGGAAGGAAATTCTGAACTTTTTTCTGGCTTTGAAGATTCTGATGCTGAGGACTCTATCCCTTCTGCCTCCCCTCCAGAAGATTTTTCCTTTGGGGATACTTTGAATACTCTTAGGGAGCACTTTAAATGGGAAAGTCAGGATTTTCCTCAGACTAAGAGGATCTGGGAATTTTTGGATTTGCCACAGCATAAACCTCTGGCTATACCTCCTTTTTTGGAAGTTGTGGATGTTTTCATGGGAAATTCTTTAACTCCTATTTCTGTTCCCCCTGCTCCCAGAAAATCTGATAGGTATTATAGGGTTCCTGAGTCTCATCAATTTCTTTTTAAGAATCCTACTGCTGATCCTGAGATTATTTCTCAAAGTCCCAAGGGTGTTAAGGCTACTATTGCTAAAAACCCTGTACCTTCTGTTAAGGAGTCTAGGGCCTTGACAGGTGGGGTAAAAAGGTCTATACATCTGCAACTCTTGCCATTAGATCTGTGAATTGTCCTTTTCACATGCTTCAGTATCAGCAGCGTACTCTGGAGGCTATTAATGCTAAGCTTGGGGATATTCCTTCCATGTTGGAGAACAAAGACTTACAAGATTTACTAAATTCTGCCACTCTGGTCAATAAGCATTCACTTCATTGTGGTTTTGACACCTTGGAGGCGTCCTGCAAAGCAGCAGCCACTGGTTCCGTTATTAGAAGGCATGCTTGGCTTAGGGAGCAGCCTCTTTCTGAACCTGTAACATCTACATTGCTGGATGTTCCTTTGCACAAAGAAAACCTTTTTGGTAACCAGGCTGAGGAGGTACTGAAAAAGTTGGAGGACAAGGCAAAATCTATGCAAGCTGTAAAAGATTTCCTTCAGGTTCAGCCTCCTCTGTTTAGTAGGCATTATCCTTCCAAGAATTGGTCTTTCCCTGATCCTGGCAAGCAGGGTCGCTCTAGGCCTAGGGGTTTCCGATCTTCCAGAGGGCAGGCTTTTCTGCCCCTCAAAGGGCTAAACAATGACATCCTTCTTCTGCTAAATTGGGAAGTTCTAAGCCAGCTTCCCAAAGCAAGCATTCTCAATGACTCCGGCCTTCTTGTGCCTACCTCTGCAGGCCCAGGGTTTCCTTTGAGGGGAAGGTTAGCCAGGTTCGCAGAGGTATGGTCAACCATCACAGACGACAAATGAGTGCTCAGCATAGTAAACCAAGGTTACAAGTTTTATTTTCACACCTTCCCTGTTCTACTTGGCGCAATTTACATGGCTGCAAAAGGATTTGGTGTCGGAGCTTTCCTCTTCCCTTTCAGAGTTGCTGGCTCCGGAGAGCCTTATGCTAGTCTCTCCGAAGTTTTCTGCTGTCTCATCCCTTGCTAACACCTCGATGAGGTTGATCTCTAATGCGGCTGACGCCACCTCTCAAGCAACAGGCACAGGCATTGCTATCAGACACCATACCTGACTTTGTCCTTTGAGGGTTTGTGGACAACTTCTAGGCTTCCTCTACCAATGCCCCATTTGATGCATCTACTTTGTTTGGTCCTTCTGTCAAGGAAACCTTGACCTGCAGAGAGCAGAAGGGAAAGACTTTGTCTGTAGTTGGGATCAAGATTTTTACTACCCAGCATTCCTTCTCCAAGAATCAGCATGGTAGAAAGAAGCTGTATTTCTGCAGGGCTCAGTCTTCCTTCCAAGATGCAGCTGGGGAAGGGATTTTGACAACAGAATCTGCCCTAGAGGCATAGAAGGTTTGCAAAAACAGGGCTCCCGAGATCCCTTCTTGGAGAAGCCTCCACAGCGCTCTTGAAGCGCTGCCCAACTGTCCTGCCATGGAGGCAGTCGGGGGCTGTATCTCCTTGCACCCCCTGCCTTGGGCTGCTATTTCTTCAGACCAGTGGGTGCTAAGCATTGTGTCCAGTGGATACTTCATATCCTTTGATCAGCCCCTCCAATTTAAAAATCGCCCTGGATGTTCCACCCCACCAAAGGGGGTTAGCTTTTGCAGAGGTTCAAGACCTTCTTCAAAAAAGAGGCAGTCAGGAGGTCCCAACAGGACAAACGAGTTCTTGTTAGTTCCCAAGAAAACCAGGGACCTGCATCCCATTCTGGACCGCAGCATTTTGAACTTGTTGGTCAAGAAGTCAAAGTTCCAGATAGTCACTGTTCAGTCCATTCTTCCACTTCTGTGCAGGGATGACTGGATTTGCTTGGTGGATCTCAAGGATGCATACTATAAAATAAAAATTGACAGATGCTCCAGGAGATACCTGCACTTCTGGCTGGGTCCCAGTCACTATCAGTTCCGAGCCCTGCCCTTTGGTCTCACCTCCACCCCCCAGGTGTTCACCAAATGTATGCCAGTGGTAGCAGCCCATCTTCTGCTGCAGGGATTTCAGGTCTTTCCGTACTTGAAATTGGCTCCTCACAGCTCCCACAAGGAATCAACTTGTTCAAGCCACAAATTACACACACAGCCTCTTTCAAGACCTGGACATTACAGCCAACCTTCCCAAATCTCATCTTGCCCTGTGCTAGAGATTGGAATTCATAGGGGTTATTCTGCACATGGTACCAGAGATTGCAGCTCTCTCCCCGCACAGGGTAGATGCAATTCGGGAACAGGTCTACCTTCTTCTGGATTGGGAGAGTATTCCTGCCCACTTGACCCTACAAGCCCTCGGTTCCATGGCGGTGGCAATTCAATTGCTTCCCTTTGCCAGGTATCACATGAGAGTTCTTCAATGGACTCTTGCAGTGCAGTGGTCGGCTCATCTCCATCCCATGTCCATGGCAGTCAGGGTCTCTCAGGTCTGCCGGCATCACTTAGCGTGGTGGCTCCAGTCCAAAGACCTTCTGCAAGGGAGACCCTTTTGTCGTCCCCAAATCAAAACCACGGGAACCACAGATGCCTCACTTTTGGGTGGGGTGGCATTTTCAGGGAAGGACAGTCCAAGACACATGTTTCCCATCGGAGACCAAGTTGCACATCAATGTCCAAGAGATGAGAGCAGTCCTCCTCTCATTGCAGGCCTTCCAGGACTATCTCCCTCTTGGGACTGTGGCAGTTCAGACAGACAATATGGCAGTAGTCTGGTACATCAACAAATGGAGGAATGCAGTCATATCCTCTGTTTAGAGAGGCCATGAGGGTGTGGGAATGGGCAATGTCCTCTGGGTGCTTTCTTCTTGCAGTGCATATTCTTGATAATTCCAAAGTGTTGGCAGACAGGCTCAGCAGATCTATCCTGAGCCCCCACAAGTGATCCCTGGTGAGTCAGATTTTCAAAAGTTTTGGTCTCCCTTGCTGAGATCTGTTTGCTTCCCTGATGAATCACAAATGCAGCAAACACTTTGCCATGATCCCCCCACAGGGGGAGTCTCCTTAGGGATGATGTGGTCCATGATTGGCCAGTGGGTCTTCTGTACGCCTGTTCTCTCCTCCCCTCATTCCCAAAGTCGTACAGAAAGCATGTCACCTGAAGACTCATCTCATCCTTATTGCCCCCTTCTGGCCTTGTCAGATATGGTTCTCCCTTCTTTGGTCTCATCTGAAATATCTACCATGGATATTAGATCCAACCCAGGATCTCATTTCCCATCCCTGGCGGCTTCCTCTTCCCAACCTTCAGTTTCTTCAGCTGACAGCTTGGTACCTCCAGTTCCAATGATTGTCAGCCAGCTTAAACTGCCTTCTACTGTGAAGGGCATTCTCTTAGCCTCCCAAAAGCATTCTACTAAAAAGATTTATTCCAGCAAATGGAAGAGATTCAGATTTTTATTTTTTGTTATTGATAGGGTGTTGTTTAATGAAAGAGGAGGTGATGAAAACTTAAAGGTGGAATTATTAGAATATAAATGGCAGGTTATGTTGAATGCTTCAATGCCACCTGGATTGAATGATTTTATTTCTCTAAGACCTATTTTGAGACAAAGGGAATACCTTATCTAGTTACTTTTAAGGGTACACAACAACAGTAAATATTACAACAGTATAGTTTTTATATATTTAATATTGCACTTGTGGTTTGGGGATGTATTTGTCTTGTACATGTTATTTTAAGATGAATGTGTTTTAAATTTGTAAATTGAATGATTGAATAATTAATGTGTGCATATAAATGGTCTGTTGATTTGCTACCACTCACTCTGAAGAAGCCATGTAATGATGGTGAAAGTGCTTAGTGTGTGGAACAGTGATTAAAAAGTTTCGGAATTACTCTGTTGGTCATGGTTTTCTTTTCGTCTTACTAGTTCTATATCCATTGGGTATTTGTTTGGTGTATTTATGCCAAAGAGAAATTTCCTCATCATTTTGTCCACATCAGCCTCCTGGAAGAATGAGAAGATGCCACTGATGGAGATCTGTGAGCACTGGTGGGATTCTAGGAACAGGGAAGGTACTCAAGAGGGTACAGGGTCAATGGAAGGAGAAGGTTGTGTCTTTGGTAAAGGCTTCAGATCTAAGAGGCTAAGATTCGAAGAAACCAATTTTGACTCTTGACATCAGCTGGGTAGGAGCAGTCTTCAAATCACACTTTTTCTGTTTTTTCCTTGGTGGTTTTGTGGTAAGATGCAGGGAGGAGGTTGAGAATCCAGAAGGACCCAAAGACTTGACAGAAGACTCCTAAAACTTTGGTTTGGTTTGGGGGGGGGGGTTGAATCCCAGAAATAGTCTCTGAAAAAGAGAGTAGTAGCCTTTTCAAAATAAGTGTATTTTTTTCTATCCGCAGTCACTCGAGGAATGAAAGTCTTACATATGGAAAACTCAAACTGCAAATACTCTGGGCCCAAATGATACATGCATAAGGCATGCACGTCAGAAAGCAGTAACTTGTGTCTGCATTTCTGGAACTTTTTAAACCCAAATAGACCTTTTTCAGACATTGTCAAAACCAGAGACTGCGAAGTACAATGGAAAAACTTTTTTTTTCAGATAGCTAAGGAAAAGAAGAATAGAGAAGCAGAAAAATATTAACAAAGGTATTAAGGAATACACTAAACATTTAGAAAGAAACTGAGAAGAACAACTGTGGTAAGTAAGAGCACACAACAAATGTAGGGAAGGGAGGTACTAATGTAACAAAGATAGATATTAAAGGTATCAAGAATATCAGCTATGGAAAAAGCCAAAAAAGATTGATTTATCTTTTCTACAAACACACAAGCGCAAGAGCTCAAAGCGACCACATCCAAACATGAAAGCAGTAAATGAGATCTGAGGTATATTAGAGGATGGTGTATTATGGGTAAGAGGGGAGCTCGAAAGTTTCCTAGTGGCCATGAGCTAAAGTAATGGCCGAGTCAGATCCAAGGATCAGATTTGAACCCAGCTGTTAAGAAATGAGTGAAAGTTGACAACATCAGATTAATCCTTTTCCACAAATGCTCTGCTGTGTCCAATTTTTAATATTTTCTCTTTTGTCACACTTTTATCATGGCCACGTCTTTAAGCTTGTATGATTGTATCTTTACTAATGCAGGTCTTGTCTGCTTTCTCATGGCCATGTTTGGAGTATATACTTGATATGCTCTTTCAGTTAATAAGTCCTGCTGTGGAATACCAGTCCAGTTGCTTGTTTGTACTTTCATAAAATTAATACAGTCTGTTTCTTCAGTTTCTCTGGTATGGTGGGTTTCTCTGACCACAATGTCTTCTAACTCTACCATTTTTTGAAACAGCACTTGAAAGTCTCATTCAGTCTTTTCATTTCTTCTGTTTTTTATACTTTTATCTATTCATTTGAATAACTAGTTAAAGCTTCATCTATTTTTTTCCACCAGCTTTTTATTTGAGTTGATATATTCCTTCAATGTCCCATTTCTTTTAATCACTTCTGCAAGAGCATTTGATTCATTTTTCCCTCTAAATTACTGCAAGCCATCTCTTGTACTAAAGCTGAAGCTTGAGTTGCTTTTTGCTGAACAGCTGCAGAATTCTTCCCAGCCAGGGTTTTGTGTTCACTTTTCTTGTGATTTTCTTCCAGGTTCTCTAAATGTCTTCTTTGCCGGCATCCAGGCAATATACTTAGTAGCCAGTAACTGGATTTTACCCAACCTGACAATATCATTGGCTCTTGTTTTAAGCTGTTGATCAGTGTACAACCATCTTAGAAGTTCGTATTGACTAATACTGATGTGACACACCTCTGCCCCATGTAAAAATGGAAAAAAAGGAGGTTGTTAATGTTTGAGCAAGGCATTTTAGGTCTTGCATATTGTAGATGTTCTTTGTTAAGATCACTGCTGTAGTAGGATTTACTTATCCAAGGGAACTTACCTCAGGTAGAGGTATCCCTTCTAGTCTGACTTTCAGAGGTTTTGTATCTGTCTCAAGAACAGATTCAGATCCCTTCCATACCCCAAAGTGTCAGTCTGACCTACAGCTAAAATGAGGGACATTTTTCAACTTTATTTTGTTTTTTCATGTGAGATAGGATCATTTGTGAATCCATCAGTCTTGTCAAGTCCCTTTCAGGTCACTTTATGAGAACATCATTACTTAACTTGGCTTATTATGATCTTAAAAAGTTTCCTTTACTGATTGGACTTTTGGATTTCATGTTTGGCTGTATTCCTGATGTCCATGATGTGCCTAGTAAAGCTGACCGATAAGTGTACATGCAAAAGAAAACTTCTGTCAAAGGGCTTCCACTTATAGTGTCTTCCTTGCTTAGAAGATAATTGCACCATCTGTTAACAATACTGTTCCAGTTTAAGTAAAAAAAAAAAAAAACTTGTATTTCTGGGTCTGGAATTTAAGGACCTTTCTTGAGCTTAAGAAGTTAATGCAAATGGTGTCATTTTATTCCACTCTGGCAAAATTATCAGCATCCATAAAGAGTGTCACCAAAGAAGGAAGTAATGGTATTGAAAAATAAAGAATGGCAAAGCTGCAACGTTGAAAATGAAGGGTGGAGAAGCTGAAATGTTTGTAATAAAGGAACTCAATAGCAGAGAATATGAGGCTATAGTGACACAGTCAGTCCCACTGAGGCTTGAGGGTACTAGACCACTAATTGTATTTCTGTGTCCACATCAGTAATGTGACTTGATTTAACAATATCTCCACTTGTGTTAGCTCTTAAGGAGACAGTGGGATCCAGTTGCTAACAGCAAGGCATGTCTTATTCAAAATTAGACCTTCATACTGGATGCTGGTTTCCAGGTACCAACAAAAGCTGCCTAATATTTGACTTTTTTGACTGTGCTGTTAGAGAGCTTCACCCAGAAAGAAGAAGATGCTCCAACATTTTTGTGTGAGAATTTCCTGTGGGTCCTCTTATTCCATTTGTTAGAGCAGAGTCTTTCTTGACAGAAGAAAGAGATCTTGGGTCCTTTATCTATAAGGCTAGTGCCCACATTACTGGTGTTTGTCCTGTCTGTGCTAAATTTAATTTATGGGGACTTTTCCAAGGAGCTTGTGGTTGGAAATGGAGCCAATCTACAGGCTAACCATGCCTCAAGCTCTGGAATAGCTTCCAAACTGGAGAAGGGGATCATATATTCTGGATGCTTCAGATTTAGACCTAGAAAAGGAGGATCTGGTAAATATAGTACAGATTTCCTCTCAGTAAAGCTATATGATATTTTAATAATAAAGACTCCATATTCCTGGGCTCACCCCTACAATAGAATAATATTTGGGGACATGCTTAACTTAATGAGAAAAACATTTCAAATAGAGACTTAAGGAGTTCCTAGAATATCATAAGGAGTAGTTGGATCTCCTAGGCATGGAAGAGCCAAAGCTTATAGATGTCCACAATGTATTCCAGGCTTTTGAGAACACATTTGATGTAGCTTCTGAATAGCCTGATTCACAGCTGCTAGATCCTAAGAAGCCATTCAGGTTTTACAAAGTGTACACACCTGGGTTAAAATGGCTGACAGAGCAATGGTATCCATGCATGCATCAAGGGGATCAAACTTGGTCTCTGGCCGAACAGGGCTTGAACAACTTATTTAATGTTAAACTGATTAATTGTTAAAAACAGAAATCTTATTTGTATAATGTGTACAAAGGAAACCATTTGTTGTAATGATATATTTTGTTTTTTATAAATTAATGCATACTCATGTTATTATGCAATTTTTGATGTTAATAAATATGTTTAAAAACAAAAACAAAAAAATGGTATCTGGCCCAAACATCCTTCCTAGTTATAACGAGCATAATGTATTAATCATTTTAGGGGGATCCAGTATGTCAGCATGGGATGATATGATTGACAGTCCAACATGCTTTGCAAGGAAACCCTTCACCTTTCATTCCATGGCTTCTACATACTTGCTAATGGTTGTACTGCCCCAAGAATATTTTTTAGGCAGAGTCTGACTAATGGACATCCTGACATAATAGATATCAATTAAGCCATTTCCTGCCCCTGTCTCACTGTGGCTTTTTTCAACACTGAAGTCTTAATAACTAATTGCTTCATCTTGCGACTGCAACTTGAATATATATGTTTGTATAGATGCTAAGACTTTGCTTCAGTGCAGAATTGCACTCTCTCCATGCATGGGTTTTAAACCTACCATGCATTCAGGCCTCTTTCAGTAAAGAATAACACACTCTCTCCATACATGTGTTTCAAGCCTACCATACATTCAGGCCTGATGGAAGCTGCAGTGGCATTTATATTTTGCTAGGGACCATATCACCTCCAGATTACCATAGACCCAAAAACCAAACTGAACTCATTAAACTCCAACTTATCCAAATAAGGTAAGCTATCACCTTATAGCCTGCTGCAGGACACTCCCCATGTCCCCTAGTGAATATGTAAGATTCCTGAATGTATTTGAAGAATTAGCTAGTACCAAAATACCTTTATAATGGGTGGTTTCATCAACCTCTCTATAAACTGAAAACCTATACCAGTAAAGTTGATTATGCTCAGAGTTAGCAAACCAAATAGAGGACATACTATTCATTACCTGGTTTTAACTAATATAGCTAATAACATGTAAAACCCCTGTAGATTCTCAATCCCCAGTTAAGTCTAACCATAAACTTTCAACTTTCATATTCAAAACCTCTAAAACCCCTGCATTCAATAATTAAGTGGACAGACATCCTCATGCTCTGAGATGAGCACAGAAAATTCACATGTAAAATCACCAGATACAACACTGACACAGATACTGTTCATATATAAGAGTTCTGTTCCCACTTAAAGTGCCTAGACCTGATTGTCCATACTAATGCCAACAAACCATCCTGCTGGTCTACCTGCTTAAATGCATGCTATAACAAAAGAAAAGTGCCTTAATATTGTATAACAGACCTAAAAAATCTCTCATATTGAGGATTACATCAAGAATATTGGTAAGGAATTAAAAGCTACTATTAAAACTAGTAAGGCAAGTCATGAACTTAAATTAGCTTGTGAAGCCAAGGGTAACTATAAGATGTTCTTCGTGTTTCACTGTTGCAATCATCACACTTGGGTTATCTGCCTACAGGTAGCCCTCAGTTGGCCCAAATACCAGAGTCTTGGGATTTCTGCGTCAGATGCTGTCACCTCTTTCATGACGTCAGGTTGTCAGGGGTATAAAACATGCAGCCGATGCCATTACATCAGCTTTTCTTGCCACATGGGAGCCTGAAGCAGAAGCAGTTCACAAGTGCCGGTCCACCACTACCTGAAATTTTTGTTGTTCGAGTTTCAAACCTGAAGTCTTCTAAAGCTAAGTACCCTGTTGAGGATCCTTTTTCTTGCAATAACCGATGTCAGAAAAAGTTAACAATTGTCTTGCCTGTGGAAAGCAAAATACCTCACAGAGATTTTCATTCTTACTGCATCACCTGTGTAGGCCCAGCCCACAACGTTCCTCGCTGTCAGTTTTGTGCCTTGTTTAATGCCTGAACTATTCGTTGTTGGGCTATCTTTGTTGCTAAATTCTTTCATCTGTCGTTCTCCATACTCCAAAATGGCTTCGATAAGCCATATGACTACCCCATCTTCTGAAAAAACGTAAGGATAAAGACAGAGACAGAGCACATAGGTCCAAAACTGACGACAACGCTTCCGTTAAGCTAGTCACCAGTCCGCCGGTACTCAGTGAGGCACTTTTGCAGCCCCTGATACCCACTTCTGCAGATTCACAGGCCTCTGCTGAGACCCATTCGGAGTCCGGTATGCCGCGAGATGCTTCTTCAACTATGGAACCTGCAGATATCTCTACCTTGGATGGGTCCGGAGCCACTGTGCAGGCACCGGCTTCTGAGGGTGTATTCCAACCTTCCAATGTTCGTATTAAACTGTGTACTTCATTTCTGACTAAAACTACCGAGTTTCTCAGGCCCACAGTTCGCACTATGCCTAGAAAACCGATGACCAAAATGCATGCTCAAGCTCCCATGCCACAGAAACAAATGCTTAGAATGGCTGAAGACCTTATAACTTTAATTAGGGGAAGCCAGCCTTCCCCCTCTAAAAGACAAAGGATTGATTTTCCTTCTGATTCTACAAACCGTGAGTCCGATGACTCTGATCCCTCTGATTACCAGGACATTCCCTTATCTACTTATGAGGACTCAGATGCAGAGGATTCCATTCCCTTTGCCTCCCTCCAGAGAACTTTTCTTTTGGTGAAACCTTGCATACCTTAAGAGAGCATTTCTGCTGGGAATGCCAGGACTACCCACAGTCCAAAAAGAGACTCAGAGAATTTTTAGACTTGCCTCAGCACAGGCCTCTAGCTACACCCCCTGTCCTGGATATTGTAGATGATTTCTTCATGGAATCCAGTCTTACTCCTGATACTTTACCACCAGCTCCTAGAAAGCCTGACAGGTACTACAGAGTACCTGACTCACACAAATTTCTCTTTAAGAATACCACTGTGGATCCAGAGATCATTTCACAGGGACCTAAAGGTATTAAGGCTACTATAGCCAAAAACCCTACCCATTCGGACAGGAAATCTAGGGCTTTAGACAGATGGGGTAAGAAGGTATATACCTCTGCAACTTTTGCCATACGGGCTTTAAATTGCCAGTTTCACATGTTGAAGTACCAGCAGCATATTATGGAGCTAATTAAACAGAAAATGTTGTTGCTTCCAGATTGTGCAGAAAACAAAGATTTACAAGAGTTAATGCATTCTGCAAACCAAGTTGGTAAACATACTTTGCAATGTGGTTTTCATGCCTTAGAAGCATCTTGCAGGGCTGCTGTCACTGGGTCTGTACTGAGAAGGCATGCTTGGCTGAAGGAACAAATCTTGCCAGACCATGTCAAAGCAAAATTACTAGATGCTCCATTTCACCAGAAATGTTTGTTTTGCACAAAACCAGAAGACGTTCTTAAAAAGATGGAAGAAAAAGCTAAATCTATGCAAACTGTTAAAGATTTCGTACAGGTACAGCCACCTAGATTCAGAAGGCATTGGCCTTCTACAAACTGGTCCTTTCCAGTCCCTCCCATGCCTTCTCAGTCTAAACCCAGGGGCAACAGACCACCAAGACTACACTCTCAGGGTATGCAGAGATCTAAGCAATGGAGTGCTCCCACCTCAAAGACAGGGAGTGGTAAGCCACCCCCTTATGGAAGAAGTTCACAATGACTTGTCTATCATCCTTTCCAGCCATGCCCAAGTACTTGCACCCCTAGGAGGAAAACTCGCCCTGCATGCAAAAAAATGGATGTCCATTACCCAGGACAAGATGGGTCCTAAACATTGTATCCCAGGGATACAGATTCTACTTCCACTCACTGCCAACCCCAGGCGGGTTGCCAGATCTTCCTCCAAACCAGTGGGCAGAGGCTCAAAAGCAAGTACTTTCTCTTCTCAATATCAGGGCTATTCAACCTGTTCCAATAGAGAAAAGGGGACAGGTTTTCTACTCCAGACCATTCCTAGTGCCCAGAAAAGAGAGCTCATGGCACCCTATCCTGGATCTGTCCATTCTCAACACCTTCCTGGTGGTCCCAAAATTCAAAATGCTTACACTACATCAGCTGCTTCCTATGCTAGCCAAGGACTCCTGACTAGTCACACTAGACTTAAAAGAAGCCTATCTGCACATCCCCATAAGGGAATCTTGCAGGAAATATCTACATTTCAGGGCAGGTTCTATGCACTATCAGTTCTCTGCACTTCCCTTTGGCTTATCTACTGTGCCCAGGGTATTCACAAAGTACCTGGCTCCAGTCATTGCATACTGCAGGCAGAGAAATATTCAAATTTACCCATACTTGGACGATTGCCTGATTCAGGAGGACAGTCAGGAATTGCTACTTCAGCACCTGGCATTTGTATAGAGACTTCTAAACTCTCTGGGGTACACCATCAATGAAAAGAAATCACATCTGGTGCCCAGCCAAAAGACTGTATTCCTGGGAGCAAGCTTGAACACAACTTCCCAGATGGCATTCCTCACTCCAGAAAAGCAGGTTCATTTGACAAACTACTTCAAATTTATGGCCACCAAAACCCAGCTATCTGCAAGAAAAATAATGCAAGCCCTATGGTTCATGGCCTCATGCATTCTAATTCCATATGCAAGACTGCATATGAGGAAACTTCAGGGGTACTTAAAAAGTCTCTGGTGTCAACATTCTCAAGACTTGGAAACACTGATTCCTATCATTCCTTGTGTAAGGGCAGAGTTCCTTTGGTGGGCAGAGGCTTGCAACCACAACAAGGGACTTCCTTTCACGCAACCCCTCGCCGCCCAAACCCTGACAACAGATGCATCACAATATGCATGGGGGGCTCACATGGCAGGCAAATGCATTCAAGCCAAATGGAGCCCAGGACAAATTCACCTGCATATCAATCAATCAAAAAGAAATGTTAGCTGTACAGAATGCTCTGACAGCCTTCAAATACCTTATCCTTCCAGGACAACGCTTGATAAAGACAGACAACACCACAATTATGTGGTACATAAACAAGCAGGGGGGAACTTATTCCTACCCACTCTGCAAGTTAGCCATGGCCCTGTGGAACACAGCCTTGAGCAACCAAGTGCACCTGCAAGCTCAATTCCTGCCAGGCAAACAAAATTCACTGGCAGATGACAAGCCGAAATCTACTGGACCCACATGAGTGGAAACTGGAACCCAACTCATGTAAACTTCTAATCAACAGGTGGGGGGCACTACAGGTGGACTTCTTTGCCTCCCCCCAAAACCATCAATTGAGCAAATTTTGCACCAGAAATCCCCACAGCCTAGCATGGCGAATGGATGCCCTATCCTTTACATGGGAAAACCTCTCAATTTATGCCTTTCCCCTCCTCTCAAAAGTACTACTCAAGATCAAGCAGGACAGACCAAGGACAATACTTATTGCACCAGACTGGCCACGTCAGCACTGGTACCCACTCCTACACAGTCTGACAGCAGTGCCACCCTGGCACCTACACCAGACCCCCTCCCTGCTATCCCAGCAGGAAGGACAGATTTTGCATCCTCAGCTGCAAACACTGAACCTTGCAGCCTGGCTTATTCCCTGAACACACCACCAGCAACCCTCAGCAAACAGGTGTTGGACATCATCCTTGAGGCCAGAAGGCCTAGTACTAGGAAATCCTATTCAGAAAAGTGGAAAATATACTGTTCTTGGAGCCAGTCTCTAGGAAAGGACACAGCTGTGCCCTCCTTACCTCAAATCCTAGATTACCTAGCAGAGCTGCTCCACAAAGGCCTATCCTTCTCATCAATTAAGATTCTCACCTTGGCCATCACAGCTCATTACAATACTGAGCCACCTCTCTTTTCTCACCCTCTGATCAAACAGTTCCTGAGAGGATCTAACAATTTAAGACCCCCGAGGAGAGCTCCCACTCCTGCCTGTGACCTTAACTTTATACTAGAGAAGTTCATGCTTCCCCCTTTTGAACCTGCTGCTACAGCAAAGTTAAAATTCCTTTCTTGGAAAACAGCCTTACTTCTAGCCATCACTTCAGCAAGAAGAGTGTCTGAGCTACAGGCACTAATGGCTGTGGAACCCTTCATTATTTTCCATGCTTGACAGGGTCTCCCTCAGAACTAACCCATCATTTATGTCCAAGGTGGTATCCAGTGTGGCTTTAAACCAATCCATCCATTTACCAACCTTTTTCCCTGATCCTTAGAATAAAGGGGAGAGGATCCTGCACTCCTTGGACATGCACAGACAGCTCAGGTTCTACCTTGACAGGACTAAGCCTTTCAGAAAATCTGACCAGCTGCTAGTCAGCTTTGCTACAGGTGCAGAGGGCAAGGCCATTTCAAAGCAAACCATTTCCAAATTGATAGCACACTGCATCCATTTCTGCTACAAACACCATAGTAAACCTACCCCACAGGGGATCAGAACTCATTCCACTAGGGCTACCTCAACTTCTACAGCATTTCTCAGGAGAGTCCCTACTAGGGACATCGTGGATGCTGCAATCTGGAGTTCTGTACACACCTTCACAAAGCATTACCACTTAGCTGTCTTTTCTAAATCCAGAGCTGGATTTGCCACAGCAGTCTTACAAGGCCTGCTAGCCAGCCCTAATACTTCTTGACTGCCTCCACCCTTACTCAGCTTTGGGAATCAACCCAAGTGTGGTGACTGCAACAGTGAAACACAAAGAACATAGTACAGTTGTGTACACTTACCATAAATGTAGATGTTCGAGTGTATTCACTGTTGCAGTCCTGGTTCATAAGTAGGTACTAGGCTTTTGGCCCAAGGGCCTACACAAGCCTAGCCAACAAGGTTCCCTGGCTTATGCCACCCAAGAAAGTTATTTTCCTGTGCCACTGTCAAGCAGACACACAGAAGTGATTCCCCGGGGTGTAATTCCTATTTCCCATCCACTCATCAAGATTTTTCTTGAAGAGTGCTAATGAAGAACTTTGCTTGACATAGATGGGTAGCCTGTTCCAGAGTATGGGAAGTCCTGTGGACAGGAATCTATCCCTCCAGCATGTCCTGTTTATTGTGGTGACAATGTTTAGGTCCCTAGAGCGTGTAGCTCGGAGGGATTGGGATTTCTTTAGGTGTAGCATGTCCAACAGCTCTGGGTTTGACATAGCTTTATATGTTAGGCAGAGATCACCTTGGAGTAGGCGATATGCTATGGAGTAAAGCTGGAGTTTTTTTGAGGCGGTCAGTGTAGGACATTTGTTTGAGACCAGTAATCCTCTTTTTGAGGTACTTCTGTGGCCTTTCCAGCTGCTGCAGATGTCTTGTGAGGTACATTTCAAAAGGGGTGTTGTACTCTATAATGGGTCTAATGAGTGTCGAGAACAATGACCTTTTTTTTCTGGATGAGAACCCTTTTATGATGAGGTGTGCCACGTAGAAGGACTTCCTGACTACTGTGGCGATGTGACTATCAAAGGAGAGACTACTGTCCACCTGGGTCCCAAGGTCTCTTATCACACATTCGGTGTTAAGTAGATTGCTGCCTATGTGGTAGTTCATAGGTACAGAGTTTTTACCAAAGGGGATGACACTGCACTTTTTGGCATTGAGCTTGAGACCATGGCTCTGACACCAGGCATCTGTCTCAGCGAGGTCTTTATGTAGGATGTCCACATCATTTGGGGACTTGACTATGGCTCCTAGTTTGCAGTCATCTGCAAACTACATTAGCCAGAGGCCTTCTGTGATAGCCTGTACTTTAGAGAAGTACATACCAAACAGGAGCGGTCCCAGGACGGAACCCTGTGATACTCCACCTGTCACTGCTTTGAGGTCAGATTTGGAGTCTGCAACTTTTACAGTGTGGGTTCTGTCAGTGAGCCAGTTGGCAACCCATCTTGTGATGTAGGGATTTATACCTAGTTTAGTGAGTTTAGCTATAATTCCAGAATGGTTGATGGTGTTGAAAGCCTTGGCGAGATCAAGATAGGCTGTGTGAACCACCTTACCCTCATCTATGGCTTTGGTGACTGCCTCAAAGAAGTTGATCAGGTTCAGGAGGCATGATCTGCCTTTCACATACCCAAACTGGGTGGGATCTAGAGTTTGGAGGTTACCAATGTCTTTGTTTATGAGTTCCATGATGATATGTTCCATGGCCTTGCAGACCAGGCTTGTCAGGCTAATAGGTTGATAGTTCCTGGGATCAGTGGTGGCTCCCCCTTTGTGGAGTGGGATAACTGTTGCTGTGCGCTGTTCAGTGGGCACAAAGCCTGATGCAAGGCTATTATTGAACATGGTGCTTAAGTGGGGAGCCAGTTTGTTCTGAAGTTAGTGTAAAATGCAGCATGGGATGTTGTTCAGTCCCATAGATGCTGTGTTTTTGGCTTTAGAGAGTGCAGCTTTTACCTGCGTAGTTGTGATTACAGGGACTCTGCATTCTTCCTGTATAGATATGGGCCCTTTAGGGGGTGAGAGGGGGGTAAAGTTAGCACTGAACCTATCTGCCAGGATGTTGGCAATATCAGTTGGTTCTGTAATTTTCGTGCCTTTATGCTGTAACTTAGAGCAGATCTGTGTGTTGCCATCAAGATTCTTGACATAGCTATAGAATGCTTTGTGGTTGTCCTCGGAATTAGTGGTGATTTTGTTTTCGTAGCTAGCTTTGGAGGATCTTATAAGGGATCTCAGCTTCTTACTGAGGCTGACCAGGGAGCTCTTCCCCTCATGGGATTTTACTCTCTTTTACAACAGTTTCTTCCTTCTGTTGTACAGTTTGTTTATGGCAGGGGACCACCAGATTAGCTTCCTTTTTTTGGAGGATAGCGTCTTGATTCTGTTTGGGATAGCACGATCCATGCACTCGTGTAAGTGCTTATAGAGTGCATTTGTATAGGATTCAGCAGTCGTAACTGTATTGTCCATCTGCATGGGTGTGATGAAGTTCACCACTTCTGTCTTAAGAAGCATAAAGTTGGCTTTGTAGAAATTTTTTATTGTGGTTTCCTTAATGGGAGGGGGGGTGGGAGCGGGATGTGGATATCAAGGGTGATTAGCTTATGGTCGGATCGGACCAACGAGGAGTTGACTTCAGGTGTGGAACACCGGTCACTTATGTTGGTAATGACTAGGTCTAGGATATTGTTGCCCCTGGTGGGGTGTGGATAAGTTGATCCAGAGCATTGGAGTTTATGAATTCCAGAAAGCATTGAGCTAAGGAGTTGGTACACGAGTAGTTTTCCCAGTTATTGGTGGGGTAGTTGAAGTTGCCCATTATTAGGGTGTTTGGTTGAACCCTAATATTTTCCAGTACATCAAGAAAAGAGGAGTGGGAATCCTGGGGCATGGTGGGGGATCTGAAGCAAGCTACAATTTGGATTGCAGTTTTGCCCAGAGTTAGTTGCACTTGGATAACCTCGGATGCATTATGCTGAGCAACTAGCCTGGAGGTGTGGATATCCTTAATGAATATGGACACACCTCCGCCTTTGGTGTTTCGGTCCAGGTTACATGGCCGAAAAGTGTGGTATGAGTTATAGCCTGGTAGTGCAGGGGTGCTCTCTGGAGCCTTGAACCAGGTCTCAGTGACTGCACAGATATCGATGTTCTCCATTTTAAGGAGTGCCTCAAGTGAGTGCATGTTGAGATTTAGACTTCTAGCATTGAGTAGCATTACCCTCAGTTTTTGCTTGCCTGTTCCTGTTATGGTGGTGAATTTATTTGAACCTTGCCTAAAAAAGGCACAATAGGGGCAGCAAGAGCCTTAGCCAGTATCTGGAATCCCAGGGGCAACAGGTGCAGGCCATCTGTGGCAAAGCATCGTGGTCTGTCGACCATGTCATCCCAAGCAGACAGATACTGGATCCCCTTAGAATGACACCAGAAGCTTACCCAATTGTTGAAGTCAATCATTTTGTCCTTGTACTGTGGTATCATTCTGAGTGATGGCAGAATGCTACTCAGGGCTAGGGTCATACCTGTCTGGGCTACAGGATCGGAGAACTCTTCCATGTCTTTTTTCATATAGTCCAGGGAGGTATGTCTCAGGTCATTCACACCAACATGGACAATGACAGAGTCATATTTGTACTTGTTGTGGAGTGACCTGAGTGCGTGGGTTATGTGGCGGATCCTGGCACCCGACAGGCAGCTGACAGTAACCTTCTCCTTGTTTAGCCTGGTGAGTGGGACATCAATGTGCCTAACTATAGAGTCACCTATGACTAGTGTGTTGGGTACATTGTTTTGCCTTATTGGCTGTGGTTGAGTGGCACAATGAGTCTGTGGGCTATGTGTCATTTGGGTTGTGTTGGGGGATGGAGGTTGCTTGCATTTCTGATTTGGAGGTCTCTGTTGCTTAGATTATTATTGAGAACCTCCGTGAATGTTTTTGTGTTACTATGTGTGGATTTTGGTGGTGTAGATTTAGTGAGACTATGTGATGAGTGTGGTGTGGTGCAAATGTTTACCTTCTCCTCATGACTGTCAAGTTCAGTCTTGGAGAGAGCTTTACCTCCAGTTTGGCTAGATAAGTGCATCTCTCACAGGTTGTAGTGTTGGGTGGTAGGAGGAGAGGGTTGTCTGTGTACATGAGGCAATTTCTACATTGCCTCAAGATGCCTATATTAATCAGATAGACAGGAGAGAACACTGGGAGCTGACCCTTGGATATGCCTGAATAAAAAACTATTTTCCTCCAGATAAGTGAAGAAAGTGAGTACAAGAGCTGTTTTTCTCTAAGCAAGTGAGAAAAGTAAGTACAAAAACTGTTTTCCTCTAGGTAATGAGGAAGATTGAGTGCTATAGTAATTAGTAGCTTATTTAGTGCTTACAAGTTCTGAACCAAGTGCTGAGCATGAATAAGCAAATTTAAGTGCTAAAACTAAGAATCTGTATCTGCACTAGAGTTACAGGACAGAAACAAGTGCAAATGCAGGCTTTCAAATCAGAAAGTTGAGAGAGAAGTGATTGCCCAAACGGCCAACAACTACAATTTCTGGGCCAGAACCACTCCTTATGTGGTAGACAGGTTACCTAGTGCTTACCACTCCCACTGATAAGCTAGAAGGCTTCCCTCCAACACAGAAAGGCTTGGGGGGCTCAGAAGCTTACTTACAGTCCTGGATACAGCAAATCTGTATCTGGAACACTAGTTAACAGGAAAGGTAGGAAACAGGCTTACAGTTTTTTTTTTGTTTTTTTTTACAGAAAAGTAGCAAAAACAGTAATAAAAGCAATTCACGTGCAGTGCAAGCTAGCACACTTGAGTATGTAGCAATATTAGACCAAACACAGTTTAAAAAATGCAATTAAATTAAAAATGACTAAAAGCAAGTGCAGAAAGAGTTTATTAGGTAGAATGTGGTAAAGAGATGGGACTGGGGGAGTGTCCCAGATCAAATCTACAGTGGAGCGGGCAACTGCAAAAGCCACCAAATTTAAACTACAAACCAAAAATAGGGAGGGTAGGTGGGATAAAACTGTTTCCACAGAGATCTAAGCAACAACAAACAGTACAAACTTTAAAACCAAAAAAAATATATTCAGCTATGTATATTTGCAGATCAGTCTCTCAGAACAGTGAGACAACAGTTTCATCAGAGGTCTACGCAACAGTTAACAAACTCAATAACCAAAAAAAATATACTCAGCTCTGCATATTTGCAGATAGTCTGGAAGGCAGTCTCTCAGAATACAGGTTCCAGAAATTAAATGCAGGCTGTTACTAACAGGTCAAATTAAGTGATCCTTGAGTTAGATAACACAAGCTGTAAAAAACAGTTATACCAACTGAAGATACGGCAGAAAATGGGGGCAGTTTCAACAGAGATCTAAGCAACAACTAACAGTACAAACTTTAAAACCAAAAAAATATACTCAGCTCTGTATATTTGCAGATTAGTCTCTCAGAACGGTGAGACAACAGTTTCAACAGAGATCTAATATAACCAAAAAATATATACTCAGCTCTGTATATTTGCAGATAGTCTGGAAGGCAGTCTCTCAGATCACAGGTTCCAGCAATTAAATGCAGGCTGTTACGAACAGGTCAAATTAAGTGATCCTTGAGTTAGATAACACACAAGCTGTAAAAACCAGTTATATCAACTGAAGACACGGCAGAAAATGGGGATGGGGGTGGGGAAAACAATTTCAACAGAGATCTAAGCAACAACTAACAGTACAAACTTTAAAACTTTTACCTGCCCTCCAGTCCCCTGACTTTTCTAGACTTTCTGCCTATCCTCTTTTTGGCCATATCTTATGACTATGATATTTACTTTTTATTGGAGGTGTTCCACACCATGTAATTGCTTCCTATTTTGGGGACTCCTGACATCTGGGGCAAGAAAAACTGATGTAATGGCATCTGCTGCATGTTTTATACCACTGACGACTTGACGTCATGGAAGAGACAGCATCCGAAGCAGAAATCCCAAGACTCTGGTATTTGGGCTGACTGAGGGCTACCTGCAGGCAGATAACCCAAGTTTGATGACTGCAACAGTGAATACACTCGAACATCTACATTTATTGTAAGTGTACACAACTGAATGTTTTCATTATATTGATCACTACTGCTGTAACCTTAGCTAATATGGGTTATATCCTGCCAAGGATGCAACAGCCAGTCAACTTCCAAAGTTTCAGGGCACCTTCCACATGCCCAAACTGTCAGGCAGCTTGAGCTGAGCTAACTAGATGGTAAGTTTGGGTGTCAAACCCTTCAGAGCTTTGCTGCTGCCAAAGAGTATGCTCTTCTAAGGCTTTTGAGGATCAACAGTCAGTTTGGTCCTGTTCCTTTGCTGAGCAGATAAGTTCCATTTGGGGGAAAAAAAATCTTACAATTTCTAAATATTGTTTGTGTTTTAACACTTTCCTCTTCAGGAAAGTTATTTTTAAGCTAGGAGTTTTTTTTTGTTTTAACACACTGTCATGAGACTGTATCATACTTAAAAGAGAGTGTTCTTTTTCTGGTCAGTTTAAAAGTTATGTAAAGTTACAGAAAAACAAATTTTCTGTGAAGAAATTGTGTTTATTTTGATTTTTGTGTCTGGTAAAGTGTTTTAAATGTTTTGTACTGTGTTTTTATGTGAAAAAAGTAACTTTTTAAGACCTTTTACAGGCATTTGCTGCTTGACTTTCCAGGAAAGAGGCACAATTTTCGGCTTGACTATGGAACAAACTACCAGACCCATGGTATGCCCTCCTTCCAGCCACAAAAAGAAGTTGTTAAATTAACAGCCTTTGTCACCACAGCAGGCTTGCAATTTGCCTCAACTGCAGGTGGGTGACTCTTCTGTGACCATTTGTTGTACCTCAGACCATCTTTTACCCCAGATCTGGGAATTATCCACATGATCTTTAGCTGCTTGTGTCCCCTCAGTGGGGAAGGGAGAGCCAATTTTGTTGGTCCCAGGAGAAGGAATATGGACGGCTTCCCTGTTCGGTCAATATGCTGTGCACATCCTTGGGGAAGCTGCTGCCACTAGTAACATGGTTGTCCCCATTTTTCCTGTCAAAAAGAAAAAAAAATTAATGTGACAACTACTACTCAAATTTCCTTAGATTGGAGTAGTTTATTAGGACTGGCTCAGGGTTTAATTCAGGTTATTGGTACGTCTTTTAAAGTAGTTTCTGTTAAAAGAAAAAGAGATACCTCTTTTCCTGAAGAGATTCAAGATTCTGAATCTGAAGAAGAAGGGACAGATACAGGATTTTCATCCTCAAATTTATGATTCAAACTCAAAGGAGAGTTGAGTTTCCGATTCTCCCTGTGGGAGGTTCTCTTTCTCTAAGACTATTGCTAGTATGTGTCAGTGTTTTCAGTAGATGAACACAGATTTTTTAGTCCTTCGGAAAATAATATGAATTGTAACAGAAGGAATTTCCATAACCCATGCCCATTTCCTCTGGTCTGTCTGCTTTAGAGGATGTGTGTGTTGCTGCCTCTAATTTTCATAATAGTTAGCCAGCTGCCCCTAAAAAGGTAGATAGGGTGTATAAAGTTCCTTAGTCTTTTAGGTTTTTATACCCTTTTCCCAAACCTTTCCCATCAGCTATTACTTTAGTTAATCCCACTGCTGCTCAATACTTAGTTAATTCCAATCCTACTGTTTCTGATAAGAATGAGAAAATTATTGATATGTATGGGGAAAAAAGGTGCACTTCCGCAATTTTGATTTTCAGAAATGTAAATTGTCAGGCTCATATGTTAAAACTGTTCTGAATAATTGTGAAAGTATGAGGAATATTTTTTCTGCAGTTTCTTCTTGTGAGGAAAAAAATCTGCTTTAAAATAATTTAGTTTCTTCTACTGCACAGGTCACTACTTGTTTATCATGTTGTATGACTCTGTTAATACTTCTTTGAGGGATTTAGCCACTGGTGCTGTTTTGAGGAGGTTTGCATGGCTGCATTCTCAGAACCTTCTAGATAATGTTAAAAATGAGATTTTAAATTCCATTCCAGACAGAGATTTAGTTTTTGGCCCTTCTGCTGCAGAGGTGATCAAAAAGTGTGATGAACAGGGTAAGGTGATCCAGGAAATCCCTATGATTTTTTAGCTCTCTTTTTCAAAATTTCTTTAGGGATTCTTTAACTCCCTCATCTAGGTTTGTCAAGAAACAATAAATAATCTAGGCAAAATGCTGGTAAATGGATGTTTAAGAAGAAATTTCAAGGGGGATTCGAAAAAGAACCCTCACACCTCATAAAACCAAGGGCAGTCCAAGAAATGTGAATGACTGTTCAAGAGACCTTATGACTATCACCCATCCTGGCCCCTTTTTCCTTACTGAAAGTCTGAATTTCCATTTGTCTCTTTGGCAACAGATAGTTTCAGACAAATGGGTTCTGAAAATCATTCATCAAGGTTACAGATGTCAGTAGGAGGAAGTTACTTCTTTCCAAGGGAGACCATATCTCATCTTCCAGATCAGATTCCCTTGTTTCCACTGGTACTTCGTCACATGCTAATAAAAACAGTTCTTCCTTCTCAGGTGGAGCAGGGATTTTTACAAGGATGTTAGTACCAAAGAAAGGAGCTGCTTGGAGATCAGTCCTGGATCTTTCCTAAACCTGTTTGAGATGGTGCCCAAATTCAAAATGATGTCACTTCACAACCTGTCACCTAATCTTCCTCTTTCAAGGTTTCTTTCTTGGTAACACTAGACATAATAGGGATGCAATGATAAGCATCTTTTCATTCAGACTTCAGATGTTTCTTAAGGTTTTGTATGTCTGAATAACAGTATCAGTTCACGGTCATACCCTTTGGACTACCCTCTGCACAATGAGTGCTCAAAAAGTGTCTAGCTACAGTTATAGCTCATTACAAGCTAAAGGGTATCCACATTTTTCCATATTAAGATGACTTGCTTATCTTTGCAGAATGTTTTTCAAAATGTCATGAGTCTCTGGGTGAGATCTCTTACACAAGCTAGCATTCCAAGAGAACATTCAAAAGTCTTTCATGACTCCTTTACACAGGATTGTGTTCCGTGGATGTTAACTAGACACCTGAGTTCAAAGAGCTTTTCTTCCACAGGAAAAACAGATCTTTATCTAGATCTATTTCAAAGTTTTCCACTCAAGCTTCAGCCAGTGTGAGGGAATACCTCAGGTTTTTGGGTCTCAAGGCTTTTATGATTCTCATGATACCCCTGACAAGAATCCACATGAGAAAGATACAGTGGTATCTGAAGTCTCTTTGGTCCCTACACCATCCTTCTTTTTCCTTTTCAAATACTGGTGCTGGGATTTGTCAGAAGAGAAATAATCTGGTGGAGTCAACAGATATCCTGAAATCCATTACGGTCCTTCTCCCTCCCTGTTCCAAAACAATCGGTCACCACAAATGCCACAAATATGCTTAGGGAGCAGTTTCAGGAGGGATAAAAGTGCAGGGTGTGTGAGACACCAAGGACAGATGCAACCACATAAATATCAGAGATATTTGCCCTGATCCATGCGCTCAACACTGAATCATCATTGGTCTCGGAGGCCTCTTCTAGTTGTATGGTTGTAGGTACCACAGTCATGTTGTATGTCAGCAAGCAGAGGGGAACCAGTTCATACCCCTCTGCAGACTAGCCATATTAGTTTGGGATGTAGCTTTTCACTGCACAATCTTGATCTAAAGGCAGGCATCACAGAAGCATAAAATACACTGATAAAAAACATTAAAACAGAGCGGACCATGAACTACAGAACTCCATTTTAATAAAAGTTTAGCGCTTTCGTCAGAACTGTTTCCAACTTCTTCAGAACACCAACATACAACAGAGAAATTTTTGAATAGGTACATCACAGTCACATGACACTAAAACCACTCCCATCTGTACAATTTAAAAATACAGTCTTCCAAAAAAGCATGTTTTACATAGTTCAAAACCTTGCTTGTTACAAAAAACACTTCAATAAAATGTGTATAAAAACACATACACACTGTATGAACAAAAATAGCAGCATTATGATAGCTAAAAAGCTCATAAACACAAATCTAAGAAAAAAACATATTCAGCCTTTAGTTTCAAAACACTGCTGATCGAGGCAGACTCATTTAGCCCAGGGGGCTACAATGCATTACTTCTGAGTTGCCAAATCAACTCCTTATATTTTAGAAGCAGTTCATGAGGTCCACCCCTTTGATTGAAGTCCACCTTTTCTATACAAGTGTATTTAAAAGAATGTGTTGGGATTTTTTTCTGACATGTTTTCCAAGAGCATTTCTTTTGTCATTCTTGTTTATGTCATATTGGTGCTGATAGATCCTACTTTTAAAGGTATTCTTGGTCTTACCAATGTAAAATGGCAAACATTGTTGACACTCAGCAAGATACATGACATTATTGCTCTGGCAGTTCAACTTCTGACAAAATTTGACAACTCCCCATCTGGGTATACAAATTTCTTCACCTTCCTTTACATACCTACAATGATTACAATGTCCCCATTTAGACATGCGGCAAGGGTGGCTTTTTTATTTTGTCTTTCAAGTATGTTTTTGAAGCATAGATCTTTCTTATACAGCATGACAGGACCCTTCTCCATGTTCTCTACATACTCATTGTCAGCCCTAAAGATGTCCCAGTTATGTTGTATTATGTCCCTAATGCTGTCAAAATGTATGTTATATGGCAATATTAGGGCTCTTTGAAAATTCACTACGTCTCTCTTACCATTCATGGTAACTAAATCACCATTTGTCCCAAGTGGTGGCTTAAAAATGCCTTCCTGTCTTTTCCTGATGACCTCCCAAAAAATATTATCCAAGAATATAGCTGGATACCCTCTGTTGGTCAACATATCCTTCAAAATTGCACATTGTTCACTAAAGGTAGAGTCATTACTCACCATCTGGCCTTTGACCAGGGACTTTTTTTGATAGATAGGGTGGTGGCTTTTAAAATGAAGTAATGAGTTAGAGTAAGTAGGTTTTCTGTATATGTTAGAGTCAAACCTACCTTCACCTCTGTTCTTTGAGATGGTCACATCCAAATAATGGACATCATCTTCACCTATTTCCATGGTAAACTTAAAAAATTATGTACTGCTCTTCAAATGTACAAAAAATTTGTTAAGTTTTTCCCTACCACCTTTCTAAAAATGACAATGTCATCTAAATATCATCCATAAAGTGTCCAACAGTTACTAAACTCAGCGTTGAGAACATATTGACTTTCCCATTAGGCAAGGACAATGCTGGCAAATGTGGGCACACAAACTGCACCCATTGCCACACCTTTAAGCTGTTGAAACAACTGATTTTCCAAAATTATAAATTTGTTTCCTAAAACCAGGTTCATTAAGGTAGTAATAGTCAGTGCTTTGTCATGGTTTACACTAGGGTGGCTACATAAAAACCTCATAGAACGTATCCAACCCCTCAGAGTGTGGAATGACAGAATAAAGATCACATACATCGACAGTGACAAATAATTCTTCAAAATATAAATCATCTGAAACTTTTGATAAAAAATCCCTGAAAATATATTTATGCTCACTCAAGATAGTCTTAATGTTCACATCTATGTATTTAGCTATAGGCAGGGGTTTTGAGTCCTTTGCATCCACAATAGGCCTCAATGGGGGAGTCTTCTAAACTCTTATGAGTCTTGGGTATGTCAAAAATGGTGGGGGTCCTAGGGTGCAGTACCTTCAGAAATCCAAGGTCACTCACTCTAATCTGACTATTCAACATCAAATCTTCTAGTGCAAGGTCAAGCCTATGATATGAAATATTCATTTCATTGACCGAGACTTCTTTGTATGTATCTGTATACAGTATAGATAACATTCTGTCAATATATTCGTTCACATCCATAACCACTAGGCCCCCACCTTTGTCAGGTTTCATTACCCTGACCTGATGCATGCCACTGATGTCCTTTAATTATGATGAATATTCACCCATTTTTCTTCCCTACCTTTTTCCTGATATTTTCACACATTCTCTTGAATATGTTAATCAAAGGATGCAGGGGTGGGTTGAAAGTACTGGGTCTCTTACATACAGTGTTCACATTTAAATTAGGATGTTCATGTGGACCTTGATGGAAATCCAGCCCCAAGTTCAACTTTCTCACAAATAATTTAAGCTATACAAGGGATTCATCAGTGCTAGGCTGTCTAGAGGTAACAAAGGTAAGCCCTTTATCAAATAAGTCTGCCCATTCTGATGTTACTTAGGCAGAACTGTAATTGAATATCTTAAAGGCCCCTATTTTATTCTTGACAAGCTTGCATCTAGATATGTTATTCACCACCCGTGCTTGACAAGTTTATAGGGAGGGAAGGGCCTAAATTAACATGTCATGGCCACACTATTTTTAATTTTAACAGTTTGAAGGTTGCAAGAACTTTTTTTTATTTGTTTTCAAAGGGTTGTAAATTTATTCCCCAAGAGGAATTGTGAGTTAAGTAAACATTTAATAGACTTAAAAATGTTGGTTCGTAAAAAGAACTTAGAGCTCCTATTAAACGGACATGAAGAAACATGTGGTGGATTAAAAAGGAAAAGTGTTTGGAATCCCCCATTACACCCCCAAATTAAAAATTTTGAGAATGTTTTGGAAATGGAATTAAGAGAGAAAATCCCTAGAAATAAGGTTAGGATTAACCTGAGGGCTGAGTAAAAGTCTCTCTTGGAGTCCATTAGGGTGAATACATATGTTAGGGTAATGAAGCTGGATAAGGGTGGGGGCACCATCCTTATGGATTCCGTCACTTATGAAAGTAAGATGATGGATTTACTGTTGGACGAGAGTAAATACACACAGGTTTCAATTAATGAGGTATGGGTACACATAGCTTACAAAAAATATATGTGATGCTCAATGATTTGGTGGTTGTTTAGATCTTGAGACCTTTAGTTTTTTACATAACAAGGAGCCAAGGGGGACATCTATCTTTGGGATACCGAAGGTCCATAAGGATATACTTGACCCTCCCTTGAGGCCCATTGTGGCAGCAGGTCAATCAGTTACTGCACCCATAGCCAAATATTTGGACTTCAAGTTAAAAAAGTGCCCACAGGTGCACTTAATGTACTTAAAGATTCATGGGATTTTTTAAGGAGTGTAAGGGACAAGCGAATTAAAAACAATGTTATTTTTATTACTATTGATGTAGGTGACCTTTTCACTTCTATTCCCTACAAGGCAGGCTTGGATTTTTTTGAAGAAATTTTAAGAAAGGATGATAAATTTACAGAGAAGGAGATATATGTATTTTTGGTTTTAATGGAATTGGTTCTGAATAATAATTTCCTTTATTTTGAAGGGGAATTTTTTCGACAAACAAAAGGGGTGGCTATGGGGGCTGTGTGTGCCCCTACTTATACCAATTTAGTAATGGCCTAGTGGGAAGAGAAGTATGTGTTTAGTTCATGATTTAACGAATGTTGGGCACTTTACAAATGTTTTTTGGATGATATCTGTCCATTTTGGGCAGATAGTGAGGAAAGATTTATGGAATTTTTTTGAATATGTATCCAACAGTACTGCATTTTTGAAGTTTACCTACAAGATAGGTTATGAAAATATTGACTATCTTGATGTTACTATTCGGAAGGGAGAGAGTGGATTTGAATCCAAGGTTCATATGAAGGAGATGTACTGTAATTCATTTTTACATTTTCAGAGTGCCCACCCATTTTTTCAAAAGAAAAGAATAGTGAAAGGTCAGTATGTTCAGGACAGTAGGATGACCTCTAAAGAAAAGGATTTTAATGAAGAATGTGGCTTGTTAAAACAAATGTTCTTAGAAAGGGGTGTACCTGGAGGCATTAATACAGGAAATTCAGGATGAAGTGCTTCGGCATAGAAATGGTAGATTTACACAAATCCTATGTTCTACAGACTCGGTTGTGATGGAGGGAGGAACAAATACCAATACTAAGACAGATGCTGCCTATGGGAATGCCTTCATTTTAGATGTTAATGGGGATTCCAACATTATTAGGGATTCTGTCCAAAGGGAATGGGACAGGTTTTTTTAAGTTATCCGATTTAAATTTAAGTTTTGATGTTCCTTTGAAGGTCATCTATAGAAAAGGCCGATGTGTTAAGGACCTTCTGGAGAATAAAAATATGGGTTTTGGCAACAAGAAAGTGGGAACTTTTAGGTGTGGAGCTTGCCAACAATGTTCTTTTATATCCAGTGTTTCAGAAGTGTTTACTGGTAGTAAGAACAAGCATATAGTCTCCAAGTCATATTATAACTGTGATATTAAAGAGCATGTTTATATTGCAATGTGCAGGAACTGTGAGGCATTCGATATAGGAACAGCAAAAGAGTCCCTGCATGTACGGCAACTGCACTGCTCCAAAAGTAGCAATCCAATATTAAAGTGATAAGCCAACAGACTATAGCAAACTGTTTATTACCAAAATTTAATGTCAAGCATGAAAAATAGAGACAAAAACAGACCAGTTTCGGCTATAAAATTAGCATAGCCTTCATCAGTGTTATACAAAACATGACTTTAATAACTCCATTTTATAGTAGACATGTTAATAATCTGAAAAACCATTGGTCACTCACAAATGCTCATTAAGTCCAGGTGGAAATAACCCACCCAATTTAATGATCCATTTCATTTTCTTAGAATTTAATATAGTATGCCATCCAGCTTTATTCATCCTGTTGCCCATAATTTTATCAATCATGATGAATCTAAAAAAAAGCATTCTTGTGTATCATAGTATGTTTGTAGAGAGCATTGCTGGTCTTTTTGGTTCTTATATCACTAAGATGGTCTGATATACGTAGCCTTAATGGTCTAGACATTTGGCCTACGTAAAAAAGCAGAACAGGTACATGTTGCGAGGTAGATGACCCAGTCCGTTCCACAATTTGCAAGAACCCAATATTATGTATGTTCCCAGTATTGTTGCTGCTGAATTCTTTGGATTTGGTCACACTCCTGCAATGGGTACAATGGCCACAGGGGATGCACCCCACAAGTAAGTCCCCAGTCAAGGTTTTCTGGGTTGAATCCAATTTGGACCTACCACTGTGTTTGTAATGACTAAGCTGAGAGCCTGTATTCCTGCCCCTCCAAAATGAAAAGAAACATCTATCTTTTAGAAGGGTTGAAAGGTTGGCATCAACAAGTAGTATGTTCCAATGTCTCTATACACTATTCAATAAAAGATCAGTATTTCTCCCATTAGTAGTTACTAGACAGATCAATGATTGATTATCTAATTTCCTCTGTACTGCAAGAGGTCCTTCCTGTTGAGTGTAGATACCCAATTGCTAGCACTGAGGATATTACCCATTTTGTAACCCCTATCCCTGAATCTAGTGGTTTTATGGCCTTTCTCATTCCTCTTCAATGCAGTCTCATGTCAAAATGTGTTTAAAAGGGGTTTTGCACAAGTGGCTCCTAAGAAAACTGGTGGCCTCTCCTTGGGATCTTAATTTTGTGTTAGAAAAGATAACACATTCTCCATTTGAACCAGCTAACTTGGTTGACTTCAGGTTCTTAACATGGAAAATAGTTTTACTGATTGTTCAGGTCTTTGCTAGAAGAGCATCTGAGTTGCAAGCTTTTATAGTGAGACAATCCTATCTGATTTTTCACATGGACAGGGTTTCTTTGGGAACTTATCCATCCTTTATGCCTAAAATAGTGTCAGAGTTTACTTTATGCCAAACAATGCATCTCCCCATTTCTTTTCTGAACCTAAAATGGGGAGAAAGGATATTCCATAGCTTGGATGTCCACAGACAACTCAAGTACAGAACTAAATCATTCAGACTTTCAAGATGGCTGCACACTGATCAACAGCTTAACCGGAGTTATTATAAGAGATAATGGCTAGTAATTCTGCCAGTTTTAGTAAAATTCAGTTACTGGCTAGTAAGTACATTGCTCAGATGCCATCAAAGAAGAAACTTAGAGAGTCTCAAAGAAAATCAACTGGAAAAGGTGACGAGAAAACAATGACTGGGAATAATTCTGCAGCTGTTCAGCAAAATCAGTTCACCCTCCAACTTTGGTACAAGTGATAGCTTCCAGTAATTTAAAAATAAACCAAATGTGCTCAGACCTGATTAAAATAAATGAAACATTGAAGGAGTCTATCAAATCAAATAACAAAAGGATGGGAAGAAAGATGGAATATGCTTTAAACAGCTATTCATATGAACTGATAAAACTCCCCAAATCAGTGATGAAAATGAAGAAAAGTATGGCTGAGTATCAGACTGCTCAAGAAGAAAGCTATTGAAAAAAAAAGCAGTTAGAGGACAGGGCATGCAGGTAAAACCTGAGATTTTTCTGCTGTACCAGAGAAACTAGAAGGAAGAAAATGTATTAATTTTATGAAAGCACAAATAAGCAACTGGACTGGTATTCCACAGCAGGATCTGTTAATTGAAAGGGTACATTGTCTGAATGCTCCAAACCTGGTATTAGTAGCGATGCAATACCAGCAGAAAGAGTTGATCCTGACAAAACTGCGTGGCAGGAGGGCAAAGTGTTAAATATTGGAGACAGTACAGTGTTTGTGGAAAATGATTATTTACTGTACACCAGGGAGAAGAGAAGGAAATTAATCCTAGCAATCAGGCAATGTTGAGAGAAAGGTGTGAGATTCAAGTTGCTGTATCCAGCTGTCTTCAGAATATCTTTTCCTGGAGGATCAGAGTATTTTTTTCATGCAGAACAGTCTAAGGAAGAAATATAAAGGTCTGCACAACAGAAGGTGAGCCATTAAACAGAAGGGGGAGTCTGCGTCTCATTCGTGTGATAAAGCTCATTCTCTGACTATGCCAGTGAAAACGTTTTCATTGTGCTAAAGGAAAATGCTTGAAAGACAGACAAAACACAGGAGTTAACTAGAAGAAATGGGAGTTCCTTGGACCTGAACCAGAATCTAAGGATGGGGATGGAGATGAACATGAAGAAGACCAGCAACACTAAAATTAGTGAATAAACATGAGACTACAAAGCAGCAATCACATTTGTGAAGTATGGCTTTACAAGAAAAAGTGTGCAAGAAAGACAGGGCTTTTGTTGATTTTGGTAAACTTGTTGAGGGGGTTCTAAAGCATGTACCCCACTTCATGTCATTAATGTTTGGAAGGACACTATAAGGAGAAAAAGCAACTGTAAGTGAAAAAAATGTTCTTAACTATATAAACATTTCATGATGTAAATTGCATCTTACTATAGTAAATCATTTTCACTGATTGGTGTATATGATAAAAATACTAAAGTAAAAAAGTACTTTTCTTCTTTTTGGATTTAAGGAATGTAGGCATTATAATGTAAAAAAGAAAAGAAAGGGTGAACAAAAGCATGTCTAAATTAATATATTATAACCTTGGACTGTTAGGGTGGGGGATGGGGGTGTAAAAGTGCACTGATTATAATAAACGTGGAGATGTTTTCTCTTACTTTTGCATAAGTGAATGTCTGGATTACTGCCATTGGCTTAATCTAATAAGTTTTTGTATGTGTAAGCATGTCAGCTTTAAAACTAAGAGAATACTGTACATGCAATGAAAAGTTTACCTTTGGCAAATAAATGTTAAGTGTGAGTTGAAAAGTTTGCAGTTGCTTATCCAGTCTCTCTTCCCATATTCAAGACTGCATATGAGGAAGATTCAGTGGTACCTAAAAAGTGTTTGGACGCAACATTGCCACAGTCTGGAAACAATGATTACTCTAATTCCCTGCATGCAACAGGAGTTTTGATGGTGGGCAAAGGCTTGTCATCAAAACAAGGGACAGCCATTCTCACTACCCCCAGCCAGGCAGAGCCCAACAACGGATGCATCAGATTATGCCTGGGGGGCACACATGGCAGGAAGAGGCATTCAGGGCACCTGGTCCACAAACCAAAAGCATCTATATATCAATCAAAAAGAGATGCTAGCTGTTCAAAATGCCCTGACAGCCTTCAAGGACCTACTTCATCCGGGACAACTACTGATAAAGACAGACAACACCACGGTCATGTGGGACATAAACAAGCAGGGGGCACTCATTCATATCCCCTGTGCAGACTAGCCATGGCTTTATGGGACACAGCATTGACTTACCAAGTTCATCTGCAGGCACAATTCCTGCCAGGAAAGGAAAACACTCTCGCAGACGAACTAAGCAGAAACCTCATAGATCCCCACGAGTGGCACCTGGATCCACAAGTCTTCAGCATGACAAAGAAATGGGGACGCCCGGACAAAGATCTATTTGCCTCCCCTCAAAACTATCAACTAAAAAGATTCTGCACAAGGACTTATCACAGACAAGCTTGGAAAGTGGACGCCTTATCTTTCAACTGGACAAATCTATCCATATATGCCTTTCCTCCACTACCTCTCCTCCCCAAGGTGCTCCTAAAGGTCAGGCAGGAGAAACCAAAAATGATTCTGATTGCCCCAGACTGGCCACGCCTACAACTACAAAATGAACTGGCACCCCACATAAGTGTCCTGTTATAGCCTCACCTCAGGCTTCGTGCCCACTGAGTTGCGCACAGCTACAGTTATCCCACTCCACAAGGGAGGATCCGCCTTGGATCCCAGGAACTACCGTCCCATCAGTCTGACAAGCCTGATCTGCAAGGGCATGGAACACATTATCATGGAACTTATAAACAAAGACATTGGCAACCTTCAAACACTGGACCCCACCCAGTTTGGGTTTGTGAAGGGCCGATCTTGTCTCCTGAATGTGATTGACTTCTTCGAATCTGTCTCCAGAGCTGTGGACGAGGGTAAGGCGGTCCACACAGCCTATTTGGACCTCGGCAAGGCCTTCGACACCATCCCCCACTCTGGAATCATAGATAAACTTACTAAGCTGGGCATAAATCCCTACGTCACTTGATGGGTTGCCAACTGGCTTACTGACAGAACCCAGACTGTTAAAGTAGCCAACTCCAAATCTAGCTCCAGACAAGTGACAAGTGTAGTACCCCAGGGTTCAGTCCTGGGACCACTTTTGTTTGGCATCTACTTCTCTGAAGTACAAGCCAACACTAAGGGACTCTGGCTAATAAAGTTTGCAGATTACTGCAAACTGGGAGCCATTATTGAATCCCCAAATGATGTGAATATTCTACAAAAGGGCCTTACAGAAACAGATGCCTGGTGCCAGAGCCATGGGCTCAAGCTTAATGCCAAGAAATGTATAGTTATCCCCTTTGGAAAAAACATGAACCCATGAACTACCACATAGGTGGCAGGACACTAAACATGGAAAGTGTGATGAGAGACTTAGGGACACAAGTGGACAGTGGTCTCATTTTCGATAACCACATTGCCACAGCAGTCAGGAAATCCTTCTATGTGGCACACCTCATCACTAAGGGCTTTTCATCCAGAAAAAAGGAGGTCATTGTCCCACTGTACTCATCCCTCATTAGACCCATTATAGAGTATAATGCCCCATTTGGTATGTACCTCACAAGACATCTGCAACAGCTGGAAAGGCCACAGAAATACCTCACTAAAAGAATCACAGGCCTAAAGCAGATGCCATATGCTGACCGTCTAAAAAAAACTCCAGCTATACTCTGTGGCATATCGTCTACTCAAAGGCGATCTCTGCTTAACATACAAGGCCATGTCAAACCCTGAGCTGTTGGACATGCTCCACTTAAAGAAATCCCAATCCCTCAGAGCCACACGCTCCAGGGATCTAAACCTTATCACAATGAACAAAACATGCTGGAGGGATAGGTTCCTGACCCAGAGACTCCCCATACTCTGGAATAGACTGCCTATACATGTCAAGCAGAGCGCCTCATTGGCCCTCTTCAAAAGGAACCTTGATGATTGGATGGGAGATAGGAAATTTATCCCGGGTATCATGTCAGTCGCCCTGCTAGACAGGGGCCCAGAGAAATAAATATTGTGGGAAGAAATTTCCAGGGAATTGTTATGGCTAGGCTTGCATAGGCCTTAGGGCCGATAGCCTAGTACAAACCTATGAACCCAATCTTTTCTAACCTATTGTGATTGGTTCCTATAGTTATTGTGCAATATTTTATATGTGCTACTAATTATCCCTCTTTTTAACAGCTGCTTCTTTACTAGACTCTACCAGAGGAGACCTTTCACTTAGGATTCCCCTATCCCTTTCTCTTTTCCTATACTCTTATATTAATTCCTGATATGGAAGGCAGTCTGTAGTCTGCAATGCAAATATATTCTTGGCCTCTTCCCATTCTGTTACCTTTCCCTGTCTAGTTATTTGCTCCTAGTACCTTGGTTGCTTTGCCATTTTTCTCCAGTAAATTCCAGGGCCCTGTTGCCTATTCTCTGTACCCCTAACCACAGTCATCCCTATTGGCAAAATCTCTTTTCTACATTCTTGTGTTGGCTTAGTTCTTATAACACTTCTACTTTATGATATAATATATTTTTTTAATTTCTCCAAGTCTTTTGGGTTTCTATTACTATGACAGCAGGAATGGACCCCATTTCTAAGTCAAAGTACGATTAAAGGTCATGAAATGAGTATTGTTTCAATCTTTGATGTCAGCCAAAGTTGCTCTTCGCAGCACCCGCATTGTGCCCAGTAATGACTCCTGCAATTCATATGGGGTTACATGTATTGGTAACATATCTAAATACAATTGTAAATTCTTTTGTATAAAACCCATTGCTCGTACTACTATTGGAACTGTCTGGGTATCTTTTTTTCCACATTGCTCTCATTTCTGCCTGCAGATCCTGATATTGTATGACTTTGTGTCTCTCTGTATGCAAGACACTGTAGTCACTGGGTATGGTGATTTCAATGATCAATGCTACTTTTGTCTTCTTTTTATGAACCGCGATATCTGGTTTTCTAGCATCTGTCTTTTGAACTGTTGGTAATGGATGAATCCATGTGATGTAAACCATCATTTTTTATGATGCTTTGTGGATCATGTTTCCAGTGTTTTTCAGCCACTTCAGTACCAAAATGTTTGCACAATCCCCAGTGCAACAATCTTGCCACATTATTATGCCTTTCAGTATACAGTCCTTCTGCCATTAGAGTGTCACAGCCAGCAATGAGGTGTGCGACTGTTTCCAGTTCAGTTTTACAACACCTACATTTGTCTGTTTCTCCCATATGTTCAATGGATTTTGTAAACCAATGTGTATGCAGCCCACTATCTTGGGCCACCAATATTAACCTTTCATCTCTTGGTTTGAATTTGCCTCTCCTTAACCATTCCTGATCAACATGAGGTTCTTCCAGAAGTTTCTATACTTGCAAATATATTTATGCATTTTCCACATTTCTTGCCTTCTCATCTGATCCTTCACCTTATATTCTCTCTTTTGTTTTTTTGTCACATTCAGTTGCTGCTTGATTTTTATCTACTTCTAGTTTGATTTCCATTCCTGCTTGATGCCGATATGCTTCTGCTAGATTAAGCAGAGAAGTCATCTTAGATTTATTCTCCTCATGTTTCAAAACTTTCACTACATTTGGGTCTTGTGAGGTCAGCAGGTATGTGTGGAGTCCCACGATTGCAGATCTGCACATGTAAACAATTTCAAGGAGCCCTATCCCTCCTTCAGAACGGGGAATATATAAACTTGGTATGCAGTGTGTGTCATTTGGCGAACATGAAGCATCCTTCTTGTTTTCCTATCTAATCTATTCAACATGTTTTAGGGCCAGTCAATCACTCCAAAACTGTAAGTTAAGACAGGAAGAACAAATTGGTTTATAACTTGGATTTTGTTCCTAGATGTCAATGCTGTTTTCAGGATTAATTTAAGTCTAATGTATTCCTTACTGAGTTTTATTCACATTTGTTCAAGTTTTATTGTTGATCCTTCATCAATTCCCAAATATTTATACACTCCCTCTTGCTCAATTTCATTTATATCACATTCTTGTCCCAAACTGATGTTTTCCTGGTGCTGCAGTTTTCCTACTTTAAAGGTTGCTTTTGCACATTTATCAAGGCCAAATGACATTCTTATATCATCTGAAAAAGTATTGACAACTTGCAGTTGTGCTTTCAGTTCCTCATCTGATGAGCTATACAGTTTTAAATCCTTGACAGAGAGAAGATGAGTCTTTATACTTTGTTGTTTTCTAGGAGCCAAATTATAGCCTTGGCCTAAGCTGTTAAGTAGACAGCTTAATGGGTTAAGGGCAAGGCAGAATAGCAGCAGTGACAGTGAGTAACCCTGGAATACCCCCTTTGAATTTATATTCCTGGGATAATAATTTGTCCTTTATTATGGCTTAATTGCAAAGTGGTCTGCCACTGTTTCATAGTCACTGTAATGTAGTCGATTAGTGTATGATGTATGTTATACATTTTTAAGCACTCTTTTATCCATGAATGTGTATCAAATGTTTTTTTGTAGTCAAGCCATGCAATACTTATTAAATACTTCCCTTTTTTACAGTTCTCCACTATGACTTTATTTAACAACAAATGATCCTTTGTTCCATATGACTTTCTTTTATTGCCCTTTTGTTCTACTGCCATAATTGAGTTTTCCTCTAAATGACTATAAACTCTGTTGGCATCAATACCAGTGTATAGTTTATATGTCATTGGAAGGCAAGTTATTGGTCTATAATTTTTTAGGGTAGCTTGCAGGTTCTCTCTTAAGTAAAAGCATTGTTTTTCCTGTTGTTAGCCAAGTTGGTGTCTGTTTGGGGTGTGCATATAAATATTGGCTAAATCTTTGTGCAAAGATGTTAATACTTTTAGCCAAAAGTTAGGTACTACTGCATCCGGGCCTGAGGTTTTCCAGTTAGAGGCGAGGCTTTTCTTAACTTTATTTCAATCCCTCTGGCTGTTACTTCATCCCATTTCATATCCTATAACTTTAAACTTATTCTTTCATTTACGTTTTCCATCCATTTAGCATCTTTGTTATGTTCTGCAGGATCTTCATAGATACTTCTCCAAAATGTATCTATTTCTTCTTTTTTTAGCAATTCAATTCATCTTACTTTGTTTCACAGTTCTCTATAAAACTTTTTGGGTCATCAGTAAATTCCTTATTTTGTACTTTTCTATATTTTTTCTGCTTATCTCTTAAGGTTTTATGTCTGTGCTGTGATTTTTAGTTTATTTCCAATGGTGCATGATAGATCCTAATCTGTTCTAATATTGCGCATTGCTTTTATCACGTCTATCTTTCTTAGTATTTTTGTTGATCTGTTCCTTCTTCTATATTCCTCTAACAGTGACATTTCTTGTCTTAATGGCTTTATAGTTTTCGCTTTTCAATACTTCCATGATGGTATTTGATTTCTCCCCTTCCTTTCCCTCACAACCCTGTGTTCTTGTAGTTGAACGTATCAGTTATTAATTTAGCTGCACAGTAATATATTCTATTTAGTTCTGTCGCATGGATCTCTATGGACAGTCCTATTTACTGTGTTCATTTGTTTTATTGAACTTCTGACTTTTTGAGTTTTACTGACCTTCTGCAGTCTGTTTTTTTTCATTGATCTTAATATGTCTATCTATGTCTATTAAATCAAGCAACTCTTCTCTTAACTCATTTCCTTCTAAACCAAGAGCACATTTTTGTTTTCCATTTCCTGTGGACATTCTTTAGAAAGTTGTATAGAAACTTCCTGTGGCACATTCTCTTTAATTTCATCCTGTGGCATCTGTTGCTCTGTCATATGGAAACTCACTTGCCTATCACTCCTCAAAACTGACTGCATCAGAGTTTCCACAGATTCCTGTTCCTTTCCTTGCTGTCCAGCTTCAACTGAACGTTTATACTGGTTTCCTGTGGAAGGCTCCAAAATATCTTCATATGGCACCTGACCAATTGATTCCCATTCCACTGGTTTCTCCTTAATTTGGATATCCTGTTGTGGTGCTTTATGAATTAATTATCTGCAATGAATCCTTCATTTCGCAGGTACTCCATAACCTCAGTTTCTATTTCTTTAACTTCTCCATTACTAATCTCAATTTTCTACTTTTCCTCTTTGTCTTCTTATTTTTTGTGTTGTAAAATTTTCCATGTCCAGATTCCTTTGTCTGTATTTCTTTTCAAGTATCTTTGGTGCTGCTATTTTTGCATTGGTTAGTTTTGCTTTCTCCTTTGCATAAATATATTATACCATATTAAATCTCTTTTTCTTTCCTATGTCCATATTTCTTCTTCAGGTGTGTCAAGATCTTCCTCCTTCTCCTTACTTAGGGGACTCAATCCATCATGCTGTGGTGTAACCTGTGTTAGACCTTCTACACCAAATCCTTCACTTTGTAGGCACTCCATAACTTCAACTTCTATTTTTTTAACTTCTACTTTTCTAATCTTCTTTTATGCATTCTCTCTTTGTGATATTTTTTATTGTGAAATTTTCCATATTCAGATGCCTTTGCCTGTATTTCTCTTCAAATATATTTGGGGTTGGCTTCTTTATATTGATTAATTTGGCTTTCTCCTTTGCATAAATATTGCACCATATCAAATCTCTCTTTCTTTCCCATGTCCATATTTATTTTTTTATACTTTTCAAAAATCTCTAGGTTTTGTTGTTTATATTTTTGCACTTCCTCAGATGTTTCTTTTTCCAAACAGATCAAAGGTTCTTGATCTATATACTGTTTTTCACAAATCTGTTGTATTAATGAATACAAATTTTTATTTGAAGCTTCTGACAGTTTTTCATGTGGAAGTATTTTTCTTTCCTCTAATTTTTCTCTTAATCACTTTGTATATCTTGTGTCTGGAAATTCTGGGCTTTTTGCATAATAGTAACAATACATACGTTCTTTCTTATCCTCAATAGTCCACTTTATCTTCTTTATGGCTCTTCTTTGGCCTCTCAGTTTTTGTGGATTACTACATCCTTCTACAACAGGGGGGCCATCCCCCCCTGGGCCTGGCATGGCCCCAGTGTAGGAAGTTATAGGTCCCCCTCTATGACCCAGGAAACCCATACCATGTATTTAAACTCATTAGAAACACTAACCATCCAACCCAATACCATATTCACAGGTGACTTTAATTACCCGACTATTAACCAGGAATCCTATATGACATCAAACGTACATGCACAGAGATTCCTGGATTTTGTAAACACAAATTCTCTGGACCAGATAGTCAGTACACCAGCAAGGGGTGCAACCATACTGGATCTAGTCCTCACTAATATGGGAGAGTGCTGCACAACCCCAACTGTAATGCCTTCCCTGTTAAGGTCAGACCACAAAATGGTCTCCTTTGAAGTAAAAATAAAACCTGGACTCCCAGTTAAACTGGGAATATTCAGGAACTATTCTAAGGCTAACCTCCTGCTATTAAGTGAGAACCTGGCAAAATTTCAAGCCCCTATAAACCCTGAGAACATTTCTGCCTATGCAGAACTGTTCACAGAAACCCTGTACAAGCATGTCAATAGCTGTATAAAGGCAGCTGTACCCACCAGGAAGAAGTATAGAACTAACTCAAAAAAACAAGCCTCCCTGGTGGAATCACAAAATCAATTGGATGTATAACAGGAGGAAGAAAATCATGGCAAAAATTAGGAGATGCAGTACCCAGCAGGATAAAATCATTCTAATTAAACTAAATAAACAACTCGGAGGACAAATAAAGTCTACCAAAGCCAAAGAGGTAAGTTTGGCCTCCCAGGCCAAGGACAACCACAAAGCATTCTTTAGCTATGTCTGCAACCTCAAAGGCAATACAAAATTGTGTGCAGAGCTCATTGCAAATTGAGCCGCCTATACTCAGCCAGAAGATATAGCAAACCTCCTGGCTGATAAATTCAGCTCCAACTTCATTCCTCTCTCCTCCTCAACCTTCCCTCAGGAAATATCATCAAATATAACTCCCCTTACTATCCTTAGGGAACAAGTCCTTAATGCTCTCTCTAAGACCAAGAGCATTGCATCAATGGGCCCAGACAATATCCCAGGATGCCTTCTAAATAGCATGAAACATGACATATCAGGGCCTCTAGAATTACTATTTAACTGTAGCCTCCAAACAGGTTTCATGCCTCATGAATGGAGAAAGGCAACAGTCATCCCTCTGCACAAAGGTGGGCCATCTACAGATCTTGTAAACTACAGAACCATAAGTCTCACTAGTCTTATATATAAAGTCATTGAAAGAATTATCATGGTGATGATCAATAGAGATATAGTAAACCTCCAGACACTGGACCCAACCCACTTTGGTTTCGTAAAGGGTAGATCATGCCTACTCAGCCTGGTGGACTTCTTTGAGAAGGTCATCAAAGCAATGGATGAGGGCAAAATCATTCAAGCTGCCTACCTTGACCTGGCCAAAGCATTTGACATAATACCCCATTTGGGCATTGTTGACAAACTCAAGAGGTAAGGTACAAACCCATATGTCACCCAGTGGATAGCCAAATGGCTCACAGACAGGACCCAGGAAGTTAGAATTGGGGAGTCCACCTCTACAAAGAGGCCAGTCACAAGTGGAGTCCCTCAGGGATCTGTCCTTGGACCGCTTCTTTTTGGTATTTATGTCTCAGACATCAAGGCTGATATCAGTGGTCTCTGGCTGACTAAATTTGCAGATGATTGTAAATTAAGAGCTGCCATTGAATCTTACACTGACACAAATGTTCTCCAGGAAGGGCTGACACAGACAAACAACTGGTGTCAGAGTCATGGACTAAAACTAAATGCCAAGAAATGCATAATAGTATCCTTTGGGAAATCATCCATCCCTGGTATCTATTATATTGACAACGCAATGCACCCCTTAGAGTTGACCCAGTTGTCAGGGACTTAGGGACACACACAGATAGTCATCTAGCCTTTGATCATTACCTGTCTCCGGTGGTGAGGAAATAATTCTATGTTGCGCAACTTATAAACAAAGGTATGGTATCTAAGTTCAAGGCAGTCATTGTTCCACTGTATTCAGCATTCATCAGACCTATCATTGAGTACAAGGTCCCCTTTGGTATGCATCTAACCAGGCATATCCAACAAATGGAATGTCCACAGAGGTTCCTCACTAAAAGAATACAGGGCATAAGTAATAAGTCCTTTGTAGACCACTTCAAGGCCCTGTCCTTGTATTCTGTCTCCTACAGGCTTTTGAGGGGGGCTCTATGTCTGGCATACAGGGTATTGTGAGACACCACTCTGCTGGACATTCTTGCTGAACCTATTTGTGTGGGCACATAGTTTACAGCTATACCCTTTGTTACCTTCATTATTTTTTTTGATCCAGAAAAGACATGAAACTCTTAAAATGTTCCATAACACTAAAATCTCATTTTCTGGATTTATCAGATGCAAAATAATGCCATGCCATCTGCAAATAGGGCTAATTTTTCTTGAGTACCATATGTTACATCCTTGAATTTTGAGAGTCCCTTATTTTCTTTGCCATTGGCTCTTAAGTATAAAGCAAAATAACAAAGAGAAGAAGACAGCTTGTTGGTAAGGAACCCCTTCATCTTACTTATCGAATGTGACCTTTCATATATCCTTGTAGTTATCCCTGTTGTTCTATCAAGGAATGCAAATGCTTCCATTGTCCTATTCATAAAATTCGAGCTGGCTCTATCAAATGTTTTCTCTTCAAGACCCATCAGAAGTAATGGTGTCTTCTTACATTCTGCTTCCTTCAAAATCATTGTTCTTTTAATGTTGTCAGGCATTTGCCTTCCCTGCTCAAAAGCACATTGATCCATATCTATCAATTTGGCTAAACCTTTACCATTCTTTTAGCTGTTTTAGACATAAACACTTTATAATCACAGTTTTAAACTGATATTGGATAATATGAATCAGGGTCTCAATGCACTTTCCCTGTTTGGGTAATATGTCTACCACTACTTTCATTCAAGATGGTGATACTTCCCATCTTTTTAAAATACTGTTAAACAAAGCTTTCTAGATCTTTATCACTTCCTTCCCTCCCAGCCTCCACAGCAAAACAATCTGTTTATGGAGATGTACCTATTGATTGATTATATTTTATTATTTTATCTTATCTTTTCCTATCTTAGCTATTAATTATTTAGCCTCATCTTTTTAACCATGGCATAATTAAGTATTCCATGAATACTTCCATTTGTGCTTTTTCTTGGTATCCACATTCTTCTGATTTATACAAATTTTCATAACATTTCTGAAATATCTTCAATGTGTATATAAGATCACTGGTTATTTTTCCTGTCATAGGCATCCTAAGTTTGGCAACAGCCCTTTCTACTTTCTATTGCCTAAATCATTGTGCTAAAAGTTTTTGTAAATAGTTGCTTGACCGCCACCTTTCTAATTCATATTATCCAAACACTCTGTATTTGCTCCTCTTCCTGTTCTGTGTGATTTTTCTGTAGTACTTTAACTTTTGTCAACACCTCTAAATAGCTATTACTTCTCTCCCATGTGTCTTTCTCTTTTATTTCTACCCTAATTTTAAACTCCATTTTTATTTTATCCCATTCACAAGCGATCTCTTCTGAAGAAATGTATATCTTCCATAATAACACTTGAATCATTTCCACTATCTATTCCTTAAATTCCTCTCTCTTTAAAAGTTAAGTGGAAAAATGACAGTGTCTCAGTTTTATTTCATCTTTATTTTAGTATTTTATGGTACATGATCTGAAATGGTTCATTGATACGTGTCAAAACTTTCAGTTAAAGACTCATGCTAGCCTAGCCCAGTTGTACCTTGGAGAATAATATATAATTCTGTCCAAGTTCCTACTACTGAATTCATATCTTCCATACCAAATATTCTCATATATTTCTTCAGAAATCCACCCTCTCATTATAGTTTCCCATTACATCCTCACTATTACAAACCAACTTCCATCCATAAAAAAAATTCCCTGCTTGAAAGCTAATGATTTCTCCTAAAATTATCTTGATCTCCAAAACAGTAGTTTTAAGTGAAAAATAAAAATACATGGCAGCATAATTCACTTCCTCTTACTGCCACATATCTACTATTGTAATTTTTTCTTCTGTCATTATTGAAGCCCCTCTAGCAATCAGTATTGTTACTCGCCTTTTCCTTTGTCCCTGATGTTCTGCTGAATGTCCACCTAGGAATCTTTTTTTTTGTTAAAGTCACATGCTCATTTCTATCCAAATGTATCTCCTGCAACATTGCTATTTCCACCCTGTGTGTCTAAATATACTTTCAATGCTCTTTGCTTTTTATGTATATCTTTAAGGCCATTTACTATCTATAATGTGGACAGAACACCCATTATGATAGAAATGTGTTACCCCCCACCTTTTATACATTTATTTTTCACCAAACTGTGTGTCATTGTACCTTTAAACTTCAGTTACACTGTGCTGAGAGAAGTGTGCAAAGTACAGAGTGCCAGAGGTCTAATAATTTGTTAATTGCATCTCTAAGTAAAATTGAGATTAGTAGAAAAAAGGCTTAGCTTGTAACTTTGCAGATGCATGAAAGGATCTTTCTAAATTTCTCTTAGAACACACACTGTACAGATGTCTTGTGATTAATTATTTTCACCTGTTGTCTTCATCTCCCACTGAGAGCATTTGCTAATGGAAAAAAAACATAGCTAATGACTTGGCAAATATAAGAAAACTCCCATTTCCATGCCTTTCATAATTTTGTCATATTTTTCAAACCATTTTACTTTAAAAAATGTTTGTAGTTTAAACTAGGGACATGAATCTATGTATTCACCTCTGTAGTAACAAGAAATTATTTAAGTTCTACATATGCTGTGATCAGTACACTTCTACATCCCAAACACCTACAGCTCAAGATCCCAGCATTATAGTAAACGTAACTTGCTTCTCTCCAGGCTGTGTCCACCCTGCCACAGTGAAAGTCTGGGCATGTTATAACTAAGAAAAATTACTTTCTTGTTTTAATATCGTTAACATATACTGAGGTCGATAAGACTCCTCAACCTCTCATTTAAAATTCCTTTGACTGCACCCTATACAAAACTACTTTATAGCATAACATGCAATTTATATCATGAAGTTGTTATACAAATATTAATAAGAACAAAAAGTGTTTTACTTAGTTACTTCAATCCCTTCATTGTCCTTCTAAACAGTAATTACTCAAAGTAGGGTATATGCTTTATAGTTCTCCCACCAGTTTTAACACAGTCAACAAAATGCCAATCTTTCTCAGCCATTTCTTATTGCAAAGCCACATTTCACATGTCTAATCATACATCTAATGGGGTTGATGCTTTAACTGTCTCCAATTTATCTAAATCTGATGTCCTTTTCATTCATTCCTCAAAGGTTGGATCTCAGATCAGATCTCTTTTTCCATTCCTCTAAATTACTAGAAACCATCTGCCATGCTGAATTTAATCTTGAACTGCTTTTTGATGATCAACTGCAAGATTCTTCCCAGCCAGTCTTTATTTTTTCCAGTTGAATTTCTGTTACTTTCTTCAAATGTCTTTGCTGGCACTCAGCTGGTGTAATTACATGACAGTAACTGAATTCTGAATTTTAGCCATTTTGATTGCTTTAGGAGTTTTTGTTGTCACAGTTGCAGTTTTAACACTTGAAGTGTTGTAGTAATCCTGTTGATCCATGTGTAACCATTTTGCAAGTCTCAGTGTAATCAGGGATCATGGAATATAGGTTGATAATTCCCTCTTGTTTTTCTACCAGGTACCAACTGTTGTAAGACAACCCTGTTTAGCACAACTGATATCTAAAGGGATGTCCACTGGGTCAACAGATATTATCATAACTCTTTAGGTAGCCCTTATTAGACCAGTTACTAAGTACAAATTGCAATGCTCCATTCAATTCTGCAGCTGGTCTTCATGTTTCCATGGAAACAACCTGATAAAGAGAAACTGTCTGTCTGGTTCTCATGTCTCCATGGAGACAATTGGATAAAGAGAAACTGGCTACAGTCTGGTGGAGAGTGATTAGCTGAGGAAAAAAAAGAAAAGAGAAATTGGCTAGGACATAATGTTCTCTGAAAGTATTCAGAGGTTTTCCCAGCTGGGAGAGCTATAAAGCTAAGACAAAGCCAATTAGCACTTAGTAGAAGCACAGACTGCACCATGCGTTTTAGCATGCATAACCTTTCTTTTAAGTTAACTCAAGTCTGAGAGTTCGGGACTTCTCTTCCTATTAGGAGGGTAAAACATCAATATTTGAAGATGTACATAGTTTTGTCTGTTAGTATTAAGTTAATGGGTTTTAGAGGGTATTGGGGTGTGGGTTTTTTTGAGGGCTTTCAATAAAACAATAAGTTTTGTAAGATGTGACATAATCTCAAATGTATATGACAAGAAACAACTGTATAAAAGTTCAACCTGCCAGTGTATGCATGCAACACAAACGCTGGAACTAGACATTTAACAAAAAAGGTGTTTATACATAAAAGGTGGGAATGATAACTTTTTAATGCACTAGTGGTTTCTGTAATGTATTTAAATGTTAACATTCTCACAGATAAATGCAAAAAGAAAAGAGTAGTGAACTATATTAAAAAATGTAGAGTGCAAATAGATATGTTACAGGAGACACACTTAGAACTGAACATGAATTTGATAAGGAAAGGTTTTCAGGATGGCTATTTAGCAGAATACCTGGAACAAAGGAAAAGAGAAGCACTTATATTAATTGCAAGAGGAGCTCCAATAGTGATAGAAGAGGATAAAAAGGGTAATAATTGCAGATTTTGTAGTGCTAAGGGGCTACTGGCAAGGGAGGAGGATTACACTGGCATGTATTTATATGCCACCTAAAACTGCTATAATGGATCTTAAGAAAATTCTGGGAGAAATAATCAGTTTTAGCAAGGAATATTACTTACAGGTGGAGACTGGAATGTGATATGCAGCAGCAAAGGTGTGTCTGGGGGCCCAGAAGGGAAAGTATACCAAAGGAGGGTAGATTTTTGAAGAAATTTATGAACATATTTGACATGGAATATGTGAATTCAGTAATAGGAGTTCGGAGTGAATTTACATATTATCCCCCAAGATATAAAAACTGGGCTAGGCTAGACAGACTTTACATTTCACAAGAACATGTGCATTTAATTGAATGTCTTGATATGCACTGAATAACTATTTCAGATTATGCACCAGTAATAACTAAAATAAAAACACAGGGTAATGAAATAAAAATGAGACACTGGCCCTTTCCCACCCATCTGTTGAAAAGAGAGGAATTTAAGGAATGTGTAGTGGAAATTATTCCGGAGCTATTATAGAGGATAGAAATTGCTTCTGAAAGTATAGCTAGGGAGTGTGATAAAATTAAGATGGAGTTTAAAAATAGGGTGGGAATAAAAGGAAGGGAGCTATGGTTAAGAAGTAACAAGAGTTATTTAGAGGGACTGACAAATGTTAAAGTTTTGCAGAATAGGAGGAATCTCACAGAACAAGAACAGGATCAACTGCAGAATACTAAGCAGAAAATAAGGGATTACCTCGATGATCTGCACTAGTTTAGAAAGATTGTTGTTAAGCAACTGTTTTTTGATAATAACACTAGAGCACAAAAACTTTTAGCACAACAACTCGGGCAACAGAAAGTAGAAAGGACTCATCAAGCTTAGGGAGCCTATAACAAGGATGGTAACAAGATAATCTGTAGAGGTATTAGAAATATTTCAGAAATTCTATGAAAGCCTGTATAATGCAGAGAAATATGGAAATCAAGAAAAGATACAAATGGAAATGTTCATTAAATATGCCAAGGTTAGAGGTAGATGAGGCTCCATTATTAATGGTTAGGATAGGAGGAGATGAGATAAAAATTGTGATGTGTAACTAATCTACAGGAAAGTCCCCAGGAACAGATGGTATTTCTGTGGAAGTTTGGAAGCTAGGAGGGAAAAAAACTGCTAAAAGTCTAGAAAGTTTTGTTTAACAGTATTTTAAGAGGAGGAGAACTATCTACATCTAGGAAGAAACCAGTGGTAGCTGTAATACTTAAAGAAGGTAAAGATCCATTGGACCCAGCTTCATACAGGCCCATTTCAATACTAAACCATGACTGTAAAGTGTTCATGTCTATAATGGCTAAAAGAATGGCAATATTAATACTAAAGTTGATAGATATGGATCAATGTGGTTTTGTGGAGGGGAAGCAAACATTTGTCAACATTAACAGAACAGTGATGATCCAGACAGAAGCAGAATGTAAGAAAATACCACTGCTGTTGGTGGGTCTTGCTGCAGAGAAAGCATTTGACAGAGTAAGTTGGGACTGAGTAGGGCAATGGAAGCATTTGCATTTCCTGAAAAAATTATAAGATTTATTAGGAGGATATGAGGGATTGGAGGCAAAAATTAAAGTATGTGGGGTCCTTTCTGATAATTTCTGCTTGAGCAGAGGAACCAGGCAGGGGTATCCTCTTTTCCTCCTTTGTTATTTGCATTATATTTAGAACCATTGACAAAGAAAATAAGGGACTCAGAAATTCAAGGATATAATTGGTATAGTAGTCAAGAAACGATGGTTGTATTTGCAGATGATAATATTTTATACCTGACAAAACCCGAAAGGGATATTACAGTGTTGTGGAACATTTTGAGACAGTTTCAAATCTTTTCAGGATACAAAATTAATGAAGCTAAAACAAAGGATAGTGGTAAATTATGTACCCACACATGCATTTGTTCAGCAATATCCTTGTTTATGGTGACATAATCTAATGAAGTATTTAGGAGTACGGATTAAAATGATTCTGGTGTGGCAGCTAAGGATATGTGGGAAGAGACTAAACAAAACATAATACAAAAACTGAGAAAATTGAAACTTTGTTATATGGATATGGATAAGATACAAGCAGTCAGCATGTTTTTAGTCCCTTTAGTCTTATACACAGGTCAGGCATATTTTTATCAACCAGAGGAGAAGTTGTGGATAACAGTTAATAAAGAGCTGAAGGAATTATCTGGGAGGGGAAGACTGCAAGAGTCAAGTGGGATAAGCTTATTCTTCCAAAAGAACAGGGCAGATTGGGACTACCCAATTTGAATGGGGTATTTCAAATCTAAACAGTTAAGGCTCCTATACATAGCCCAAGCAGAAAACTATAATTTAAAGTAGAAAGGGATGATGTTGAAACAAGGAAGCTCAAGTAACAATGAGAGACTGGGATTTTGGATGCAGGCCTTTAATGAGAATAATAATAATCATACAGAATATTATATCCATAAAGTAGCAAAAGGTATTCTAAGATCTAAGCAAACATGGGAATGGAGAAAGGGGATTTTGCTGATAGCCAAGAGGAGGCTGGAATGTATTTGGGAAAACTAGCAAAGGAACTAAGGTATTGGAAGCAAATAACTAGAGCAGGAAAGATAGAATGGAAAGATGCCAAGAATGTATTTGGACTGCAGGTTAGAGATTGCCTTCCTTATCAAGAATTGATATCAGAGTATAGGCAAAGAGAAAGAAAATGGGGGTCCTAAACAAAAGACCAGCACTGGCAGAGTTTTTAGTAGAATCTAGAACATAAGCTGCCACTGAAAAAGAAAGCATATAAAACATTGCATAACTATAAGAATCAATCAGAGAAGGTTAGAAAGGATTGGGAAGAGAGAATGGAGAAGCAATTCACAAGTAAACAATGGGAGGATTTATATATGTCTCCCAAATATTCAACAAAATCTAGAAGATTTAGGATTTTTGCTTGGCAATATTTACATAGATATTTTTATACCACGAGTAGACTCCAGAGAATTATTCCTCGGGTAGATAGCAAATGGAAGTGTGATGGGGAAGAAGGAGGTATTTGGGAACATGTTGTCTGGGAGTGGAGTGAGTTGGTGGACTGTAATGATTCCCGGTGGGATGCATTGTCAGAGATGCTGGTTGGGCAGATTGGTGAGATGAGGGAGATGATTTTTCTGAGCTATGATACAGAATTGGAATTGCCTAGATATGGTAAGGAGTTGCTGTCTGTAATTATGGTGGCTGCCAAAAAAGCAATTACTAGAAAATAGGAGTCAAAATCTAAACCAACTATATTTGAAGTAGTATATATAGTAACAGAGATAAAACAACTGGAATTGAGATCTTTAGAAAAAGGTAGGAGGAAACTACATATAAAAAATGGGAATTGTGGGAACAACACATACAGGGAAGGAATGAGGTTTAAAAGAAGGCAGGAATTAAATGAGTTATGCGATGTTTGACTGAAAATGACTGGGTAGATTATAAGTGATGTATAATGTTTACAACTGGGAGTGTGTCAGTATGGTTTGTAATGTAAAATGATTGCAACTAGGATTGTGTTGGTGTGGTTTGTTTTCATGTATATAGATATATGATTGCTTATGTCATAAGTGATGGTTTAATAAAGATGTTTCTTGTTTAAAAAAGGGGGCAGGAGTTAAATAATTTCTGTGATGTTGCTTAGGTTATATATAAATGTTTTATATAAATGTAAATGTGCCTATGTCACAAGTGATAATTTAATAAAGGTTTTAAAAAAACAAAGCTTTTTTCTTGCAAGATGCTGATACTTTCCCCTTAAGTACATTATTATACAAACCCTACCAGATCTTTATCACTTTCTTCCCTCCTAACCTCCAAATTTCCACAGGAATACCATCTGTTATAGGAGACTTCCCTGTTGATAGATTTTACATTGCTGTTTAATTTCCTGTCTTAGCTATTAATTGTTGAGGTATGTCTTCCTCTAACCTTGGCATAACTGTCTTCCATAAATATTTCTGACATGTCTTTATTTCCCCATACCTCTACTTTATTCAAATTCCAAAAATAATTTAAATACCTCTATAGGATCATTGGTTATTTTTCATGCCATAGGCTCCCGAGGTTTGTTTGTATCTCTTTCAACTTTCTGTTATCTAAATCATTCTGCTAAAAGGTTTTGCATGCTAAAGTTATCAAAATATAGTTGCTTAACAGCAACCTTTCTAAATTTGTGTATTATACAAATATTCCCTTGTTTTCCCTTTAGCACTCTGATGCTGCTCCTCCTCTTCCAGGAGATTCTCCTTCTGCAATACTTTAACCATTATGAACCCCACTAAATAAGGGAGTATGTCAGATCAGTGAAGTTAGTTTCACTGAGCATAAAATGTTCAAATGCTCTCCAGCAAAACTAATTTTTTTTCCAACAGTGGAGTTTGCCTTTTTCTCCACTTTTGTGTGACATCACCGTTGATATATATAATTTTGGAGGAGAGGGGGCATGGAAAGTGCAGGGTGGGCTTGACCCCATGCAAAAAAAAAAAAAAAAAGATTTTTGATGTTTGCAGGTCATAGTTTTGAAGAGAAGATTTTGAACCATTTACTGTTGCCGAAACTATCTTCAGCAAGTTGACATGATCCCCCAGATAATTTCTCTCATTTGTTTTCCATCTCTCTCTCTCTCTCTTTCTGTCCCTGTTGCTGTCATTTCTACTTTTGTTTAAACTCCATTTTCATTTATCACACTTATTTAATATCTCTTATGAAGTAATTTGTATCCTTCCTAATAACTCTCAAACAGATGCAGTCATGAGAGACCTGGGAACTTAAATGGACAGCTCTCTCTTTAGATCAATGTTTCCACCATAATAAGGAAATCCTTCTGTGTAGCACAGTTAATTTCCAAGGGGGTATGTTCAAGATCCAAAAAAGTATTCTTATCACTGTAGTCTTCCCTTACCAGACCCATCACTGAATACAGTTCACCCTTTGGCGTGCACAAATCCAATTATATTGATCACCTGAAAAGGCCCCAGTGATTTTTTACTAAAAAAACAGAAGGTTTTAATTCCTTCAGCTGTTCTGATAGAGTACCACAACTCTCCTTATACTCAGTAGCCTTACAATCTATTCCAAGGTGACCTGTGTCTCGCTTTTTGTGCCACAAAAGACACAATCCTATTTGACTTCCTACTTCTTCACAAAAGCAGTCTCTCTTCAGTCATCCAAACTAAGGACCTAAATTTGCAGCAACAAATAAACAAGAGTTGCTCGAAGGATAGAGTCCTAACTCAACACGTTTCCAGCCTGTGGAATAAGTTACCACTGCAGGTCAACCAAAATACTACTTTGCCTTTAAGGCTAATCTCGATGATTGGATGAGTAGGTGTAAATTTATACCACATTTGAAATGTACACCCTCTGAATTTGGGAGGTTGACACTGTTAAGTATTTGTAAAGGATGACAATAACTTTTAAGTGTTCCTTCTTAAAATGTATGTGGTTAGGTATCTTATGGTCCTTGTGATCACTTCCCTAGTATTGTTTCTATGTTCCAGTGTTCCTAAATTATATTCACTACTCATTCTGCCAGTGTCATTTTACATAATTATCCTGTCTCTTTCTTTTCATTTTTATTGGTGCATGATTTGATATAGATATTGGATGGGTCTCAAAGCATTCAGTTATTTACACATGCTTATGTGAAATATAATTTCTATCCAATCTGGCCCATTTGTTGGATCTTGATGAATAATATGTAAATTCTTAGTTCCCGCTACTAAATTCACAACTTCCATACCAAATATTCTGATATACGTCTTCATACATGTAGCCACTTTTGATATATTTTCCATCCTTGGTCCCACTAATCCTCATAATTGCAAATCAGGTTCCATTTACCACCCATATATAATAATTCTTGCTGAAAGTTTATTTTTCCCAAAATTCTCCTATGTTTGATAGTAGCTTTAGGTGGATTATAAATCCATGTCAGCATAGTCTTCTTGTCTTACTTAATAACTCCTTACTACCACAAATCTCCCATCATTGCCTTTTCTTCCTCTTCTGTCACATTTGGAGCTCATCTTGCAATCAGTATTTCTCTCCCTTTCCCTTATCCCTTATACTGTGCTGATTCGCCATTCTAATATCTTTTTTTTTATTGTCAAATTCACGCATTTTCATTTGGAACAAAGGAAGTCACTTTATGGACTTTGTTATTGTCAGAAGAATGAGAAGCAAAGTCCCCATTCACCTTGCTAGCTAACTCTTTATTAGGCAAACTTTTTTTTATTTCTTCAGCCTGTTCTACATCTAAAAATATCTTTGATACACCAGCATGAAAATATTTTGATGACAGATGGATATAGCAAATTCAGTGTCACACTGGTCTCTCACTATCCCCTGATTATAGGGATAAACTTTTTTTTTCTTCTGCTGGTGTAAGATGAATAATCATTTAACACAAATACTCTGATATCTGTAGTTTTTAATACTTTTCCCTTCTGTCTTTTTTTTTTTTAGGAACAGCTCCTTCTGCTGGTATGATTGCATCTTTACTATTATACATTTTGGCTATTTTCTGATGATCGGATTTGGAGATTACACAGGATGTGCCCTCTCAGTTAACAAATCCTTTTGTAGAGTACTAGTCTGGTTGTTTATTTGTACTTTCATAAAATGATTGCAATCTTTTCCTTCAAGTTTCTCAAGTATAGCATACAATGTCAAGTTTTCTTGGTGTAATCTATCTTTAAACTTAACATGTTTTTGAAACAGCTCTTCTTGAGGAGCCTCATGTTTATCCAATTTATCCTTCTTTTTGGCCTTTGATTTCTGCAAACATCAGATTATCTGAATAGCTACTTAAAATTGTTTCTATTTTTTGAAGCCTTATGCCATTTGACTTTAAACATTCATCCATCTCTACTTAAATTTTAAGTACCTCTGAATGCATTTGATTTATTTTTTATTTAAACTGGTAGAAAATATCTCTTGTACTAAAATTGAAATTTGAATGGCTTGTTTTGCTGAACAAATGTAAGGATCTTCAGTCCGAGCTTCATCTTCTTTTCTGGTTGAGTTTCTCTTCCTTTCCTGGCCCCCAGGCATTGTAAATTGAATTGAATTTACCAAAAGTTGACAACTTTTACTTGCTTTTTTAACAAGATTTTAAAGGCAAACCTCTAGTCCTGCTGCTCTGTATGCCATGATCTTGGAAGTCTTTCTGATCAAATTCAGTTTTTAAAGCAATGTAAATAGTTTATTAATACCAGATTTTTATTCTTACATACTGTGCAATCCCCATGCGTGACACACTTGTGTTATTTAAGCGCTATTTTTGTTAGAACCAGTTTTATAATTTTTAGAATGCTTTTTATTGAAATTGGCTTTGTCTGTCTGTGGTTCTGTCTTGCAAAGCCAATTTCAGTAGAAAACATTCTAATAATGACAGAGGGATAATATTTAAGTGTTTAAGTAAAATATTGTCTCTCTGTCATTAGTGAGAAAATACACACACACACACACACACACACACAGACACATCTATTCAAAGTAACATAGATATATACAGACATGCACGCACAAACACACACGCATAATATTTCTCTCTTCTTTTTACTCTTTAAGTAAAACTATTAACCCTCTGTCATTAGCGACACAGCAGAAAAAAACGAGTGAAGTGCGACATTTTTTCCTCTGTCTCGCTAATGACAGAGGGATGATGTTTTACTTAAAGGCTAAAATATTGTCCCTCTGTCATTAACGAGACAAATGGGCTTAGTAGACATTATATGCAACAGTCTATCAAAATATGCTCCATATAGATATGATGTATATTTGAACCCTGTTTTGCAACATCTCTTCTGAAACCAGACTGCATATATTGTACACATTATCAGTGTCACCACAGAATTTTGTGAAGCTCCCTAAACTGGTATCAGTTTACAACACCTCCAAAGGAAACCAACCCAACCAGGTTGAACTCCCTAATTTGACTTCCAGTTTTATCAGCAAACAGAAGGTTCACAACCTTAGGGGTCAGATATGAGCATGAGTGTCTGCTTACTTACTTATAGGAGGTTATTGTTTTATTGTTTGAATCTAACTGTCCTGCATGACTTGAACAGTTAGTGGCAGTACAGCGATTTATCATTTTGGCTGAAAAGCAACTGCCATACAAAAAATTCCTTTTAATTGTTGTAATGTCAAGTTTGTAATAGAACTCTATAGATTGCCCAAACTATGCATGCACCAATAAGGTAATCAACAAATCAGACCTGAATATATGACAGAAGGGTGAAAATGTTCTCCCAAGTGGACGCCTTCTCGTCTGGCATGTTTAATGTGTCTTCATATTGTGGGTGGTTTAGACGCATAAGTCCGACTATTATATTTTTATATACTCTTGTTGGGATTTATGAACTAATCAAAACTCTGTAGTTAAGGGTACTAAATTAGCCATGTGTCATTTTGTATTTCTAACACTGATTCTTTATCTCATCGGGCAGAAGCCCGTCTTTCTTATTTATTAATTATTGGAAACGGCGATTACCAAACAGCAATGTATATTGGATACCTGCATTGAGGTTAAAGGGAAGTAGCTGGGGATTGGTAGAATCTCATCAAACTACTGTTCTGCTGTTTATACATAGAGTTTCCTTTCTCTCACTGTTGCTGTTGTTGTGATGAGCAACATGCACATAGTCTCATTAATAACAGAGGGACAATATTTTACTTAAAGACTAAAAAGTAAAAAATAAAAATATAAAAAAAGATTTTTTTAATGAACACTTTTTATTCAGTAACTCTAAAAGGTAAAAAATAAGGCAGAAGACTGAAAACTTTGCAAAAGAAACACAGACAAGCTGATTTCAGAAAAGCATTTGAGGTTTTGCTGATTGCTGCTACTTCTTCTGGTTCCTTATTACCACAATTAGCAAAACCAACCTCAGATGCTTTTCTGAAATCAGCTTGTCTGTATTTTTTTTTTGCAAAGTTTTCAGTCTTTGTCCTTATTTATTTTTTACTTTTTAGAGCAACTGAATAAAAAGTATTCTTTATTAAAAAAATCTTTTTTTATATTTTTGTCATACAATATTCATAAACTAGCCTAATATCAGATAGGCAGTGCTTGCATTTACCTTTCAATAATTTGCCATTCTTATGATCAGTAGTATGGTTTCATGCCAGGAAAGAGCACTACAGATGCAATATTTGCTCTGAGAGTGTTGATGGAGAAGTACAGAGAAGGTCAGAAGGAGTTGCATTGTGTCTTTGTGGACTTAGAGAAAGCATATGAAAGGGTGCCTAGAGAGGAGTTGTGGTATTGTATGAGGAAGTCGAGAGTGTCAGAGAAGTATGTAAGAGTGGTATAGGATATGTACAAGGGTAGTGTGACACTGGTGAGGACTGCGGTGGGAGTGACAGATACGTTTAAGGTGGAGGTGGGTTTACATCAAGAATCAGCTCTGAGCCGTTTCTTATTTGCAGTGGTGATGGACAGGTTGACAGATGAGATTAGACAGGAGGCCCCGTGGACTATGATGTTTGCAGATGACATTGTGATATGTAGTGAGAGTAGGGACCAGGTTGAGGAGACCCTGGAGAGGTGGAGATATGCCTTAGAGAGGAGAGGAATGAAGGTCAGCAGGGCTAAAACAGAATATATGTGTGTAAATGAGAGGGAGGGTAGAGGAATGGTGAGGATGCAGGGAGTAGAGTTGATAAAGGTGGATGAGTTTAAGTACTTGGGATCAGCAGTTCAGAGTAATGGTGAGTGTGGAAGAGAGGTGAAGAAGAGAGTACAGGCAGGGTGGAATGGGTGGAGAAGAGTGTCAGGAGTGATTTGTGACAGACGGGTACCAATAAGTGTGAAAGGGAAAGTCTACAAGAGGGTAGTGAGACCAGCTATGTTATATGGGTTGGAGATGGTAGCATTGTCGAAAAGGTAGGAATCAGAGCTGGATGTGGCAGAGTTAAATATGTTAAGATTTGCTCTGGGTGTGACTAGGATGGACAGGATTAGGAATCAGTATATTAGAGGGTCAGCTCAATTTGGACAGTTTGGAGGCAAAGCAAGAGAGGCGAGATTGCGTTGGTTTGGACATGTGCTGAGGAGGGATGCTGGGTATATTGGGAAAAGGATGCTAAGGATGGAGCTGCCAGGTAAGAAGAAAAGAGGAAGGCCTAAGATGAGGTTTATGGATGTGGTGAGAGAGGACATGCAGGTGGTTGGTGTGAAAGAGCATGATGCAGAGGACAGGAAGAAATGGAAACAGATGATCCGCTGTGGCGACCCCTAACAGGAACAGCCGAAAGAAGATGATGATGATGATGATGAACATGTAAAATGAAACATCACAATTAGCTATTCAATCTAGTCTTAATCTTAAGATTAATTTAACATTTCTCCTTAAAAAAACAGTTAAAACACACACATTAGCTATTTACAACAAAATGTAGTATCAGAAATTAACTAGTGACCATATTGTTTTATTTGGACTATGCTACAAACATTAACAACTGGATCAGTAACTTCACACCTTGTATTGTAATTTACTTTATTATATATACATATATATATTATATATATATATATATATATATATATATATATATATATATATATATATATATATATAGCCTTAGTGCTTTGTTCCAACTCAATGCCCTCTTCAAGCTCAGTTTCCATTATAGAATATCCCTTTTTTTTAAACTGAATTATGTTTCTAATCTCTAATAGATTTCAGTTTATTTTAATCTCTGCTATCATCTTCTTCACCCCTCTTATTGATGGTTTGTCTTTCGTTTTCCATTTTCTATTCCTAACCACTATCAGCACTTAAGACAGCAACACTTTCACTTCTTTAGTACGTTATTTTACACCAACTCAATAAAAACATCTGTATACTGAGGTTATATTCCTTTCCAAGTATAAGACTTAACATATTATTCAAGTAATTTTTGTATTGAAGCAACTCCATACAGTCACAAATTATATGCTTACAAGAGCATATTACTGAACCTTTGCATCTCCAACATATGCCTCTCATCTGCAGGAACATTTTTTTTCAAGTCTTATAGGGGTATAGATATTTTTGTGCAAACATATCAATGGAAAAATTCAAATTTTTTTCAATTTCATTGTATATCTAAAATTAAGACACATTTCCCTTCACTGATCATTTGAAATATCTTTAATTGTTCACTCCATGCTATTTTTATATTTGTACTGTATTGTCTTTCAAATCTAATATTGCCTTATTGTCTTTCAAATCTAATATTGCCTTATATGCTGTACTTATTTATTACTCTTTTTCTGATCTGCCATTTCTGTTCTGGCCTCAGTTATAAAATCTGTTTGTGGTTTAACAAAATTAATATCCGACCTCAGAATATCTTCCATGAAAGTTAACATTAGACCTGTGTACACATTTCAGTAATCTAAAAAGTTTGTTAATCTTAATCCCATTTTATAACTTTATCCTCATTTATCATCTGCTCACAAAATCTTGGTTCTTTGTTTTTTCTTTCCCAATTGGTCATTACATTTTCATCTGTGTCTTTCTTATTACTGTATAGAGTACGACTATTGGTGTTAGACCTTGAAAAAATTCTATAATACAACTTCCTTTAAGACAAAGATTCATTTAACACTTTTAGATCTATAAGGTTGGACATAATGTTTTTTATACTCCTTTCCTGAACCTGCCCAAATGCCCAGGTGTGATCTTGTCATTACCTCATTGGGTACTGTGCTTATCATGTGCTTGCATTTGGTCATATATTCCATGTCCTGTATCAAATATACTAATCTAAATTGATTGGTTCTATAGTATGCTTCTATATCTGGAAGTCCAAAACTACCTTGTTCCATCTGTTTTGTTATACCGAAGAAAATCCTTAATTTTCTTTCTCATATTCTTCCATTTCTGATTTCTTGATTGATATATACAAGTGTGACCTAGGTAAAGAACCAGGAGAACCAAAAACATCTTAATCACTTGTATATTATTACTGTTGTCAATAAATAATAATTTCCATGTTCTTATCTTACTTTTCTTTAGTTGCTTGCTCAACAACCCATTTGAGCCACATTCCCAAGTATCTCATCCTGTCATGATCCTATAAAAAGGGAAAACTCTGTTCTAAGTCATGTTGGGGCATAATTCATTACTATAGCCTTTGTTTTTGCTTCATTTACTTTTTATCCTGCTATATTATTAAAATATTTCAATGTATTAAATATAATTTTGATGATATGTTACTGATTGGTAACATGTCATCCACAAAAAAGGGCTATTTTCTCATTATAATTTCTCTCAGTATACCAAATTATGTTTGACTGTCTTATGTCCCAGGCTAATGGCTCTAAATTTAAAGGAAAGAGAAATTGGTGAAAGTGAACAATGCTGCTTAGATCTTCTTGTAAGTCTAAACTGTTTAGGTAGCTCAGCACCACACTTCAGCCTAGCTTGAGCTCCTCTGTAGATATTAAATATTAACGCTGTCACCACTCCAGTGGTGTAGGTGGATAAAGCTCTGACTACAACCCAGCTGACCCAGGTTCGATTAATGGCTTGAGCAACTGATGGAGTGGCAGGGAGGAATTAGATCCATGGATGCCTGTAGTGATGATCCGTGGTGAACTTCTAGCAATGTATGACAGACACAGCTACAAATTAATGGGGTTATTGATTAAATATAACTCCAAAGAAATGGATGTTATATACTGAAATCAAACATTTAGATATGAATATTACTCAAGATGCTTCTTTCTTTCTTTCCACTTTTCTAAGTCTAAATATCAAGCTATATTTATTGACCAACAAGATTTGTGTAACCATCCAACAAAGGAAATCCTGGAAAACTGAAATGGACTGAGTGGAATATTCTAAAGGAACAGCCTATCCTAGTTCACCTAAGGTACAACATAGGAATGCATCAATTCAAGATCCTATTCCAAGTGCTTCTCATAAAGATTCCAATATGAATTATAACAACAATAACGATGTTATGGAAGAATACCCATTAGACCAAGACAGACCCAGACAATTGGAACAGTTGAGGAACAAAGGAACCAACCATTTTCATCCATATTCAGTACAAACAAGGAATCCCAGATCCAGTCAGCAGCAGAGGAATATGAACAGCAAGGGAAGGAACAGCGCTCGTTGGTAACTCTGGAATGTGTAGGCACTTGTAAAGTTATATCTAATGATACTCTTAATTTCAAGATATACAATTATAGTACCTTTGAAATAACTAATGACCATGCAGATCTCTTCAGTAAATGATATATGTTTGTTCCAACAAGGCGAGCTGACATAACTAAGGTCATTAGTGAACTAAAACTATTCACTAGGAATTTAAACTTGCAACTGATGTTTAAAGAAAAAAATACAGCTCAACATTCAAACAATATTAGAATTCCTAGCACTTTCAAACTAGAGCTGCACCCAACTTTAACTACATTTGAACAGATATGTGAGATGGACATCCAGTATGTGTATCACAAAATTATAAAATACAGAACCAAAATTTGAACAGACTTCAAAAGGATTTGTTATACAATTTAAAAACCAGGGAACCATTGTGTATTATGCAACCCAATAAAGGAGGCAGCCTTATAATTATGAATAAAATTGATTACAAAGAATGTACAATTTATTGTTCAATTAAACATATACAGAGGTGTCACTAAATGAAATTAATATATCATATTCATAAAATTGATTTTTACTTTTTTTGACTTGTTAATGCAAGGCCAGATAGATGCATAGGAATATAAATTAATGCATATAGAGACCCCAAAAGTTCCAACTATATTTGGGGTCCCTACAATTCACAAAAATCTACAGGAACCACAATTAAGACCTGTCATGGATGCAGAAAATTCAAAAGCAAGTCATATAGCTAAATACATAGATAAACAGCTAAAATAATATGTGATGCATATCCTATATATATGTAAAGATTTCTAGGACTTCTTGAATAAGTGCCAACAACTGAATGATCCTATGGATTTGACATTCATTACTATAGATGTCAAGGACCTATATAGTTGTGTACCTCATGATAAAGGACAGGACTGGTTTGCTGAATACCTTCCTGACAATTTTGGCCTCATCAAGTTAAAGTTGAAACACTTTGCCTTCTGATCGAATTAGTTCTTGACAATAATTACATCTATTATGAAGGCCAGTACTTTAAACAAATGTCAGGTATAGCTATGGGAGTGGTTTGTGGACCATTATTTGCGAATATAATTATGGCAACATGGGAGGCCAAATATTTATTTACATGCCCATTCTACCTACACATAAAGATGTATTTGCACTTCCTCGATGATATATTTGTTGGCTGGTGTCGCCCTAATGAAAATATAGCAGATTTCATTCAATATATTAATAGCGCTCCTTCTTTCTTACAATTTACATATACTATTGGGCATGATACTATTGAATACTTGGATGTCAAAATAAGTAAAGACTCAGATTGGGACATTTAATATTGAATATATTTAGAAAGGCCACACATTCTAATGTTTTTTTACATTTTACTAGCAGTCATCCTTATCATCAGAAACGGGCTGTAGTCAAAGGCCAGATAGTAAGCGCTGCTAGAATGATGTTAGAAGAAGACTTCTTACAAGAATGTAATTTTTTGGGGAGAAATGTTTTTATAACACAGGTTATCCTAGTAATATGATAGAATCATAACAAGCCATTCAAAAGAGGTATTATTAGATCTAAGGAGATCAAAGCAAGACCTACCACCAGTTACCAATAACAACAATGATAACTGTGTAAATATTGCTGTTGACTCAAGTATGTACAGTCGTAATGGTCATAACAACCAAATTGTCAACAAATTTAAACATCCCTTTGTTACGTCTATAATGTTGACAGTCAGGAAATAGCCAACATTTTAACTAAAAATTGGCAACTAATAAGGAACAATAGAGACCTATATGAGGTATTAGGTGCACTTCCTAAGATTGTATATAAAAAAAAATGAGACACTTTTAAGAATTATTTTGACACTATCTCAAATAAATATGACAACCGTGAAGGGAAAATTATAAAATGTGGCACTTGTACGCAGTGTCAGTATGTCAGTCAAACAGATGCTGTCACAGTAGGCAACAAAGCCTTTAAGATCAAAGGCCAGTATAACTGCCACATACAAGGAATAGTATATATAGCCCAGTGTAAAACATGCACATCGTTCTACATTGGAAACAATGAGCAAAAGTTGGAGCAACAAATTTATGAGCATATCCATGATATAAAGAAAGCAAATAATAGTAATGCCCTGGATAAGCATGTAAATCAAAATAGTGAACACAGCCTCCTGTTCACTATCTTAGAAAAGGTAAAATAATATCCGGGGGACACGCTGGACAATTACTTTAAAGCAGAGAGAACTACGGTGGCAGATGTATTTAAATGCCATGGCACCCCCAGAACTAAGCAATAGAATATCTATATCCAACCAACTGAAAATTAAAGCATTTGAGAGGTGATTGCTGAGTTTGCACTATAAGAATTTTATTGGTTAATTAAAGAGAGTCTTAAATTTTAAAATGTCATATATTTAATAAACTGTTAAGATTACTGTCATTATTTTAGGGCAGTGCATACTGTAAATATGGACTTATTGCAGTCTCAGAAATGTTTCAGAATGTTAAGGAATTTCAAGGAATTTTACAGCAACCTTGTAAGATACATCAGATTTATTATAGTATTTGTTACTATGTATCTACATCAGATTTATTATAGTATTTGTTACTATGTATCTTTAAAGTTTTAAGTGTTCACATGTTTTATTAAGGTTATATAAACACCACATGATACCAATTTAATTATCTGAAGATGTCTATTGAATTGTTAGATGAAAACACTTATCAAATTGGTTATGTTAATGTTTAACTGCTGCAATAAACTACTTGGATTAAACTGTTGTATGTTTTATGAACACTGGAATCATCAGCTAACATTTGGCCGTACTGTACTGTGGTACAAATTTTTGAAGTTGGTTTTGGATATGTTTTGTTTTAGAAGCCTGGGAACATCACAAGGGCATACTTACAAGAAGGGTTTGGGGATGGCTGAGCTGTGGAGGTGGGGTGAAATGTCACACATCTCTATTGCACACCTGCCCCCCCGGCTAAACCATGGATCCACAATTGGGAGGTGAGATTGAAACAGGCCATAAAAATAAACCTCCTCCCGGGACAGATGCATAGATATGCCTAACCCCTGAATGTCTTGTTCTGTGACCAATCCCAGTATTATACCAGATTAAGTTCAGGGGAGGGGGTCAGTAACTGGTAGACCTGGAATGGACAGGTACTGGGCTGGTAAAATGATGGAAGGAGGAGGAGGAGAGCAAAAAGGAGAGAAAAACAATTAATGTTGCCCATGTTTGCAGAAAACCAAGTGTCTCAAAAGATCTCTTTATAAATTCCCACCACTCAGTGACAGCCTTTTAACTCCACAGTGAGTGGCTTCAGGAACTGTAAGCTCCAAACAAGGTGGTATACTGCTTGCATTGCAGAGTTCTCCCGTCTCGTAATGCTGCTATTAGCACTGTGAACCTAGGCAGTCTTTCTCCCCACAGGCTGAGTGAGACAGTGTCGACCACTCATTCCCATCCTCTCCTGCCTGCTCTCTCCAGCATCTGTGCCACTATCTGAACATTGGTCACCTCTGGTATAGCTAGAGCTTTATCCCTCTACATAAGAGGGCTGGAATAACAGTTAATACTGACATTTCAAAAGATGTATATGTAAAGGTTGTATTATTCCCTAGATAATCATGGATTCTGTAAGTAATAACATAATTTTATTAATGTATTTAAAGGATAAGCACTCTACAGTTAAAAGCAAATATGATAAAGTACAGAATAAATACAGAATAGAAATAGAAAATATGAGAAAGAACAGAATAAATACAGAATAGAAATAGCACCAGGAGTGAGCACTTAAAATCGCAGGAACACTAAGCAGAAATAACAATTATGAATAAAGGGAGCATTAAGTACAGTCTGGAATTCAGGAATATTCTTCTAAAAAGACAATACATAAGGAATATCCTGAAGGAGACCTTTGACTTTCTTATCCTAATTAAAGAAGGTAGTCGAATCCAGGCAAATGGGACAAGTTGGGCAAAGAAATATTTCACTAAAGTTTCCTGCCTGGTGCAGGGAACAACTTGCAGACCCTCAAGTTGTGATTTTTATGGGAAAGGTGGGAGCTGGGTTAGCAGAAGATGTTCAACATTTAGAATAGTGTTGCAGCTTTTATAAGCTTTTATAGCTTAAGGGTACCTTCCACGTGCTCTGTCAGGAGCTTGAGGGGGAGCTCCAGTATAAAGACATTTAGGGTGCCAAAAGATTCAGAACTTTTTTGCCTATGAAAAAAAGGGAGGCAAGAGCCCTGAAAGGATAATGCTAGAAAAAAAAACAGTCAGCTATATACATAAGAGTATATAGAGCCACACCCTGCCAATACAAAAGGAAAAACAGGCACAATAAGGTGGCTGGAGGAAGGGTGGCTACTGAAACTGTGATTTATTAGAACATCCACTGTTATGGTAAGTTTACTTACACAGCTGTACTATGTTCAACATATAGATCACTGTTGCAATAGCCGTAGATTAAAAAATAAACGTAAGCATCTAGGAGCCCCTAGTGAAATATCCTAAGCCTGTTCTGGACCTGAAAAGGAACACAGCTTGTATTTCTTTATAAAAGTATGTACAGAAAAGCATGTCACTGCCTTTAGAATACTTCTGGAGTCCACCTATTTCTAAAAAGCAATAGCAGAAGCCAAGTCCCTTGTGGAATGGGTACTAACCCTGCCTGGCAGTAGCTTATTACAGTGAATGTAAATAAAGGTAGTAGCATAAGACAACCATCTGTTAATAGTCTGTTTTGACAGTGGTTGCCCTTTCTTCTTACCTTCATAGGAAACAAACAGCTGATCAGCTTTCCTGAGGGCTTGAGTTTTGTCTAGGTAGTGTCTGGGCTGCCTGTGGGCATCCAGAGTGTGAAAAATCTTTTATCCATTTTTCTTGTGTTCAGGGAAGAAGACAGGGAGATTGATTGTCTGGCTCAAGGTAAACTGTGAGACCATTTCAGGCATAAAAGAAGGGTTAGTTCTCAAAGAGACCATGCGGTAGGCAGACCTTGAGGTAGGCTTGACTCACCATATGTGCTTGTAGCAGAAGTCATTGCAATGAGTAAAACAGTCTTCCATGCTAAGAACCTCATATCATCCTGATGAGCTGGTTCAAATGGAAAAAGAATAAGCTTTTCAAGCACAAAGCTACCCCAAGGAGGAGCCTCCTGTTTCTTAGGTGGATGCATATGCAACAATCCTTTAAAAAAATGTTTAACTTGAGAATGGGTAGAAAGGGAAGATCTGAGGGCAAGCAAACAGGAATGCCCCAAAAATGAACCCTGATATAGAAATAAGAAAGGGCAGAGGACAATAACTCTCACAAGTAATCAAGAACCAGAGCAGCCAGACCTGAAGAGGGTCCAGGTTCTTGGACTGACACCAACTAGAAAATCTTTTCAAGTTGCCCATATCTGATTTTCTAATGGCAGTTTTTTTTTTGCCTCCTTTAGAACCAGCTGCATGACCTCAAAAAAATGTTGCCTGAAAGGTATTAAAATTCTATCATCCTGGCAGTAAGTTGAAGAGTTTTCAGGTTGGAGTGCACCAGTCAATCCCTGCCTTGTGTGAGCAATTTCAGTCTGTTGGGAAGCCCATGGTAATATGCCTTGACCATGTTGAAAAGAAGGGAGAACCACTGTTGCCTGGGCCAAAAAGGAATCACCACCACAAGTTTTGGTGATTCCTTCTGGATCTTTAACAGAGCCCTGGATATCAGTGGAAAGGGAAGAAATGCAAACATGAACATTCCTGTCCATGGGAATGAGAAAACATCTGTCTTCCACGCTTGTTTGCAAGGAGTCATGGGGCAGAATTTTTTAGGTTGTCTGTTCTAAGAGGTAGCAAACAGATCAACTTAAAGTATTCTCCACATTTGGAATCAATTCTTGGAAAACATCAGGATGAAGTTTCCATTTATGGCCTGATCCTGCTTAGCTTCATTGCAATCAACCTTTGTTCTGCTAGAATGTATGAAGTTTGAAGAGTCAAACTGTGCTGTGTTGCTACCTCCAAGGGTATCAAAGCAAATCTGCAAAAAAAATGTGAACTGGTACCACCTGTGTGTTGATGTACCACATTACTTTGGTGCTGTCTGTGTAAACCTGCAGAGGTCCTGGGACTAGAGATGATTTAAGGCTTTCAAAGCATTGACCACTGCCATCTATCTGACATATATGTGCTTCTGTCATGGGGGAGCTACAGTCCTTGCAATTTCACCCCTTTTGAGACCTCTCCCCATCTCAGACCTGAAGCATCTGTAGTGACAGACTGGAAAGGCGTGAGAATGGAGAATGAAAGACCAAGATTGCATAAGATCCAGTCTACCTATCAGAGAATCTCCTCTCTTATAAATCCCCAAATGTATCAGAAAAGATAAAGGGTTGAGATGCTGAGTCCAGACTGACCTAAGATACTGTTTAATTTTTCTCATGTGGAGTCTGACTAAGGGAAGCATGAGAGATAGCATATACCACAAAATTCCAAGAAATTTCCTTGCAGATACCTGGCTTTGATTGAAACAACTCAGGAATAAACTGCTACAACATTCCTACTTTGTCTGGAGGAACAAAGGCTCTTCCCAGGGCAGTCAATCCAGCATCCCGGAAATAAAATTTGGCGGGAAGGGATAAGAGAAGATTTTGTCAGTTGATCTGAAAACCTGTACTGAGTAAAGAATTCTGAACAGTTGCTAAAGACTCTTGACAACTGGATACAGTGTCTGCAAAGATAAGGCAAGCATCCAAATATGGAAAAATGTGAATGCCTTGAAGTCTCTCTTCTTCTCTTTCGGCTGTTCCCATTAGGGGTCACCACAGCGGATCATCTGTTTCCATTTCTTCCTGTCCTCTGCATCTTGATCTGTCACACCAGCCACCTGCATGCCCTCTCTCACCACATCCATAAACCTTATCTTAGGCCTTCCTCTTTTCCTCTTACCTGGCAGCTTCATCCTTAGCATCCTTTTCCCAATATACCCAGCATCCTTCCTCAGCACATGTCAAAAACCAATGCAATCTTGCCTCTCTGACTTTGTCTCCACACCGTCGAACCTGAGCTGACCCCCTAATTTACTGATTCCTAATCCTGTCCATCCTTGTCATACCTAGTGCAAATCTTAACATTTTTAACTCTGCCACTTACAGTGCTGACTCCTGCCTTTTTGTCAATGCCACCATCTCCAGCCCATACAACATAGCTGGTCTAACTACCCTCCTGTAGACCTTCCCTTTCACTCTTACTGGTACACGTCTGTCACAAATCACTCCTGACACTCTTCTCCACCCATTCCACCCTGTCTGTACTCCCTTCTTCACCTCTCTTCCACACTCACCATTACTCTGAACTGTTGATCCCAAATACTTAAACTCATCCACCTTCGCCAACTCTACTCCCTGCATCCTCACCATTCCTCTATCCTCCCTCTCATTCACACACACATAATGCCTTGAAGTCTACAGTAAGCAATTAGTGGAATCAAACACTTTGGTCTTTCCACTGCATTAAGGGTATTCACAAAGGGTAATACAGAAAACTAATAATATAAGCCAGACAGAGAAAATATTTAAAAAAAAGTCTGAACAGCTTGGCAATGGGAATGTAATAAGCATACTTTAAATTTGGTTTTATCATGAAAGCTAAACAATGGAGCAGAGTTGAAAGGAAGAAAAAAGTATTTTGATTTTTGGAATCTTGGTAAACAGATTTAGAAAGTCCATTACAGGCCAACAGGATCCAGAAGAATCCCTGGATAAAAGCATTTGCCCATCTGAAAGGGAACAAAGGTGTTTTATTACTCCCTAAGCAAACATCCGATGCAGAATAGGAGGAAACAGGCTTGGTTCACAGGTCAAGGAGAACTCCCTTAGAACAGATAGACAAATTTCAATTGCAAAGTATACCCCTGCTGAATTACATTTAAAATCTGTTTGTCACAGTATGGTACCACAACAGAAGATAAAGCCTCATGGATATGGAAAGGTTGCCAGAATGAAAAAGAGAGTGGGGGCGGAGGCTTGGACAGGCAAACAGTTATGCTGACTAGGACTACTGTCCTTGATTTTTAGTGGCTTTTCCTTTCTTTTTTGAAACCTCCCTGACATTGCTTTTAAAACTCATGTTTAACAGCTCCTTGCTGGTTAAATCACTTATTAAAAAGGAAGTTGAGGAGGAATGGATATCTTTGTTTGCTTTAAAAAAAGAGGGTTGAAAGATATGAATCACCCTTTGAAGCATCTTTTCCCTTTCATCACACATTATCACTTAAGATAGAGGCGCATACATTAATAGAAAATAAAACAAACCACATTAACATTTTTTTCAGTTACATACATTATACATTGCACGTTTTCTTTCTTTACATATCTTATGGTGTACAGCATTACATAAATTGTTCAATTACTGCCTTCCCTTAAACCCCACTCCTACCCCTGAACATTATTTTGCATTTAGTGTTCCCATTAATTCCATTTATTTGTATGTAGTTTTCTTGCCTTTTCTAAATATCCAGTTTCACATCCTTTTATCTCTTTTACAATATTCAGTACTTCAAATACACTTGGTTTAGGTTTTGATTTCCATTTTATAGTATATGCTTTTTTTCCTCAGTCTGTAGAGTTACACTTAATAAGGCCTTACTTTGTGTAGGCAATTCAAATCCTGTCGCCCATCTCTAAAAAAATCATGCCCTTAGTTAAAACCATTTAGTCCCCAACATTTCTGGCAGAATATTCTGTTGGGAATTTTTTAAATTTGCCAGCTCATTAGACTCCTACAACACATGTTCCCAGTTATCTCTTTTTTCCCTGTCACACCTCCAAATTTGCTATTTACCTGAGGAAAAAATTATTTGAAGCCTGCTTGGGGTAAAAAAATACAAATTCAAACAATTCCAATCACAAATCCTAAACCATCTGGACTTTGTTGTATACTTGGGATCCATACGTATATCCAGTCAATGTTCCCTTGTGAGTAGCTTTTCCAGTCTCTTTTCCCAATATTTTCTAACCTCATCTGATCAATTATTATAGTTATCATACAATATTTTATATGCCCTACTAGCTATCCCCTTTTTCACACAACTTCTGTAATAGATTCAACTAGGACTCCCCTATCCCTTTCTGTTTGCTTATACTCAGACATCAATTCTTGGTAGGGAAGGCAATCTCTAACATGCAGGCCAGCCCAAACTTCTTTGTGTCCTCATCCCACTCTATTACCTTTCCCTGTGTAGTTATATGCTCTCAGTATCTTTGTTCCTTTGCCAGTTGTTTCTAGTAAATTTCAACCTCCTCTTGCCTATTTTCTGTAGCTTTGCTTTTGCAGTCACCCTTATTGACAAAAAATCCTCTCTCTATTCCTGTGTTGGCTTAGTTCTTAAAATACTTTTTGGAGCTTTATAAATATAATATTCTGTATGGTTGTTGGTACTCTCTTCAAGGATCTGCATCCAAAATACCACTCTCCTTTATCTCTTGAACTCCCTTTCCTTCATCATCATCCCTTTCCATTTTGAATTATAACTTTCTACTTTTGTTACCTATATGAGACTTAACTGCATAGCTCTAAAATATCCCTTCAAATCAGGTAATGTTAAACCACCTTCTTCTGCTAGGAGGATCAACTTATCCCATTTAACTGTTGCCCTTTTCTCCTTCCAGATAAATTGCTCAACTCTTTATTATGTTCCACAAATTTTCCTCTACTTGATAAAAATATGCTTGACCAGTATATAAAAGTGAAGGGACTAAAACAGTGTTCACTGCCTGCATCTTATTATCCATATCCATAAACAAGAGCTTCCAGTTTCTCAGTTTTTATATTATTTTTTGTTTAGTCACTTCCCACATATCCTTAGCTACTGTAACGGAAGTCTATTTAATCCATTCTCTACCCATAAATAATATTCACTGCTAAAGATGATTACTTCTCCCAAATGTTTCTTAAGCCGTAATAGCAATTTTTGATGGAATATAAATACATGTAAGCACAATCCCCCTTTTCCAATAGCTCCTTGTTACTACAAATCTACCATTATTGTTTGTTTTCCTCTTTTATGACTATTGGAGCCCCTCCATCAATCAACATTGCTACTCTCCTTTTTTATTTCCCTGATATTCTGCTGAATATCCATCCTGAAATCCTTTCTTTGTCAAATTTGCATGCTAATTTCTTTCCAAATATGTCTCTTGCAGCATTGCTATGTGGAGCTTGCATTTCTTAATATAATTTAATTATCTTTCCTTTTTTTTGTACCTGTAAGGCCATTTACATTCCAATATACTATGGCTAGAGTTGCCATTATGATATAAAGCTTTTGTTCCCAATTATACATGACAATTTTTTTCATTGTGTATTTCCAGCTTTTATCTTGCATGCATACCCTACTGTTTGGCAGGCTGGTCTTTTATATAGTTGTTTCTTTTCATCCCCATTTGAAACTGTGACATTTTCAAGGCTTTCTTCTTTAATGAAAACCCTCAATTTTTTTCAGAACATCCTATTCCCTATTAACTTTGAACAAATACATACAACTGTGTACATTCTTGACATGGAATTTTACCCTCCAGATAAGAAAGAGTGCCCCATATCAACAGCTACACCCACAGGCAACCTAATCTAAAGTTAAGGTTACCCATGCAAGAACACTTTGACCCTTTAACAGTAACAATCCAGCCTTAAATGTTGATGCCAATGGACAAATATAAATATGCCCCTAATCACCCCACAAAAACTACTAAAATTCTCCAGATCTCATAATCACTGTTACAGGTGGCAACCTTCTTCCACCAATAACGGAACAGAAGTACCTAGGAATCCACCATGGACACTACTTTTTTATTTGTCAAGCATACTGACAATATTATTACCTAAATGCTCCTTCAAATAAAACTTTCCTATAGAATCCTACATCTCCTTGTCCCTGCAGCTTGTAATGCTTTATCTAAAATTGTGCTTATCCCTAAAATCGAAAATAAGCTCCCGCTTGTAACCTTACATTCCAGCTCAAACATATGTAAACATACAAATGGGTCTATATTAATTAATCAAAACATATTTGTCGAAATTGTATTCATCGACAGCTAAACAGTGAAATTCATTACATAGTAGCATGTAATTTTTCCCAGGGTTAGGAAACACTGACCCTCTAGCACTCGAACACACACTGCACTAAATCAAACCCATCCAAGTGGGGGGCTTTGCCCACCACACCCCCCAATGAGGGGGGCTGCAACCCCCACCACCCTAACTATATTTACCAAATCTGAGATCGCACTATGGTGGGGAAAAGGGCAAAGATGTGGTGATGGCCCAGTGGTTCATTCCTAACCCTGGGAAAAATTCAGTAATGAATTTTGCTGTTTAGCTGTCGATGAATATGTATTCAACAAATACATATTTTGAGGAACTAATATAGACCCCAAACAAACTGCTGTAAGCAAAATATGCAGGTTTATTCTTTGTGCAAAACCCAAAAATCATCACTGCCAATTTCTATAGCAGTGCAACTGGCTTCCTGTAAAGGACAGAAACACATTTCTACTTTGCTGCCAAATCTACAAGCTGTTAAACATGAGACACTGTTTCCCCATAAAAAGAAAAATTAGAAATTAAGCCCTTAGAGATAATTTTTAATGTGATGAAACAGCTTTTATTCTTATATAAAAAAGTGTTTACATTCATACCTGTGCATGCAAACTTTAAAACATTATTTTGTATAAAAATGAAAGTTTGTTTCATGCCATTTTTTGAAAAAAAAAAAGTTTAAAAAAGTGTCCAAACATGGAAGTCTAAGGTACGCCTGCCATATTTATGGCATTAATATTAATATGCAGATAAGAGTGTGTAACAATACTTCCTATTAAATTAGCAGTTCTGTAAAAAAACTAACTTCAAAGGATGCATGCAAATCCTGTTTATGTAAAAATAAATGTCTGTTTCACCACTTTAAATGTGACTTTTAGAAACAGCCAAAAAGATAATATTGCCCTCATTTTTTAAAACCTCCCCTGAGAAAGAACAATCTTTGTGCTAGGCCCAGATGTTTGTAATGGAGAAGTAACAACAAGAAAGACTTTAACTATTTAGAAACAAACTAAAAGAGGAAATGTTTAATTACACTAATTGCTCTTGCTCCATGGTAATGGCTAGCCCTTGCAGCTCACTTTATTCTGTAGTCACATATTGTTTTGTAAAACAATACTTTAAATAAATGGCCAGTGGTTGAATATCTACCTTAATTATTCTCATTTGCATTTATAATTTGTAAATAACATCCGCGTGCATTGTCTACCTTGTTACTGCATTGTGTAATGTGATATAATCTAGTTAAGGGTTGTTGCTCTTACTGTAATGTCTAACTAATTCAAATTTTCAGCTCACTGGACACAAATATCTGTTAGCAGGGATTTCCCAGAGCACTGTGTGGTTAAGTCACTTGTTGAGAATTATCCAGTAAGCAATTAAAGGCTGCAGGAATCAAACCTTAGACTACAGGAAGTAGTTCAACAGTTCATAGCCTTAATCCTCTGTGTAAACTCCCAGAGTAAATGAAAAACAATATAGGTAAATTGAATAACATAATACAAAATTTAGGTATATTCATCATAAGTTTTAAAATAAAAAAATGGGTAGGTACTGATAGCAGGACTTGTGGGTCATGCTGTAATTTTTATACCCTTTCTGCATATGCACTTAGTCAACTTACAGTCCATGTATTTACCAAAAATGCCACAAAACATTAGAAGATGTATGTGTATGCTAGCATGGGGTGCAACTCATGCTACCAGAAAAATATTGTACATCTGGTAGGTTTAAGAGAACTTACCAGTTCTACTGATTTTGTGGTATGCTTGCTTTACATTTACACTATAAACCCATCCCTTTCTACATACAGCTTGCAATTCTTCCATCCTCAAGTCTGGATAAGGAGATCGTTGAGTAGCAGGCTTGACCATATGCTATGGCCATAGTTGGGGCAGCAGGGAACATTGCACAGCTGCAAGAGGCCCAGTCAGTGGTGGTGCCTATTGTGTCCTTCCCAAAAGCAGATAGGCCATCGATGCTGTCTTCTCTCAGTCTGAATTATGTATTGAGTATGCTAAACGGGAAAGCCATCAACCTAGGCCACTGCATTCGGGGTCTGGAAACAATCATTACTACTATGCAGTTGGTCCTGGACAAACTGCAGTAGATGATACAAATCATGGGTTGGATACAGCTAGTGATGTATTAGCACAGTTGATTTAATCTACAGAACCAGCCTGCAGGTGATCTTGGACAAAAAGATGGCTTGCAGGGCTAGCAAGTTGAGAGAGACAGCTGGTGTAGTCCTTTTCCCTTTTGTGCTGTTCCTAGAGGTGACTAGTCAAGCCACCACATAATCCAACATCCAGCATTGTGAGATACACTGATGTCCTTCTCACCAGGCTGAGTAAGGTCACAGTCAGCTGGTTATCAGGGGTCAGGATCCATCATATTACACATTCACTCAGGTCACTGGACCACAAGTACCAGTGTGACTGAGTCATTGTCCATGTGGGTGTAAATGACCAGAGACATACCTCCATAGACTATATGAAGAAAGACATCATTTTGCTCTTGGAATATGTGTCCCAGACTGGTATGAGCCTAACAGCAAGCAACATGTTACCTTCTCCAAGGATGATGCCCGAATATGAACAAAAGATGACTGACTTTAATAATTGGCTTAATTCCTAGTGTCATTCTAAAGCGGTGCAATATTTTTCAGCATGGAAGGACATGGTCAGCAGACTACACTACTTTGGCAGGGATGGTCTGCACATCTTTCCTCTAGGCTTTTGAATATTAGCTAACACTTTGTCATCCTCCATAGTGCCTTTTTCAGGCAATGCCAAACTGAAAATCAAAACCAAGAAAATCTTAAGGTGTTGTTGCTGAATGCTAGGAGTCTAAACAAGACATTCCACTCCCTAGAAGCTCTCCTTACCCTAGATAATGCTGATGTTTGTGCAGTCACTGAGACATGGTTTAGTCATGGAGAGCATACAAGCAGTGCAATGCTATAATGCCATCCACAAATTTAGACCAGCTACCACACAGGCAAGACCTAAAGGTGGAGGTGTCTCAATTTACATCAAAAATAATAAGAAGTTATGTACCTACCATAACGTTCCATGTTAGTTGTCTTCTTCTCGCCTTCTTTCTTGCTGGATGGGTTCAGAGCCGATCCTCGGTTCTGACTCGGCCAATACTAAAGCTCGAGAGCTAATTCCACCGGCTCGAGGCTCCCCTATATCCCACAATGCTAGGCGGTAACTACTCAGATCTCGTTTGATAGCTATACCAAGCAATCCTAGTCTCCATAGAATGGAGTAGGGAAACCCACCTCAAACAATCTGCGTAAAGGAAAAGGCAGACCTCAGTAAAGATAGAAGAGGTGGGAGAATGTGTGGGAGTAACAACTTTTGGAAGAAAAACACAAAAGAATTCCGGTCGGTCTGTCCAGGCTTGGGGGAAGGAGGGTGGGATGCAAGAAAGAAGGTGAGAAGAAGACAACTAACATGGAACGTTATGGTAGGTACATAACTTCTTAATGTTAAGTTGTCAATCTCGCCTTCATTCTTGCTGGATGGGACCGCGTCCCTAGCACCTTATCCCGGGTGGTCTATCGGAACAGACTCTTGAGAACAGTGGAACCAAAACTGGCACGGCTTCAGGAAACCATGTCCAATTTGTAATGTGAAATGAATGTATGAGGAGAAGCCCAGGTGGCTGCTGCACAAATTGAATCTATTGGCAACCTGTCCTGAAAGGCTACGGATGTAGCTAATGCCCTAGTTGAATGAGCTCTAGGTCTTGAGGGTAGTTTTTGATGTCTGATCTCATAGATGAAGGTAATTGTAAAAGTGAGCCATCTAGAAAGGGATACTTTAGTGACTGGAAGGCCCAATTTACCTTCTGCATATGACAGAAACAATTGATCAGATTTCCTGAATTGTTTAGTCCTGTCTAAGTAATATCTCAGTTGGTGATGAACATCCAAAAAATGCAGCTTTTGTTCTGACCTATTTGAATAGTTAGGGAAAAAAACGGGGAGATCAATAACTTGGTTTAGGTTAATTTGAGAAGAAATTTTAGGTAAAAAGGATGGATTAGTACGGAGGGATACCCTGTCTTTGTGAAAAACTAAGTAAGGAGGAAGACTGCACAGAGCATGGAGTTCGGATACTCTTCTCGCTGAAGATATAGCTACCAGAAAAAGTGTCTTCCAAGAAAGCAACTTCAGAGAACATGAAGCCGCCGGTTCGAAGGGGAGAAGAATTAAAGATGCCAGAACCAAGTTCAAATCCCATTGAGGCGGGGGGTCTTTGATTGGAGGTTTGAGAAGAAACACACCCCTTAAGAATGCTTTACAGAGTTTGTGAGCCATGATGCTGGATTCTGAGACACCAACATGAAAATTTGATATGGCAGCCAATTGAACTCTAATGGTTGATGCAGAAGATCCTAAATGAAAGAGTTCTGCTAGAAAGTCTAAAATAGACTGGATAGGTGCAGTAAAGGGATCTATGTTTTTCGATGATGCCCAAAGGGAAAAACGTTTCCATTTGCTAGTATAAATCTTCCGGGTAGAAGATTTATGAGAGGCTATCAAAATATCTCGGACCGATCGAGATATTGAGGGAAGCCTGGCTAAGGTTGGAATCGGAGAAACCATGCTGTGAGGTTTAGAGAAGACAGAGATTGGTGCAGCTGACCCGATTGATGGGTGATCAGATCTGGTACTGGGTCCAGATGCCAAGGCTGCTCCAAAAGGTAACGATGAAGAAAGGGAAACCATATATGTCAAGACCAGTAAGGGGCAATGAGGATCATTGTCACTCTCAAGGCGATGGCTTTCTGAATTAGTTGAGGTATCAGTGGAAAGGGGGGAAAGGCATACAGAAGTCCCCGGGCCAATCGTGGACTAGAGCGTCTCTGGTGGGATGGCCTGGTAACGGGAAGAGAGTGAAGAAGTCGTGACACTTGCTGTTTTGGGGAGTAGCAAAAAGATCGCAGCAAGGCTGGCCCCATCTTAGGAATACTTCTTCTAGAACTGACTTCTTTAGAGACCACTCGTGTGGCATGAGAATTGCTCTGCTCAATTTGTCTGCAATAACGTTGGATTTCCCGGGAATATGCGTTGCTATCAGAAAACGCTGAGAAGAGATCGCCCATTGCCAAAGTCTGAGTGCTTCTCGACATAAAGGGTATGATCTGGTTCTGCCTTGTTTGTTGATGTACCACACTACGGACATGTTGTCCGTTTGAATTGCAATAGTCCCCTTGGGAAGAGAGTCGTGAAGGGCTTGCAACGCTAAAAGCACTGCTCTCATCTCTAAGACATTTATGTGCAAGTGGCACTCGAAAGGTTGCCACGTGCCCTGGACTGTCCTGCCCTGATAATGCCCCCCCACCCGATCAGGGAGGCATCTATTGTCAACGTGGCAACTGGGGGGGGGGAGTGAAGGGTCTTCCTCGGAGAAGTTGAGGTGATGTGATCCACCAAGACAGTTGATTCTTGCATGCTTGAGTTATCAATATGGTATGGGACATCTGGAGTTGTTGAAAGGACCATTGAGTAAAAAGCATCCATTGGAGGATCCTCATGTGAAAGCGAGCTAAGGGGAGAAGGGGAATAGCTGCTGCCATGAGTCCTAGTACCTTCAACACCAGTCTGGCTTTGACTTTGACACATTGTAAGAGAAGGGACACTTGGTTCCGAATGTCTAACACCCTCTGCTCTGTGAGTCTGGCTGAAAGGGTCTGTGTATCTAAGGTGGCGCCTATAAAAATAATAGACTGACAAGGCGACAAGGCAGATTTTTCAAAATTTATTGAAATGCCTAGAGCTTGACAAGATTGAATGGTGAAGTCCCTGGATAGGAGAAGCTGATGTCTGGTGGTGGCAGTAAGGAGCCAGTCGTCGAGATATGGAAACACCTGGAATCCTTGACGTCTCAAGTGAGCCGTGACCACTGCCATGCATTTGGTGAACACCCGGGGGGCTGTAGTGAGACCAAAGAGCAGGGCCCTGAATTGGTAGTGACTGGCTCCCAGCCTGAAGCGGAGATATCTCCTGGAGCGTCTGTTCATTTTGATGTGGTAGTACGCGTCCTGAAGATCTATCGAGCACATCCAATTGTCCTGACCCAAGAAGGGTAGAATGGACTGTAGCATGACCATCCGGAATTTTGTTTTTTTGACAAACTTGTTTAAGTAGCTAAGATCCAGTATGGGTCTCCAGTCCCCTGTTTTTTTTGGTACCAAAATGAATTTGGAGTAGATTCCGGATCCTTGCTGGTCTGCCGGGACTGATTGGATGACTCTTTTTGATAGCAGCTTCGAAATTTCTAATGCTGCTTGTTCCCTTAGACCGGGTGGAACGTCTGGAAGGGATCTTTTTGGTTGGGTTGGAATGTGAATGAAGGGAATTTTGTAACCCTCTGATATGATCGACTGTACCCATTTGTCTTGAGTAAGGGAAAGCCAGGCTTTTGGGTACAGTGATAACCTTCCCCCGACTGCCTCCGAAGGCGGACAGCCGGGCAGCCCCTCAGGGGTGCTGAAAGGGTTTGTCAGAGAACATTTCTCTGCTACCCTGGTTTTGCGGACCTCCTCTGCCTCTAGGGCGGCGTCTATTATTATTCCCCCCTCTGCCTCTAGAGGGGAATCGGCCTTGTGCGTCAGATGAGACTCCCTGGGATTGTTTGTGGAACCACATCTTTCCTCCCCTTTGACCTTTGGGATAGGGTCTAGAAGGGGTAGAAAAACGGACTCCTACGGCAGAGAGAGTCTTACCTTCTACCTCGCACCTGGTCAATGTATCCTTCACCTGTGGACCAAACAATGATGATCCATCAAAGGGAGAGTTGGTGAAGGACGCCTTGAAAGGGTCCGCAAAGTTGCATAGCTGCATCCAGGCATGCCTTCGTAAGGCAACACCTGTGCCTGCGGCTCTACTCGCCCCATCTGCTGCGTATGAGACCAGCCGCATGGAGGAGTTAACGATGGAATTTAGGGTTGCCAACTGGGAGTTCATTGTGTCTTTGAACCCCTCAGCTGTAGGATCCTTCATCAGTTCACCCATATCCTTGAGTAAATCTCTTTGGAGACGAGTGAAGTGGCATAAGTAGTTCAGCGACCGCATTGAAAAGGTTGCTGACGAGAACATCCACTTGCCGTACCTGTCCATGGTCCTATATTCCTTATTAGGAGGATGGACAGGAACCAAAGGATCAGCTAACTCCTTCTTTGTGGCCGCAGCCACCACCATGGCATCAACAGGGACACCTTTGGATAAAAACTCTTTGTCTTTGGGGGCAGTAATAAATTTGGATGGTCTCCTCGGGGTGGGTTCCACTGAGTCAGGAGCAGTCCAAGCCTTCCTTGCCACCACTTCCATAAGGGGGCCAAAGGGAGGGGACACCCAGGAGGTAGAAGGGTGAGAACCAAACGCCTCAAGATACACTGACTCATCCTCCGAAGGATTAAGGGCTGGCCAGTTCCCCCTCTGTTTGAGGATTTCAAGGATGTCAGCAAAGGAGACATCCTCAGAGGGGGATCGAGGGGACCCTTCGATTCCTCTAAGTCAGTGTCAGAGGTGATAGACTCAGGGGAGTCAATGTGCTTCCTCTTGCACTGCCTCTTCCTTGGGGGATCTCCTGCAGGGTCAGGAGAGACCTCGGAAGAGGAGGAAATTCCCAATGGGGAATCTTGAGGAGTTGGCTCTCTGCGGTGTGGGACAAGGGGGTGAGTAGAAATCACCGCAGGCACTGTAGATGGAGGGGCTGAAGAAGCTGACTGTGGGGCAGAACCTGGTTCTAGCACACTCCGCATGACCTCGAAGGCACCCCTGTCAGGCAAGGCCCGAGGCCCTTGCTCCGAAGAGACAAGGACCTCCCCCGGCACCGACAGAGACAGCTCCGAAGCCGATGTCGGAGCCGAACTCACCAGCGCCGAAGCTCCGAGAGGGAGAGTGGGGTCGGACAAGGGTCTGATGCCACTCGCCCCCTCGGAGCCGACGAGGGAAGCTAGGCGCCGAGATCCCTCCAAAGAGGAGATCGGGGCAGACGACGGAGCCGAAATGGAAGGTATCGGATCCAACACACCGACAGTCATGGCTCCGACAAGCCTTGGCTCCGAACTCGAAGGAGTCGGAGGAGGAATGTATTGGGGAACGGGAATAGCCACTGACTGGTGAGTCGGGCTATGCAGCATTTGGGCCAGTGCCTCGGACTTAAGAAGTCTACTCACCACCCTCTGCAAATCATGGTCTGATAATCTGGAAGACCGAGAGGAATGAGTTTTGTGACTTCGCTCCGAAAGGAGAGGTGATCCTGGTGCCGAGTGCACGGATCCGATAGAGGGGGACCTGGACCTCTTTCTCGAATGTGGCTCCAATAAGGGTATCGGAGCCGACAAAGTCTTATCAGCCTCGGCTCCAGCCGGAGCTGAGGTAACAGTATGAGGCTTAGAAACATCGGCTCCGGCCGGAGTCGATGTCGAAGCCTGCTTAGACTTCTCAGCAGTCGACTCAGGAGCAGGAGCCGACTGCTTGGAAGTTTTTGAAGGCTTCCCCGACACAGACTGAGTCGGGGGGCCTTCAGGCTTTAATAAGCCCCGCAAGATAAGCTTATTCTTGCGTTCCTGCAGGACTCTAGGGCTAAAACCATGACAAAAAGCACAAGAGTCCTGCAGGTGCAAAGGCCCCAGGCAATACACACAAGAAGTGTGACCGTCTGTCAGAGACATTTTCTGACAGCACGAGTCACACTTCTTGAAGCCTGAGACCTTGTCTTTAGACATCGTAAAAGTAAGAGAGGCTGACACACACACACAATCCAGACACTCTCTACAGAAAAATTATTAAAATAAAATATTACTGTTAATACAGAAACACACACACACAAGCCCCTACAACACTAATCTAATAAGGGACTAGGGTGAGGGAAGGGCCAAAGGCCTAGAACAAGGGTAAAGGAGGAAGGGTTCGACAGATAGGGGTCGATATAACTAAAAATTAGAATTAAACTATAGAATATGTATTAGAACTAAAAGGGGGGTTATTAGCAGTACCTAAAGGTAAAATTTGACTAACCTGCCTGAGCCGGTAGAAAAGCGCACCTCGTCGGCTATAGCGGCAAACGAGATCTGGGTAGTTACCGCCTAGCATTGTGGGATATAGGGGAGCCTCGAGCCGGTGGAATTAGCTCTCAAGCTTTAGTATTGGCCGAGTCGGAGTCGAGGATCGTCTCCGAACTCATCCAGCAAGAATGAAGGCGAGATTGACAACTTAACATATATACCTTAAGCTGGTCAGTCAGGACAATTCACTTGAGCTTCTACACATTGAAATCACCATAGGCAAAATCTCATACCACTTCCTTGCAATTTATAGGTCTCCCTCTGTGACCCAGGAAATCCATAACATGTATTTAAACTTATTGGAAGCACTCGCCAACAAACCCAATACCATATTTATGCACTGCTTTAATTACCCCACTATTAAATGGGAAATGTATATGACACCAAACATACAGGCACAGGAGATTGATGGATTTTTGTAAACACAAACTCTCTGAATCAGATTGTCAATATGCCAACCAAGGGCACAACATACTGGATCTGGTCCTAATTAATATGGGAGAGTACTGCAAGCTCCCTAGTGTAATGTCTTCTCTGGTAAGGTCAGACCACAAAACAGTCTGCTTTGAAGTAAAAATAAATCCCAGATCCCCAGCTAACCCTGGAATGTTCAGGTACTATCCTAAGGCTAACTTCCTAGTAGCAAGTGATAACCTTGCAAAATGTCAAGCCCCCATAAACCCTGAGAACACTGCTGCCTACATGGAACTGTTCACTGAAACCCTATATGAAGATGCTAACAGCTGCATAGAGACAACTGTACCCACCAGGAAGAAGTACAGAACTAATTCAAAAAACAAGCCACTCTGGTGGAATCACAACATCAGTAGTTTGTATAATAGAAGGAAGAAAATCATGGCAAAACTTAAGATGTGTAGCACCCAACAGGATAAAAGCACACTCATCAAGCTAAATAAACAACTCCAAGGACAAATAAAGTCCACCAAAGCTAAATTTGAGGTAAATTTGGCCTCCCAGGCCAAGGACAACCACAAGGAATTTTGTAGCTATGTCCACAACCTCAAAGGCAATACACAATTGTGTGCAACTTCTCATTGTTAATGGAGCCATGTATACTTAGCAGAAGATATAGCAAATCTACTGGCAAATTCAGCTCTAACTTTACCTCTCTCTTCCCCTCAACCTCCCCTCAAGAAATAGCATCAAATGTAACTAACCATACTATCACGAGGAATTGGTCCTTAATGCTGTCTAAGGCCAAGAACACTGCATCGATGGGCACAGACAATATCCCAGGATACCTTCTAAATAGCATGAAACATGACCTATGTGACCTTCTGGAATTGCTATTTAACAGGAGCTTCCAAAAAGGCTTCATGCCTCACACATATCGAACAGCAACAGTCATCCATCTGCACAAAGGGTGGGCCATCTACAAATCCTAAAAACTACAGATCCATAAGTTTCACTAGTCACATATGCAAAGCCATGGAAAGAATTATCACAGAAATGATCAACAATGATATAGGAAACTCCAAACACTGGACCCAACCCACATTAGTTTTGTCAAGGGTCATGCCTACTCAACCTGGTGGACTTCTTTGAGAAGGTCACCAAAGCAATGGAATAGGACATAATGGTTCACACTGCCTACCTTGACCTGGCCAAGGCATTTGATAAAATATCCCACTCAGGCATTGTTGACAAACTCAAGAGATTAGGTATAAACCCTTATGTCACCTGGTGGATAGCCATCTGGTTCACAGACAGTACCCATGAAGTTAGAATTAGGGAGTCCACCTCTAAATAATGGCCAGTCTCAAGCAGAGTCCCTCAGGAATCGGCCCCAGGATGGGGCCACTCCTTTTTGGCATTTACTTCTCTCATGTCAAGGCCAATGTCAAGGGCCACTGGCTGACTAAATTTGCAGATGACTGCAAATTAGAAGCAATCATGGAATCCTTCACTGATACAAATGTTCTCCAGGATGAGCTGACACAGACAAATAACTTGTTTCAGATCCATGGACTAAAACTAGATGTGAAGAAATGCATAACAGTATCCTTTGGGAAGTCATCCACCCTTAGTAACTACAATATTGACAACACACCCCCAAGAGTCGACTCAGTAGTCAGGGACTTATAGACGTACATAGTAATCTAACCTTTGACCATCGGATGTCTACAGAGTGAGGAAAGCATTCTATGCTATGCAACTTACAAACAAAAGTATGGCATCTAGGTCCAAATAGGTCATTATTCCGCTGTATTCAGCATTCATCAGACCTGTCAGTGAGTACAGTGCCTCCTTTGGTATATACCTAACCAGGCACATCCAACAATTAGAACGTCCACAGAGGTTCCTCACTAAAAGAATACATGGTGTAAGTAGCATGTCCTCTGCAGACAACCTCAAGGCCTTGTCCCTGTATTCTGTCTCCCACAGGCTGTTGAGAGGAGGTATATCCCTGGCATACAAGGCATTGTCAGACCCCACCCTGATGGACCTCTTGCATATCCGTAAAACAAACAGCACCAGATTTAACCATTCTAAAGACTTAAACCTTGCCTGCGATATAAGTAGGACCTGTTGGAGAGACAAAAATATATCCTAGAGACTATCCCTTCTCTGGAACAGGTTCCCCATCCATGTGAAGCAGAGTTCCTTCTGTAACTAATTCAAGTGTAACTTGGATAACTGGACAGAGAACAGGAAAGTCATCTCTGGTTTGGCACCTATATCTCTGATGGACACAAGCAGCCTGCTAATGTTTCATCTCCCATGCCTCTACTTGTAAATGTTTTATCTCCCAAAACCCTGATTACACTTATCAAGGGTACCAGAACTTGTCAGATTTTTGGGATGCATGGCTATGCTTAAACAGGCCCTTGTGGCATTAGCTTAGTACACACCTATGAAGCTATAATTCAGCTGCCTTATAAGTAAATCCCCTTTGGAAAAAAACAGAGTACCCGCAAACTACAACATAGGAGGTAATCCCCTGAAATCTGAAGAAGAAATAAGGGATCTAGGGACCCAAGTAGATAGTCAGCTTTCCTTTGATAACCATGTTGCCAAAGTGGTTAGAAAATCCTTCTATGTGACCCATCTGATCACAAAAGGGTTCGCATCAAGATCTAAGGATGTAATGGTGCCCCTCTACTCTTCCCTCATCAGACCCATTATTGAGTACAATGCACCAATTGGAATGTACCTGGCTAGACATCTCCAGCAGCTGGAGAGACCACAGAGGTACCTAACCAAGAGGATTACTGGCCTCAAACAATTGCCCTATGCAGCACGATTGAAAAAGCTAAGACAGGTCTCTGTTGCATACCGCTTTCTCAGAGGCGATCTCTGTCTAACATACAGAGCCATGTCCAACCCAGAATTGTTGAACATGCTCCATCTTAGCAAAACCAAATCTACTCGAGCTACACGCTCTAGGGATATAAACCTCAACACAACAATGAATAGAACATGCTGGAGGGATAGATTCCCTTCACAGAGACTTCCCTTACTATGGAACAGGGTCCCGATCTACATAAGACAGAGCCCCTCACTATCACTCTTCAAGAGGAACCTTGATGAGTGGATGGATAACAGAAAGTTCACACCGGGGATCACACCAACAGGACTACTATATAGGGGCCAAGGGTACTAGCTGCTAGTACAAGGGTCTAGGGAACTACTAAAGGGGCGGTGAATACCGCACAACGTGGCTGGGCTAATATATGCCTTTGGGCATATAGCCCAGTACCAACCTATGAACCTATAAATGTTAAATGCATGTACTAAATAGGAAAGCCTTCAACATAGGTCGCTGCATGTGGGGTCTGAAACATCCATTACTGCTATGCAATTGGTTCTGGACAAACTACACTGGATGATAAACATCATGGGTAGGATACAGTTAATGATGTATTAACACACTTGGTGAAATCCACAGAACCAGGCTGCAGGTGCTCATGAAGAAAAGTGTGGTTGGTAGGGCTAACAGGGTAAGACAGCTGGTGTGGGCCTTTCCTCTGTTGTGCTGTTTCTGGAGCTGATGGTTCAGCTGCCTTATAAGCAAATGTTAAGTGCATATGCATGCTCAGCTTTGTCTCCCTCCCTCCTGTACATATCTATGTGAGTTCGTTGTACAACTATTCGAGGCATGTCTTTCTGTATGCTGAGGATATATGCTCTTTCTTAAGATAACCATGGCATAAGTATGGACAATGCTGTTGTTTTGTGGCTCTGTCACTATTACACTCTGCATACATTGTGCTGACACCACAGGAATCTTCAATCTTTTGCATGGCACATTGCTGACTTCCTGTTCTTACCTGTACTGAGCTGATGATCCTGATATCATGTCTAATATGGCTGATAGTTACACGACCCTTTCTGAGTCTGAGCTTTTGCACCCATATGCCCCTGTAGCTTGTCTTTCACAGTTATGTCTTGTTTCTCCTGCAGTAATGGGCCAATATTTATTTGCGCACTATTACTGGCCTGCAGCATTTTACCTCCTACCCGAGTCATTACATTGGTCTAAAGGTATTGCTCATTGTGTCTTGTTCCATCCTCCTACCATGTGTTTCTGAGGTCCAGTAGTGCATTTGGAATCCCCCCTGGTTCTCATAAGTATCTTGTGTTTTGCATTTTGATTGTATGAATTTGTTCTGAATGCAGTGTTGCTCATTCACCGGCATACATTTCACTGCTTTTTCCATTTGTTCTTTTTTGTATGACTCAGCTGCTAATGATGCTTTCTCCTGTCTCTCTCTCATGCCTTTTATTTTTCAGCATTGTTTTCATGATGTGATGTGCAATGGCATATAGTGATGTTGGCTGTGGCATTGCATGGAATTGTATTAGTACACCATCTCTTTCTTTAACACTGGTTCAAACTTTACCTCACAGACAAGAGGTACAGGGTTTGATTCCCACCAAGGGGAAATTGGCTAGGTTTAAAATGGCCCTCAAGGGCAGCTAGCCTAACACTTACCTATGACTGCAGACACTGTACTTTCTACATCAACTTTTTTTCTCCAATATGACTTTGCCACCCTTGCAGTTCACCATTCATTTTCACTGAAAACTAATGTATCCGGCTGCCTTGCACAACTTTCCAGAACATCAGGTTAGTTAAAGGATGCTATTTCAAATATTTATGTATCCCACAAAAAAAAAAACAGTCTGATAAATGAATACAAAAATCTTCATTTTTTTTATTGAAGTCCAAGCAAATATATTATAAGTCACAACGTCAGATCACAAGGCTGTTATGGATAATTATTTAAAAACTTATGAGTACTGCAACATTGTTCAAAAGCATTCATTAACCTCAAGGCAAGCTGACATTTCTACAATTTGTGCTGTTTCACTTTCTTATTCTTCAGTCTTTATCTTCTGTTCAGTCATCATTTATCATCAGTGCAGGATCTCTACAATGACATTACATACGAGTAAAAAATTATTAAATACAGTTACATATTTTGTAGAGCACTTCTTTTCAGTAGGTCCTCCATGGAGCTCTTAGGTAATAAAAGTAGGGGCATATTATTGTTTGCTTAAAAAACATCAGTGAAACCGCACACAATTAGCTGTCTTATGTCTGAAGTTCTGACTTGGGTAAAGATGGGGAAAGGTCACAAAAAGTGAAGCATCTGAAAAGGTAAGAGATCCAAGACCATTTAGGCAGTTTTATGAAAAACATTTCAAGGCAGTGAACATATGTTTACTACAGAAGATGAAACCTTTTATTTCCTTGAAGTAAAGATGATAAACTATGAGGAAGTATTTGGCCTTGATCTCCTGTAAAACAAGATGCATTTCTTCACAGACAACATTCTGAGAAGGTGAACATTTCCATAAGGTGCTAAGTGCTTAAACAGTTAATGACTTTAGATGCAGCTCATTGAGAATGTGAATAGAAGAGGAAACATTGTTTAAAGTCCAGGACATTCTTCTATGTTATAGACCTATATGTAGGATAAATGTGTTATAAAGAAATGAAATTTACAAACTCCACAGTCTGAAGACAGGCATGCCATTGAGTTCTTCAGTATGGCAAATTTCCCATGGTACATTTATTTAATTCATCTTTATATTACAATAACTACAAGTATATTATTCATATTCAGATCTTGTTAATCAATTTTCACTTTATCACTTTTTTTCTAGAGTGCTTTTTCATGATGCACCATTGCTTCTGGTTTCTACACAAATTATGTCCCAGTACCAACTCCCTGGCATAGTGGAATAAAGGCAATTCAAGTTTGATTATCTGCCCTGGCATCCGTAGGAGGTGACAGAGACTGGGGACGGAGTGGTAAAGCTATGCCTTCTTGCCTTTATTGTAATGGGAGGGCAGGGGATAATGTGCTGGTGTAGGCAGACCACTATCTTAATCCTTTTTGAAGTCTAGGATGAAAGCAGCTGCAAGGTTGAAAAGAGATGACAGGGGTATGTCCACCTTCAGGCCCAGGGTAGAACCACTCCCAGTAACCACATTTCTTTACTCATCTCCGCATAGGACGTTCAGTGTTTTGGGGGTTGGGCCTATAAACTTCAAACTACCATAACCCCAAGCAACCATGGCACCTCTTCAGATTTCTCCTTTGCTTTCATTTTGCTGACATAGTGGAGGCTGGTGATCATATTCTCCAGGGCTGCAACAGGACATGAAAGTTACATATGCACCACAATGACCGATCAGTATTCACAGTTTCATGTTTGTCACTTCATGAACAATTTCCAACAATCACTTTTCTTGGTTCATAAAACCTTCCCAGGACTACTTTAACCCCTTCACATTATCCAGAGTCCTCAGCACCAAAAAACACCTCTCCAGATCCCAGAAGCTTCCAAGTTGGTGCAGCTATCTGAAAAACCCAGTGAAGCAGAAAATTATGCTCCAAACAGACCACTCCACAGGGATAGAAGGGTGGGAACTTTGAACGCTGAAACTGCCACTGCAGTTCTGTCATTATGGTAGGTACACTACTTTCATGTTTTCACCTCTGTCAACTTTAGGACAGAGTCCTCAGCCTATCTTGGGTGGCTTCTTGTAAAAGAATACCTCGGATTATGGCTGCTCCAAAAATAATTCCTAACCAAAATGTGACATGCAGCTTATGGTGTCTTGCAAAGGTATTTAGAGATGTCCATGTGGCAGATGTATAAATGTCATTCACTGAAGCATTCTTGAAGGAGGACTGTGAGGTGGTCATGGATATAATAGTATGAGCTTTAGAAGCCTGAGGTAAGGACATGACATAATTTTGGTAGCAGAATCTAATTCATTAAGAAAGCCACGAACAAAGGGTAACCTTGGATGTTTTGATACTCTTTTGATCCAACATTTTGGAAAGAGAGAGATAAAAAGCCGGGGATCCTTCCTTATACTGTTGGTTCTGTGCAAATAAAATTCTAAAATTGTTGCCTGTAGGCATCCATATATTGCAACAAGTCTCCATCCTCATTAGCATTATTTGGGAAGAAAACTGATTTGTATTAGATTATGTAGCACCTTTGGGCATAAAGTAATGATACATTGTCTCTGTAAAAATAATATAGGGTGGATGAACATGCAAGGCTTGTACATCTAAAACCCTTCTTCTGGAGATGACAACCATCAAGGTTTCCAAGTAAGAAATTTTAGGTCAACAGATAAAGGTGGCTGAAAGTGTTGGTTTTTCCAGAATGAAATAAAGGTTCCATGCAGGAACAGGAGATCTGAAAGGAAACTGAAAATAAAAGTCACCCTTAAGAAAGTTTTGTCTACCTTAACAGAAGCAAGAGAAGCCACAGAAGCATAATTTGCTCCTTGGAGGAAATTAGAAATGGTTGCCAGAAAAACTTTTGCCAAGCAAAAAGTTGTGTCCGAGATAAAAATTAGGGAAAGATATTGTAGAATGCTAGAACTGGCAATGAGAATGGGTTTATTCCTCTGATTGCGGCCCATGCAGAGAAGAGATCTCATTTGCTACAAGTCTTTGAGCAGACATCAGGTTCTGGACCACCATGGATATTTAACAAGGGTTCCCAGCCATCTTTAAAACTAGATAAACCATGGAGTTAACTTCAGGGAGTGAAGGTCCAAGTGAGACTGACCAGATGTGTAAGGAAAAAGCCCTTGGAAGATCTCAACAGGAAAGATTTGTCCAAGAGATAAACCGAAAGTAGTAGGAACCAAACTTTAATTGGACAGAAGGAGGCTATTAGAATTACTTTGGGTTTGCTCATTTTGGCCTTGTCAAAGAATTTCAGGATAAGAGAAACTAGGAGAAAGGCAAAACAAAGTCTCAGGAACTACTACTAAATGAGTGAACCTTGTGGGATTCCTCCCAAGAAAGATATAAGGGAAAAGTAATTGCTATATTTGTATATGGACAGGGATGCAAAGATGTCACATAAAGGTTTCCACAATGACAGAAAAATGTCTGAACCATCAACAAACTCAGAGACCATCTGTGTGGCAACAGAAAACAAAAGCTGTGTCTGTCCAGAAGAGAACTGGCCTGGCTGAGATATTTGTAGCAATGAGAAGAGAGGGAAGCAATATCCCATTCCTATACTGTCATGGTCTCCCAACAAAGAGGATAGGATTGAGAACCTGTGCTTGCTTATATACAAAACAGCCACCACATTTTTGGAGTGAATATCTATCACTCTGTTGGATAGGAAATCCTTATACACCTGCAAAGTGAGAAGCAGAATCCTTATCTCTAATATGCTGATATTCAAATTGGCATCTTGGGCTGACCAGGTGCCTTGGATTGTCTATTCTAAATAGTGCTCCCCACCCCAGAGCAGAGGTACTTGTGGTCACTGTTGTCTTGGGGGTTGAGGTCTCAAATAGGTTCATAGGTAGGTACTAGGCTATCGGCCCTAGGGCCCATACAAGCCTAGCCAAAAAAATGTACCCTGGCTTCTGCTAAATGGTCTCCTCACAGTCAAAATCAAGAGATCATCAATGAAGATTGTCCTTGCATTTCTTGGAGTCCTTACTTGGAGCATTGAGAGGCTCTAAAAGCTTACTCAAGTGTACTTTAAAGGGTAACATTCTGGTGTGTGCAACCATAAAGAATTTGGAAGTCATCAGACAACATTCAAAGGCAAAGAGTGGCTCAGAGCTGCTGTTGATCATCTGCAGAATAGTAGCTTTGATGAAAAGAATCTTTTCCACAGGAAGATGCATGCAGCAAGACAAGAGGTTTTGACTGTAGACAGTAAACATTGCACACTGACAGGCCATCATCCATGACTTTCCAAGATTGACTGTTACGCCCAAGGACTAAAATAGACTAAGAAAGAAATCCCTGAAGGCAAGCAGACTCTTCAGGGGTGAAGCTATTAAGAAGTCACTTGTTCAGGTATGGAATGGTCCAGGAATGGAATTACTCTGGAACCATGGAGTCAACTATTATGACTTTGGTCATGTTCTTGGTAAACAGCATAGGGGCTGTGGTACTACCACTATGTGGAAGTGAAGGAATTTGTGATGCTGCTGTACAGGTATGTATTTTAGAGGTCATGAGAACACATTCAGTCCCACTCAAACAGGTAGGGAAGGAAGGACTGCACCACAGCCATATACAGATGTAGGCCAATCAAACTGAAAATGGACATGAAGATTTTATTCCTTTTTTTTGGTACTAAAATGAACACAGCTGTTCCCTTTCTTGTCTGGTGGGACCACATGCATGGTTCTTTTTAGTAGCAGGCCCTGGACCTGTAGTTTTATCAAAGCATTTTGATGTGGTGGGACATTAGGGATGGGTAGATACTGCAGATTTGGATGAAAAAAATAGAGAATTGAATAGATTCTGGATTTAGATTTTATCTATGTCTCACTAGTAATGTCCACCCACACTGAGGGGTGGAGAGAAATGAGCCATTTCTGCCTCCAAAGTGCAGCAGTCAAAGATGAAAGAACTGCCCTTCAGCAGAAGAGCTGTGTGATTCCGATTGATTTTCTGAGAACCATATCCCATGACAGCACACCCATTCTGCAAATTGCCATATCCTTGTTGAAACTTTTCAGCTTCTCAAGAATGATCCTGTAGGATGCACTAGAACCAAAATTAATGAGAGCCGTGACCTATTCTTGATAATGGATGTTGAGCAGCCTGGAATTTCACCCCATTTTTAGCAAGACAGCTTCACTTTCTTGTCTTTGCAGGTCAGCTTTTTCTAAATCCTTAAAGAGTATGTATATGTTAAAGGCAGTATTCAGTCTGTTAGATGGAGTGAGACTTGATGGTAAACATTAAGACCTATGTCTAATGCACTAGCAGAATCATTAACCTCACTATGCTTTAGACAGATGATCTGATTTGCAATGGAGCTAGAAGCTTCCATCTGGGACTCTAGCTTGATCTTAATGTCTGAGTCTGGTAATTTCTCTAGAGTCTTGCATATTTTGGTGAAGTGCCAGGACTATAGATTAGCTAGAATTACCACCGAGATTAAACCATTTTTGAGAAACCTGAACAACTTAGAGAATGATTTCCTATTAAGATGCTATGAAAGTCAGATGTTAAAAAACATCCCGGAATGCATTACAGAACTAAAAAGGACTGAGGCACCTTCACTAAACCTCCTCAGTAGGAGAATGTTAAGAAATTCCACTGAAAATAACAAATGCAAAAATAGCTGCATCTTGACATACACTTTGGATTATCACAGTATCAAAAATATTAAAGAAAACTGGATCATTGTCATGGGAAGCCCTTATCTGATTAACATCTTAGGTGAAACCCCATCCTTTGTTTACAGTATGCAAGGAACATTAGAAGTTTTGTTGAATTTAAACCAAGACTATATGAGAGAAATACTAAAAGATTTGAAGCCAATTGTATATTTTATGTATTTCTACAGCAAGGTGATAGTTTGTATTGCCCTTATTTAAGGAAAATCATTAAGACCAAGTGCATAGGGTGACTGTAACACTACAAAAGTAATTTACAGGCCATAGTGGAACAAATGTGATGCATTTTATGTGGGCAAGACTTGCAAATACACTTAAGCGTAGGATTTCATGTAATCTGGTAGAAATCTGCTCTGGATGTAAAAATAATGCACTAGGCAAACACCTTACTCTGCATAAAAGACACACAGGTTTAAGGTTTCAGATACTGGATTGCATAGACATGGGTGATCTTGAAGGAGACATCCTGAATATGCTGGAAAATGTGAACTTGTGGCAATTAAAGCTGAACTCTTTCTGGAAGCCTGGACTAAACTATTACTGTTCACTTAAAAGTGTACTGGAACTTAGAAAATTGCCACATTGTTTACATGACTAATTTTGTTTTATTTTATTCTTCCAGTTGATTTTAAATACCATGATAAATAATTTGTAATAGAAGTGTATATTTTGTTTCTATCAACACACTTTTTTTCTTCTTCTTTTTTCCACTTTATTTAAAATGTTTAATAACAATACTAGCTAATTATACAATCTTAGTGTTTTTTGTAGATAGTTTTTTAGGGTTTTTGTACACACACCTGAAGTAGTCTAGAAGGATAAAAGTGATCTTTCTTAACAATGGGTTATGGAAATAGAATATGGATTGCACAATGGATTTTTTTTACATGCAAAATGTATATGTATATATTTATATATATTTTTAGATTGCCAAATGGACTTAGGTTTAAATATTTCCAACCATGTAGTATATTGTCTTTGATAACATCACAGACTTAATAATCTGGTTAATAAGAGGTAACACATCATTATTAATTTTATTTAAAGTGCATATAGGTTATATTATTATGACAGCTACTAAGTAGGGCAGGACCAGCTCGAATGTCACACTGATAGGGGAAGGGATGTGAATTTGTTAACATGTATACCAATACACTGTGTGTTTTACAGCACAATAAACCACTCCCATACTTGATAAAAAATATATATACTGTATAGTTAGAAAGTTTGTCTGTGTGCTTAATAAAGGATTTTCGAAACAGACTGTCTACCCTGCTTGGATTACTTTTGAATATTTAAGTAATTCATATAATATTTCAAAATATATTTTTTATTATTTTTTTGACTTAAGATGAGTTTAAGTTTGTTATTTCTACTACCATTCTGTGATCTTATTAATATATAATGATTAACTACATATATATATATATATATATATATATATATATATATATATATATATAGATCCCATTTGATCCAGTGAATTTATGTTTTATCGACACATAAATTTGCTACCTCACTTTCGCAAAAGTGCATTTTTTTCAAAAATGCACTTTCATGTAAAAAGAAAAATAAAAGTAAAAAAAAAAACAGAAAAGAAATAAAAACATGCAGTTTGCATGTAACGTTAGTTGTACATCAATGTTTAGTGTTGATGTACAACTAAGCAAACTATTGCTGAGATCGTGGTACAGTGGGGATAAGGGAACATTCCCTTTTCCCCACTGTAGTGTGATCTTGGAGTGAGAATATTAAAGTAGGGGGTGTGGGGGGCGCAGGGGGCCTGCATAATTGTGTTTAGTGTTTTTTTTCTGTTTTAGGTTTTGTTTTTAAACGAAAGTGCATTTTCGAAAAAATGCACTTTTGCGAAAGTGAGGTTGTGAATTTATGTTTCGATGAAACGCAGATTTGCTGGATCAAGCTAGATCCATATATATATATATATATATATATATATATATATATATATATATATATATATATATATATTGAAAATCCTCCACACAGAGAAGTTTTTTACACTGTTTTGTTTTTGGACCCATTATACTTTAGTGGGTTGTTTGAGACTGTGGGGATACCACAGAGATTACTTACATATTTTAATTAGCAAGACACTCTGGAATGTCTGCAAATGGATAAGGTAGTTTAATGCTCTCAGGGAAAAGGTTGGATATGCAAACACCTGCTTTCCTAATCTGTACAAAGAATATGTGTGACTCCATGTTCAGGGAATGAATGACTCTCTTATAAGCAGCTGTGACAGTGCTTGGGGAGTAAAGAATTTTGTTTGGGTATTTAGGAATAGAAGCTTTTACATCTGGGTTCATTTCATCATCAAGTAGTACCACCAAACAGTGGTCCTCGGCCAGGATGTGGTCTGAATCAGAAGATATGATCTCCTCAAATTTGGGTCATTATTCCTGTCCAAACGATAGGCAACTCCTCTTGAGAGTATATATGCATCCCCTTAGATGTGGCCTTGCTTACATTCCTTGAATGGGGACAGGTCCAAGGAGGAGAGAATACATGCTGGACATAAGGCAGACATCCTGCCTAAAAACCTATGTCCCTCTATCCTGGGTCAGAAGGAGACACAAGGCAGATGTAACAGATGAAGTTCCCAGGTGAGCCATGATCTGGATTACATCAGGGGGTGCTTATGAAGGAAGGCTTGCATCATAGGCGCTGGGACCTGCCATGACCCCCAAAGCTGAGATAGGAAGCATCAACTCTGAGGATGAGAGTGAGGTGAATGTCCAAAGTCAATGCAGATGCTGATACCTTGGTTGAGGTTGGAGCTACTGATATCAAATATCAGGAGGCCAAGTTAAAGGAATGAATAATTAGTTCCAAGACAGTGGAGACTGAGGAAAGCCATGAAACATTGACCCCCCCCCGATGCTAAAAAGGGTCCCAATCCTTGGGAGGATGAGGCCAAAACATCTGAGTATCAGTGGAAATTATATGGATTAACCAATGTGTGAGAACGAACCAAAACTCAAACAGAGCCCAAAAAGGAAGGATCAGTAGCTAGGTCTGCACAATCCAGCTAAGAAAGTGTTCTAAAATGTCTGCTGCTAGTGATGAAAGACACATAAGACCACTCTGATGCGTTTTGAAAAATGTGTTCCACATTCTGGTGTAGTCCATTTCGACTGAAAGTGACAAACTGTGTCCACCTGATGCAGAAGAGGAAGACATGGAGTACAGATATCCAGTTCTGAGGTTACAGAGGCAGCACACTCGGGATGGCAGAAAACAGGGATTGTCTTTTTGAGATAAGCCATATCAGAAGCATGCTTGACAGATACTGGAACAGAAAAAATCCTCAAGACACCTTTGAAACAAAATCAACCACACTGGACTTCTTGAATGGAGAAGGAACATTCTTGACAGCAGAGATTTTTTATTGGGAGGGAAAGATCTGTAGTCAGAAACTGGATTAGCCTTAATATATTAGTAGACAATCCACAATCAAGGGTAAAGTGCCTCAAATGCAGCAACCAAACGAAATCCAAAAAACAGAGCTTGTTGAGAACACACCACGACTATAAGAAGCTGACCATTTAAGTAAAAAGATGATGAAAAACAAATACAAAACATTTCCAGTAAGCGCTTTCACAGTCAACCTGAATGCTTCATCAGACTCAGAGTTTTCATCATCTTTTTACTTAAATAAATGGTCAGCTTCTTATAGTTGTGGTGTGTTCTCAACAAGCTCTGTTTTTTGGATTAGCCTTAAGCTTCTCCAAGTCTAGCCTATTTCTGCACTTTTTAATGTGAAGGGCTTAGATGAGGCACAAATAGAACAGTCCTTTGTAAATATAAGCCTCTGTCAGACATTTGAGATACTTAACCTAGGGAGGAATATTCCCTTCACATCGGCACTTCCTAAAGGATAGAGACAATTTACATTTATCCATCACTATGTAGTAACTCTTCACAACAAAGATAAGCACACAAAAGTACTGTAACAATGGTTAGCAGCAAAATGTACCAGAGAAATCTGCAACAACATAGCAATTAAAAGTGGCAAGCAGCAGTCCACAAATTTGTGTAAAAAAAAAAACACACAGAAAGGCACCACAACAAGAAGGGTGATGGGAGTCTGACATCAAACTTGAAAAGGATAACTCTGTACTAAGTACAACAAAGCTAAGAAGAAGAAGAAAGAACAAGGAAGGATATGACCTCTTGGAAATCAATAACTTGAATTAGAACAACTTCGCTGCAAAGTTACATTCTCTCAAATGAAGCAGCCTGGGGTTATTTTGCTTAACAAAAAACTTCAAAGCATGGCTGTAGACATCTAGAGAGGAAGCCTTTTGCACTGAGGATTATGGGTAATTGGGAGGGTCTAGGGTAACCTGGGAAAGTGTTATGGGATAGGCTAAGTACCTTCTAGTCTTATTCCTACGGATGACAGAGATAAAACAAAACTCCTCATATCAGATCTTCCAGTTATTCTTGAGAAAGATTTCATGGGGATGCCACACCATTAATGAGACCCTAAATAAATATGCCTTTGAAGGGAAAACAATTCCTAGTATTTAAGCAAAAAAGGTAATTCCTCCATAGTTCAGGTAATCCTATGTGATGCTACACAACTTATTTGTACTTTGTTGGAACATGTATTAGGGTTCTCTCTGTATCTGTGGTCCAACACAATGCAATGTTCATTTGCAAAAAATCAAGAAAACAGCAAGCATGTTGGAGATGGGCATCCATTAGAAGGTCCTAATGCTGGATAACTACGAAATGGATTTGCCAAAGAACAATTCACATTTTCTTGGTAGAGGGGAAGGGATATAGTAGTTCCACATTTCCTCTTTATATATCTGGAAGGCTGTTGGCAGGAGAAGGGTGTAAGTGTGTAATTTTTTAAAAATGTTTTCTAGTTAGAATGTTATCAATCTTTTCAACTGACTATAAAATGCTGAAACAAAAAGACTATTACTGCAAAAAAGCTGAAAGATGTGCAGATCAATTATCAAATCTAATTTCTACAGAAGGAGAAGCCTCTTAAAACAGTATCTGGAGAAGAGCTATATACCTCACTGCTTAATTATTATCTTCAAGGGAAAAGGTGTCCTTTCCTGAGACTGTGTGACCTCTGAGTTACTATGCAGGAACTCATTAATCTGGATTATCATTTATTTTGTGGACCTGATGAAAAGATTGATCTTAAAAATGGAAATCTTTTACAATCCTCATGTACAAAAATATAGTTTCATAGTTTTGAAATTACTGTGTATAGGTCAGCAGCCATTAGAATACAGGCTCCAATGTCAATAAGTAAGCAGTAGGGCCTGAAAATTTATCCAGGGAGTTATTTTGCCTTAAAAATATTAGCAGTTTATTCCATGATCTTATAATGGCCTAACTTAAACATTTAGATCTTAATGAGGTTCTGCATTTTGAAATTTGACAAGTATAATTGTCACCATGTGATATCTTACCAGGTTCTAACAGTTCGGTGTTTAACAAAATTCTCATTTCTTCATCATAAAGAATGCATAACCCAACAAGAGTGTTCCTTATAGCTGACGATAAATAGAACATAAGTTTAATTTTTCTAAACTTTCTTAATATGCAAGGGTTTTACAATCAATAATTCTCTTTGTACCCTCTCAAACATTGATAAATCACCCTTTGAATAGGAGCAGAATATGGAATTATCTTCCACTAGAGGCCTTAAGTAATTTCACAAGAACCATAAAGGAATTGTTTTAAAAGTGTCCCACTGTACACATTGCCTTAAGATTAACAGCACAGGCGATTTCCTTGAATGATAAGTTAGAACTTCTATGAATGTTTAAGTTCTTATATTTGGTAACCACTCAAAACTCAGTTATCCTCAGTAAATGAGTGAGTGACCTGGTCTTTATGAGCCAGAGTACATTATCCTACTTTTTTAAATACTGATATGAAAATCATAAATTTGAAACCACCCAAATAAATCAGTCACATATGAATTAAATGGCAAAAGTTCATGTAAAGATATTAAAAATGCCCCAGTTATGACATCATCCAGGTATATGACTATCCAGTAACTATGAAGATTGTGCAAAGGTGAAAACATAAAATTAAACAATATCAAACCCAGAGGAGCTCCCTGAGGAAATCCTGATGTAACCTCAGACCACTTGAATAGTGCCCATAGATTCTTATGTGATATGTCTGACTTTACTATAGCTTCATTCATTCAAGCATTGCTTACTGTACTTATTTCCTTGTTTCACTTGAAAGAAAGTTACTGTTTGTCGTTTTTGCATTTAGTTACTTGTAACACATTGCACTCAAGTTACCTGGCACTTGCTCACTAAAGCAATTATATAAGTCAGCACTAAAAATTAAAAGCACTACACCCTCACTCCCCACTGGCCCTTGTTTTCAATTAAGGATTTCCCAATATTATTCTAGCATGTCCAAAGGTCAGTTGTCAATCTCCTCTCCGGTCCAGCTGGTGAATCTGGGAATCTTGAGGCAATGTTATAACTGCCTCATGTACACAGACAACCCTCTCCTCCTCCCACATAACACAAATACTTGCGAGAGATGCAGCTATTTAGCCAAACTGGAGGCTGAGCTCTCTCAACTCAGGAATGGCAAGACCAGACAGGAGGAGAAGGCAACTACACACACCACAAAACCAGCCTCACATAATGCTACCACTCCACTGAATCAAACACATAAACACACAAAGACATACTCGGAGGCTCTGAGTAAAATTTACCTAAACAGCAGAGGCCTCCAAAGCAGACACCCAAACAACTGCTACCTCAAGACACCCCACAAGCAACACATAAACTACAAAAGCAGTGTGCAAAGCAGTCACAGCCCTTAAGGCCAAATACAACACCAAACATACTTGTCATAGGTGACTCCATAGTCAGACACACTGACGTCCCACTCACCAGGCTGAACAAGGAGAGGGTCACAGTAAGTTGCCTATCGGGCGCTAGAATCCACCACATAACACAAGCACTCGGGTCACTCCACGGCAAGTACAAATATGACACAGTCATTGTCCATGCTGGTGTGAACGACCTGAGACGTACCTCCCTGGACTACATGAAAAGAGACATAGAGGAGCTCTCTGATTATGTAGCCCAGGCAGGTATGACCCTAACCCTGAGCAGTATCCTTCCTTCACCAAGAATAATGCCACAATATAGAGACAAGATGATCAGCTTTAACAATTGGCTTAATGTCTGGTGTCATTCAAAGGGGATCCAGTGTCTGTCTGCCTGGGATGACATGCTTGACAAGCCAAGCTGCTTCGCAAGGGACGGCTTGCACCTGTCACCCCTGGGATTCCGGATATTGGCTAAGGCTCTTGCCACCCCCATAGTGCCTTTTTAGGCAAGGCTCAAATTCTAAACCTACCACCCTAGAAAACAAAATGGGAAGAAACTGAGGGTAATGCTGCTCAATGCCAGAAGTCTAAATCTCAAAATGCACGCACTCGAGGCCCTTCTCAGTATGGAGAACATCGATGTCTGTGCTGTAACTGAAACCTGGTTCAAGGCTCCTGAGAGCACCCCGGCACTATTAGGTTTTACCTCATATCATGCTCCGCCCCAAAACCCGGACCACACCACAAAAGGAGGGGTGTATCCATATTCATAAAGGATACCCACACCTCCAGGTTGGTGGCAACGCATCTAAGCTTCGGAAACCATCCAGGTGCAACTAACCATAGGTAAAACTGCTCTACAAATTGTAGCATGCTACAGGCCACCCTCTCAAACTCAGGAACCCCACACAGCCTTCCTGAAGACACTGGAGGGTATAAATGTATCTCCAAACACCATCATATTGGGTGACTTCAACTACCCGAATATAGACTGGGAACATTACTCAAGCCCTAACTTTCTAGCCCAACGGTTCCTGGAGTTCATAAATTCAAATGCCATGGAACAGCTAGTCACTGTTCCCACGAGAGGAGAAAATATACTAGATCTCATTGTCACAAACATGGGGACAAAATGCTCCACACCGAAGTATATCCCTCATTGGTGAGATCTGATCATAAACTAATCTCACTGGAAATCCACATCCCGCCCCCACCCCCAACAAAAAAGACCATAGTGAAGAACTTCTCTAAAGCAAACTTCACAATACTCAAGACTGGTGTGGTATCCTTCAAGGCCCCTGAGCCAGAGGAAACCACAACCCAAGCTGCGGAAGCCCTTACAAATGCCTTCTATGAACACCTCCAGGACTGCATGGATCAGGCAATCCCAAATAAAACCAAGACTCTTTCCACAAAGGGCAAACATCCAGTCTGGTGGACCCCAGCCATTAACAAACTTTACAATAAGAGGAGAAAGCTATTACATGATAGAACAAAATCCATAAAAGGGAAGTCACCCCTGATCATTATTAGTAAAAAAATACGAGCACTCATAAAATCAACTAAGGCCAATTTTGAGAGAAAAATTGCCATGGATTCAAAGGACAATCATAAGGCCTTTTTCAGCTATGTTAGGAACCTGGGTGGAAACTCCCAGATATGCTCAGAATTAGTCCAAAATGATACAAAATCACTGAACCCACAGACATTGCCAACATACTGGCAGACAGGTTCAGTGCAAACTTCACCCCTCTCCCCTAAAGGAGAGATAACTATCCCAGCCGAGTGTAGCCTCCCGGACATCTCAAATGCGCAGGTGAAAGCTGCTCTCTCTAAAGCTAAAAACACAGCATCAATGGGACTGGATGGTGTCCCCGGCTGTGTGCTACACGAGCTAAATGAGGAATTAAACCCACACATAAGGCAGCTGTTTAATCTCCGCCTTACCACAGGATATGTGCCCAAGGAGTGGCGTACGGCAACTGTGGTCCCACTCCACAAAGGCGGCGCCTCTACGGACCCTGGTAATTACCGCCCCATAAGCTTAACAAGTCTAGTCTGCAAAGCTATGGAGAGGATCATAATGGAACTCATAAACAAAGATATAAGGGACTTGCAGACATTGGACCCGACCCAGTTTGGCTTTGTCAAGGGAAGATCATGCCTTTTGAACTTGGTCGACTTCTTCGAAACAGTCACCAAGGCCATTGATGAGGGAAAGGCAGTCCATACAGCCTACCTTGACCTTGCAAAGGCTTTCGACTCAATACCCCACTCGGTATTGTAGAAAAACTTACCAGCTTAAATGTAAACCCATATGTCACAAGATGGGTTGCAAACTGGCTTAAGGACAGAACCCACAGGGTTAGAGTTGCTGGCGCTGTGTCAGACTCCAAGCCGGTCACAAGTGGTGTCCCACAGGGCTCGGTCCTTGGCCCCTATTGTTTGGCATCTACTTCTCAGAAGTACAGGCCAACATGGGAGGACTTTGGCTGACAAAGTTTGCAGACGACTGCAAACTGGGCGCCATAGTGGAAAGTGCATCGGACACGGATATCCTTCAGAAGGGACTCACGGAAACAGATAGCTGGTGCCAGAGCCATGGCCTGAAGTTAAACGCCAAAAATGTATAGTCATACCCTTCGGGAAAAACAAGGTAACCCCAAGCTACCATATAGGTGGCAATCCACTAAGCACAGAAGAGGTTATCAGGGACCTGGGGACCCAGGTTGACAGTGGCTTTTCTTTGACACTCACATTGCTAAAGTGGTTAGAAAGACCTTCTACATTGCCCACCTGATCATGAAGGGATTCACATCCAGATCTAGTGAGGTCATTGTTCCCTGTACTCTTCACTTATCAGACCAATGATCGAAAGTACAATGCCCCATTCGGGATGTATCTCACCCGACATCTGCAGCAATTGGAGAGACCCCAAAAGTTCCTCACCAAAAGGATAAAGGGACTCCAAAATCTGTCATATGCTGCCAGATTGAAGAAACTCCAGCTCTATTCAGTCGCATACCGTCTGCTCAGAGGTGACATGTGCCTGACATACAAGGCCATGTCCAACCCGAATTAATGGACATGCTCCACCTCAAAAATCCAAATCCACCAAAACCACTAGAGCAAGCGACTTAAACCTTAGCACGGATATAAATAGGACGTGCTGGAGGGATAGATTTATCACTCAGAGACTCCCTATGCTGTGAAATAAAATCCCGGTCCATGTGAGGCAGAGCACCTCGCTGACTCTGTTCAAGAGAAATCTAGACCTGTGGATGGGAGATCGTAGGTTTACCCCGGGAATCATATCTGTGTCACTGCTGGACAGAGGCACAACAAACTAATGGGCACAGTATTTTTTCATATAAGGGGTGGCGTAAGCCACAAAAATTTGGGCTAGGCTTATAAATGCCTTAGGGCAGATAGCCTAGTATAAACCTATGAACCTATAATGTAAGGATTAATGTCCAACTTAATCACTGAGTTTGTTATAGTACTGTGGGGGATACTGACAATGGCTTTAGAAAGATCTAAATATACCACTTCTGCACTAATACCTTTATTCAATGTTTCACTGATGGGTTTATAAATTGTACCAAATTAAATATCAGAATATACACACTCGAAAGAGCTTGTTGAGGCACATTTCTGTACATACAAAGGAGAAGGGGAATGGAAAGCAGATAGGGAATAAGAAAAAAAATCTCACCCCACCTACAATATAATACATCAGGGACTTTGCACTACCCACCCCAAATTGGCAATAAGGGGGGGACTAGAATCTTAGGTCATCTGAGTGTAATGTACTTTTAAAAAAAAAAAAAAGGCAGATAGACATAACCGACTGTCATGGTGGCAGCTGAAGAATACTCGAAACATTAAAATGGGATTAATGAGATTTGAAAAACAGCAGGTATATCGACTAACATGACTACTTACTGAGACACTCAAGTCACATGGAAATGCAGTATCTTTAGAATGGAGCTTAGTAGCAGTTTAGGTTTCTTTGGAAATGTCCCATGCTTTAACTGCTAATTAATTTTTTTGTAGTGTGAAGACACTGTAAAATAGAACAGAGCTTACAAGGTATGTGGTCAAGAAGTATATAGTGACTTTTCATTATGGATTACAGTGTTAATACTAGGAGTTACATTTGGATCTTTGTTCTTATCCTGGTATGACCATTAATACTACTTGGATAGTTCAGTCAAGATTTTGTGGTGCTTCTTTTCTGCCTCATTACTAAAGTATATAATTCACTGCTAGGATGGTAGACAAGGCAGCAGCTGTGGGAATGCTCCAGTGTTCTATGGCTTTAAATTCCTGATGAAGCTATCCCTAATGACAACAAGCACAAAACAAAAGACAAACACCTGTATCAAAATTTACTTTTAAATGAAATCACTCAACACATCTTTGGTTGCAGCAATTTTAGTTGTGAAATGTTAAAAACAGTATTAGCTAAGCAGTCTTAATCTACATTTACTCTTTTTGTACTTTTCAGTCACTTCTTCCTCATTTAACAAATGTGAAATGTGATTTTGCCATAACTTTTCTGTTCTTTAGTTCTTGGTACAGCTTCTTTCCTTATAACATCTTTATACTCAATTACTAACATCATACAATTTTTGGTAATTCATCACTTAAAACTGGTCCAATCTAATGATGTGTCAATTGTCACATCAGAGATATGGGAGATAAGCATCAAGTGGTGGACCAGATCCTTTTCCAATGTGCAGCAATGCTTGTAAATTAATGCATTTACATGCATGTCAGGGTACAGCTAGTCTGGTCTGGTGACAATCCATACATTTTGCAATTTTCACCTGTTACACTATCTGATGTCCAGCAGCAGGCAGTTATAGTACTCTCCTAGTCAAAAAGAGTAGTAATCTTGGGATACCTAACCATTCCTGTCTGGTCAGCTTTTAAATGACCATTGCCTACTGTTGGTTACCTAAGCACACTGGCCTTCAAAAGAAAAACACTAAGATAATCAATACACTTGTGGACCACATAGTACTATGTTAAATATATATATAGTTTTTTAAGTAAAAAATGTTTGCAGAGAGGGGTTTATATGCACTGGTAATGGTTTGCCATACACTCAAGCAAGCCAGCACTTGCTTTCTGATTATGGTCCTATATCCAAGGAATGTACAGTCTAACATCTACCTTTCAGTATGGCATCTAGAGCAGAAACAGATGCTGGAAAGTTTCAGTTGCACATGCATAGCTCCAGTTTCCACCCTGTTGAAAGTAGTCATGTTACAGTTTATTTTTGCTTTCTGGGTGGTGGAGGTGGGCGGCTCTTTATTGTTTCACATTTTGGAATGTGCCTTTCTGCTACTTTGGGAGCAAATCTACGACTGCAGTGGGGGCAACAAATGTAATCTGGGTTTTCATCTGGAGGGGGTGGAGGTAGGTTAGAGAGTTTTTCTCCTTGCTTGATCTTCCCCTGTATATCTCGTGCCTGCTTCAGCATCCTCATAAAAGATTCATGCTTCTGTCTCCAGACATTTTTCTTTGGCTGAAAAAGAGAAGAAACAGCAGTTAGAAAGTGCAATAGTTGTGCAAGTAAATTCATTATAATATAGATGATGCAAGGCAGGATAATTGCTGAAGGGATCATGAAATGACTAAGACTTAGCCAGCATTGGGCATTAGTACTTAGTCTGATCATTTTCAGCAGCATCATCTAACTGATATGTTGATTTGCAACTTCAAGCAGTGACTCATTTGAGTGAGTCTAACCATAAAACACAGCATACTATGCATCTGATTGTGTTCTTTTTCAGAGCTCCAAAAGAAAGCAAATTATCAGTCGATCAATAATTTTGAAAAGGGCAGGTGCAACAAGAGAATACATGACTACAGATCATCCACTATTTTGTTGACATCCACCTTTAAATTCTGTGGGTGTTAGCAGACTGGGTGTCAACAAAGCAAAAAACAATGTTCTTTACAGGGCACGAGCCCACTCTAACCGTGGCACTCCAAACTTGATTCTTCTTAATTCAAAGTTTCTGCAGGCTGCGGAAAGTGAAATCCCAAATGCAGCAACCTCAGTCTACAGTACAGTATCTTGAACATCAAAAACATTTTTCATTGTGCTGCCATTGTGTAACATTACATGTTGAATAATTTTTCGACTCGTAATTATGCATCCAAAGCAATAACAAAATTACATTTCTACTAATAACCAGCCATAAACGAAAACACACTTTCTGTAAAAGAAGAAGCTAGTAAAACACATATATATATGTATGTATATATATATATATGTGTGTATGTATGCACGTCAACCGCAAAAGGCTGACAAACTGAACATCAACTTGTTAATACACATGTACCAAGTAAGAACCTTGGCGGATGTAAAAATATAACATTATTTTTTGCAGGGGGACAAACCCCCTGCATACCCTATACCTCCTGCTAATTATATATACTAACTCTGAGACAGCACAATCCCCAAAGGAAAGGAAGCATCTCCCTATCTATATATATGTGTCTACTTCAGAAGACTGACAAACCAAAAGACTGAATCCAAAAAGACTGAACATTCAAAATACTGAACACATTTTTAATGCAGGGGGCAAGCCCCCCTGCACTCCTCCACACCTCTGCAAACTATATATCCCAACTCCAAGATCGGCCAACAGTGGAGAAGGGGCAAAGTCCATCATTCAGTATTTTGAATTTTCAGTCTTTTGGTTTTTCAATCTTCTGAAGTAGACCCATATATTACATACATACATACATACACACACACACACACACACACACACACACATATATATATATATATATATATATATATATATATATATATATATATATATATATATATATATTATATGAATCAAGCAAAACCGATACAGTATCAGGTACAATATTAACAAGATACAAATACAGTGCCACTGCACATTAATCGAATGTATAGGAAGAATATGCATTTCATAGGAAATATGCATTTCATTAATAGCTAATCTTTGTGTACTTTCTTGTAACTGTGTAACTATGGTATGACTTATCTGCTGTGGAGCTTGGAAGGTTAAAGTGTGTTGGATCTGGGGTTTGTGTTTATGGAGTGACTGGTGAGAATTTTGTGGTGCGGTTCATTAATGGTGATCACAGAACAATGCAGTAAGGTTAGTTTCTCCTTACCCACACTGTTGTGTGATCTCAGAATTAATATATATTTGTTTGCAGCAGTGTGTTTTTTTTTATTATTTGATGAATCAGGAGTTGTATCTTTTAATAAATGGCTCCTAATGAAGTGTCAGGTTCAACAAACTGACAAATGTACAGGATCAGAAGTGATTCTGCTTCTAAACTGCTACTGGTATGGGTGGGTACCTTCTCACAAATGAAGTATGCTTATCATAAGGATCATTGCTGCAGGAATCATGAGTTCTCTAGTAGTGCATCCTCATCTCCTAAAGTGGCTAATGGCCTACAACATGCCAAGAAGGAGAGTGAAGCCTGCCCTGCCTGTAACTTGGACACTAATGCTGCAATGTTTACTGGCTGTATTAGTAGAAGCCAATGTAGCGGTGTGGGACGAAATATTTTCAAGAAAAGCTGCAGTTGTAGTGGTTAATCTGGTAGAATGGGCATGAATATTCCCCATTAAAGTCTTATATTTGTCATACAATAAAACAATACACTTAGTGACTTACAAAGGATGTGTTCTCTTAGTATGGGGACCACATTTTCATTTCACAGAAGGACACAACAGCCAATCAGACTTCCTCAGGAAGTGCTGTTGTGTAGGAAAGTACAGTTGTGTAAGTAAATTTACCATAACAGTAGATGTTTAAATAATCATTGCTGTAGTACCCATAGTTATACATGTTATATCCTGACAAGGACATAACAGCCAACCAGCTTACAAAGCTTCAGGGCACCTTCCACATGCCCAAACTGTCAGGCAGCTTGAGCTTACTAAAAGACAGGTTTGGGCTCCAATCCCTTCAGTGCTTTCCTGCCAACACAGAAATGGAGGCTGAGCCCTGAAAGGATAATGCTAGGAACAATAAAAAATAAATGTTCACACCCTGGTATAAAAACACACCAAAAATCAAGGGGGATGGAGGGAGCAGCTACTGTTGCAGTGATCATTTTAACATCTACTGTTATGGTAAGTTTGCTTGCTCAGCTATATTATGTTCATCATATTGATCACTGCTGCAGTAGCCTTAGCTGCATGGGTAGATTACCCTAGCATACACTTCCCTGGAAGGTGGAAGGAGAGGAGTCCAGATGCCACAGGAGAATGTCCATAGTAAAGCCTGATCTGGACCTAGAAAAGGAAGCAAGCTTATAGCACTTTATAAAAGTTTGTACATAGGACCTGGTAGCATCTTCTAGAATACGTCTGGAATCCAACCCCTTCTAAACAGCCATAGATGAAGCCAAGGCCCTGGTACAGTGGGCTTTGACCTTTCCTATAATAAATTTGTTATGGTGAGTATAACAAAAGGTAATAGCCTTAGGTTCATAGGTAGGTACTAGGCTATCGGCCTAAGGGCCTACGTAAGCCTAGCCAACAAAGTTCCCTGGCTTACGCCACCCAAGTACGTAAGCCTAGCCAACAAAGTTCCCTGGCTTACGCCGCCCAAGAAAGTTATTTTCCTGTGCCACTGTCGAGCAGAGACACAGAAGTGATCCCTGGGGTGTATTTCCTATTTCCCATCCACTCATCAAGATTTTTCTTGAAGAGTGCTAATGAAGAACTTTGCTTGACATAGATGGGTAGCCTGTTCCAGAATATGGGAAGTCTCTGGGACAGGAATCTATCCCTCCAGCATGTCCTGTTTATTGTGGTGACAAGGTTTAGGTCCCTAGAGCTTGTAGCTGGAAGGGATTGGGATTTCTTTAGGTGTAGCATGTCCAACAGCTCTGGGTTTGACATAGCTTTATATGTTAGGCAGAGATCACCTCAGAGTAGGCAATATGCTATGGAGTAAAGCTGGAGTTTTTTAAGGCGGTCAGTGTAGGGCATTTGTTTGAGGCCAGTAATCTTCTTTGTGATGTACTTCTGTGGCCTTTTCAGCTGCTGCAAATGTCTTGTGAGGTACATTCCAAAAGGGGCGTTGTACTCTATAATGGGTCTAATGAGTGTCAAGTAGAGGGGAACATTTACCTCTGTTTTTCCTGGATGAGAACCCTTTTATGATGAGGTGTGCCACATAGAAGGACTTCCTGACTACTGTGGCGATGTGATTATCAAAGGATAGACTACTGTCCCCCTGGGTCCCAAGGTCTCTTATCACACATTTGGTGTTAAGTAGATTGCTGCCTATGTGGTAGTTCATGGGTACAGAGTTTTTACCAAAGGGATGACACTGCACTTTTTGGCATTGAGCTTGAGGCCATGGCTCTGACACTAGGCATCTGTCACAGCGAGGCCCTTCTCTAGGATGTCCACATCATTTGGGGACTTGACTATGGCTCCTAGTTTGCAGTCATCTGTGTACTTCATTAGCCAGAGGCCTTCTGTGTTAGCCTGTACTTCAGAGAAGTAGATACCAAACAGGAGAGGTCCCAGGACGGAACCCTGTGATACTCCACTTGTCACTGCTTTGAGGTCAGATTTGGAGTCTGCAACTTTTAGTGTGGGTTCTGTCAGTGAGCCAGTTGGCAACCCATCTTGTGATGTAGGGATTTATACCTAGTTTAGTGAGTTTAGCTATAATTCCAGAATGGGGGCATGGTGTTGAAAGCCTTGGTGAGGTCAAAATAAGCTGTGTGAACCACCTTACCCTCATCTATGGCTTTGGTGACTGCCTCAAAGAAGTCGATCAGATTCAGGAGGCATGATCTGCCTTTCACAAACCCAAGCTGGGTGGGATCCAGAGTTTGGAGGTTACCAATATTTTTCTTTATGAGTTCCATGATGATACATTCCATGGCCTTGTAGACCAGGCTCGTCAGGCTAATAGGTCGATAGTTCCTGGGATCAGTGGTGGCTCCCCCTTTGTGGAGTGGGATAACTGCTGCTGTGCACCATTCAATGGGCACAAAGCCTGATGCGAGGCTATTACTGAACATGGTGCTTAAGTGGGGAGCCAGTTCATTCTGAAGTTCATGTAAAACGCAGCCTGGGATGTTGTCCAGTCCCATGGATGCTGTGTTTTTGGCTTTAGAGAGTGCAGCTTTTACCTGCGTAGTTGTGATTACAGGGACTCTGCATTCTTCCTGTATAGATATGGGCCCTTTAGGGGGTGAGGGGGGGGGGGGTAAAGTTAGCACTGAACCTATCTGCCAGGATGTTAGCAATATCAATTGGTTCTGTAATTTTCGTGCCTTTGTGCAGTAACTCAGAGCAGATCTGGGTGTTGCCATTGAGATTCTTGACACAGCTATGGAATGCTTTGTGGTTGTCCTTAGAATTAGTGGTGATTTTGTTTTTGTAGCTAGCTTTGGAGGATCTCATCTTCTTACTGAGGCTGACCAGGGAGCTTCTCCACTCATGGGATTTTATTCTCTTTTGCAACAGTTTCTTCCTTCTGTTGTACAGTTTGTTTATGGCAGGGGACCACCAGATTGGCTTCCTTTTTTTGGAGGATAGTGTCTTGGTTCTGTTTGGGATAGCACGATCCATGCACTCGTGTAAGTGCTTATAGAGTGCATTTGTGTATGATTCAGCAGTTGTAACTGTATTGTTCATCTGCATGGGTGTCATGAAGTTCACCACTTCTTCTTAAGAAACATGAAGTTGGCTTTGGGGAAATTTTTTACCATGGTTTTCTTAATGGGGGGGGGCTTGATGTGGATATCAAGGATGATTAGCTTATGGTCAGGTCGGACCAATGAGGAGTTGTCTTCAGGTGTGGAACACCAGTCACTCATGTTGGTAATGACAAGGTCTAGGATATTGTTGCCCCTGGTGGGGGTGTAGATAAGTTGATCCAGGGCATTGGAGTTTATGAATTCCAGAAAGCGTTGAGTTAAAGAGTTGGTACACGAGTAGTTTTCCCAGTTAATGGTGGGGTAGTTGAAGTCGCCCATTATTAGGGTGTTTGGTTGAACCCTAATATTTTCCAGTACATCAAGAAAAGAAGAGTGGGAATCCTGGGGCATGGTGGGGGATCTGTAGCAAGCTACAGTTTGGATTGTAGTTTTGCCCAGAGTTAGTTGCACTTGGATAACCTCGGATGCATTATGCTGAGCAACTAGCTTGGAGGTGTGGATATCCTTAATGAATAAGGTCACACCTCCGCTTTTGGTGTTTCGGTCCAGGTTACATGGCCGAAAAGTGTGGTGTGGTAGCCTGGTAGTGCAGGGGTGCTCTCTGGAGCCTTGAACCAGGTCTCAGTCACTGCACAGATATCGATGTTCTCAATTTTAAGTAGTGCCTCGAGTAAGTGCATTTTGAGATTTAGACTTCTGGCATTGAGTAGCATTACCCTCAGTTTTTGCTTGCCTGTTCCTGTTATGGTGGTGAATTTTGTTATTTGAACCTTGCCTAAAAAAGGCACTATAAGGGCAGCAAGAGTCTTAGCCAGTATCCGGAATCCCAGGGGTGACAGGGGCAGGCCATCTGTGGCAAAGCATTGCGGTCTGTCGACTATGTCATCCCAAGCAGACAGATACTGGATCCCCCTTAGAATGACACCAGAAGCTTAGCCAATTGTTCAAGTGCAATAATTTTGTCCTTGTACTGCAGTATAATTCAGGGCAATGGCAGAATGCTACTCAGGGCTAGGGTCATACCTGCCTGGGCTACAAGATCGGAGAGCTCTTCCATGTCTCTTTTCATGTAGTCCAGGGAGGTACGTCTCAGGTCATTCACACCAACATGGACAATGACAGAGTCATATTTGTACTTGTTGTGGAGTGACCTGAGTGCTTGGGTTATGTGGCGGATCCTGGCACCCGACAGACAGCTGACAGTAACCTTCTCCTTGTTTAACCTGGTGAGTGGGACATCAGTGTGCCTGACTATAGAGTCAGCTATGACTAGTGTGTTGGGTACGTTGTTTTGCCTTATTGGCTGTGATTGAGTGGCACACTGAGTCTGTGGGCTATGTGTCATTTGGGTTGTGTTAGGGGATGGAGGTTGCTTGCATTTCTGCTTTGGAGGTCTCTGTTGCTTAGACAGATTATTATTGAGAGCCTCCGCAAATGTTTTTGTGTTACTATGTGTGGTGTAGATTTAGTGAGACTATGTGATGAGTGTGGTGTGGTGCAAATGTTTACCTTCTCCTCATGACTGTCAAGTTCAGTCTTAGTTGGAGAGAGCTTTACCTCCAGTTTGGCTAGATAAGTGCATCTCTCACAGGTTGTAGTGTTGGGTGGTAGGAAGAGAGGGTTGTCTGTGTACATGAGGCAATTTCTACATTGCCTCAAAATGCCCAGATTCATCAGATAGACAGGAGAGAACACTGAGAGCTGACCCTTGGACATGCCTGAATAAAAAACTATTTTCCTCTAGATAAGTGAGGAAAGTTAGTACACGAGCTGTTTTTTTCTAAGCAAGTGAGAAAAGTAAGTACAAAAACTGTTTTCCTCTAGGTAATGAGGAAGACTGAGTGCTATAGTAATTAGCAGCTTATTTAGTGCTTACAAGTTCTGAACAAGTGCTGAGCATAAATAAGCAAATTTAAGTGCTAAAACTAAGAATCTGTATCTGCACCAGACGAGTTACAGGACAGAAACAAGTGCAAATGCAGGCTTTCAAATCAGAAAGCTGAGAGATATGGAAGAGATTGCCCAAACGGCCAATAACTACAGTTTCTGGGCCAGAACCACTCCTTATGTGGTAGACAGGTTACCTAGTGCTTACTATTCCCACTGATAAGCTAGAAGGCTTTCCTCCAACACAGAAAGGCTTGGGAGGCTCAGAAGCTTACATACAGTCCAGGATACAGCAAATCTGTATCTGGAACACTAGTTACAGGAAAGGTAGGAAACAGGCTTACAGTTTTTTTTTACAGAAAAGTAGCAAAAACAATTCACATGCAGTTCAAGCTAGCACACTTGAGTATGTAGCAATATTAGACCAAACACAGTTTAAAAAATGCAATTAAATTAAAAAGGACTAAAAGCAAATGCAGAAAGAGTTTATTAGGTAGAGTGTGGTAAAGAGATGGGACTGGGGGAGTGTCCTAGATAAAATCTACAGTGGGGCGGGCAACTGCAAAAGCTACCAAATTTAAACTACAAACCAAAAATAGGGAGAGTGGGTGGAACAAAATAGTTTCAACAGAGATCTAAGCAACAACTAACAGTACAAACTGTAAAACCAAAAAAATATACTCAGCTCTGTATAATAGCAGATCAGTCTCTCAGAACAGGGAGACAACAGTTTCAACAGAGATCTAAGCAACAATTAACAAAGTCTATAACCAAAAAATATACTCAGCTCTGTATATTTGCAGACAGTCTGGAAGGCAGTCTGTCAGAACACAGGTTCCAGCAATTAAATGCAGGCTGTTACTATTTACTTACTACTACTTAGACAACCATTTGGAAATAGTCTGTTTTGACACAGGTTGTCCCTTCTTCTTTTTACCTTTATAAAAATGAACAACAGATCCAAAGAGATGAAAGATATCAAGATAGTACCTAAGTTGCCTGTGCATATCCAAAGTATGGAGTACCCTTTCTCTCTCATTTTTAGGTTCAGGAAAGAAAACAGGGAGAAGGACAGTTTGCCTTGAAGTAAAAGAAAAAGTAAAATCAGATACAACTTTATGCATAAAAGAAGGATTAGTTCTCAAAGAAACCTTGTCCCTGTGGAAAATGAGATAGGTTGACTCACCATAAACACTTGCAACATGGATACCCTTCTTGCAGAGGTCAGAATAATTAGTAAAGCTGTGCTCTGTGTTAAGAACCTCAAGTCAGCAAAGTTAGCTGGTTCAAATGGAGCAAATATTAGCATCAATAACACAAAATTCTTGGAATCCTCTTTTTTTAAACACCTTTATTGAATTATCACTTAAGACATAGGCAAACATACAACCAAAAATGCAAAATCCAAACCAAGTAACTAAAAACGCTGCCAGTGAGGGAACAAAACGGACACCACAACCTTATGTTAAAATTTCCGTTCGATTTAATACAACTGAACTTCTTCAGAAATACACCCACATGTATCACTAGGTATAAATACCTAATTAAAGACATTTTTTCAGGTTTGAAGGAGAACTGTTCCAGCAAACATCAGAAGTTGCTATGGGTGCACGTTTAGCACCTAGTTTTGCCAATTTGGTCATGGCAACTTAAGAGACCAAATTTTTGGTCACTCACCCTTTGGCTCACAACATTTTATTTTACAGGCAATACATTGATGACCTAATATTTTAATGGAAGGGAGACATTGACTCTTTTTCCACTTTCCTTTGGGACCTGAATTGCACAACCAGTTCCCTAAGATTCACTTTGGGAGGGTTTGGTAGCATTATAGATTATTTGGATCTGCATTTGACCATTGATTATTCCAATTTAGTATCTATAGAAAATCCACCTTTGTAAATCAATATTTACATCATGACAGTTTACATCCTAATTACATGAAGTGAGGTGTGGTCAAGGGACATTTTATAAGGCACAGTCGTTTAACCAGTAGTGATGACATTTTTCTGGATGAAATGTCCAAGTTAAAAAGTTTTTTTTATAGACAGAGGATATGGATCTTGTTGGTTAAATCAGATTATTGGTGAAGTTTTTGTATTGAGAGCTAATATTGCAAGTCCCATTTTGACTTTGACTGGAGACACTTATTCTAACACAGTTGTAGTACTAGATCACACCAAGGACAATTACAATTTGTCCTTTTCTGTACCTATCACTAATGAAATGGGTATCAATAGAGAGATTATTTCCAATAATTGGAAAGTAGTGTTAGGTAATTTTGAACTGGCTAAGGTTTTAGGTGATCGTCCAGTGTTTAGTTACAGAAAAGTGTCCAACATCAAGATGATTTTAGAGAAAGGATCTAAAAATGTTGGTTCTACTTACAATCTTACTCCTGGTACTTTTCCCTGTTTATCTTGTAAACAATGTAGATTTGTTAATGGGACATCTACAGTTACACTCAAGCACAACAATAGGACCCTCACAGCAAAGGGGCACTATACATGTAAAACTACTAATATAGTTTATTTAGCTCAATGTACTTCATGTGAACACTTTTACATTGGGAAAACTATACGTACATTAAATAAACGCATTTATTAACACACATTGGCCATTAAGAAAAAGGATACGTCCAATGCTTTGGCCAGGCACTCTTTGGAGTGTCCTGTGTTCAAAAAGTTTTCATTTTTTGTGTTAGAAAGGGTAAACGATGCACTTTTCAGTGGAGATTTTAAAACACTTCTAGAGTGTCGCGAAGCTATATGGCAAATTATGTTAAACGCTGACCAGTTTCCTGGCTTAAATGACATGATTAATATTAAATGTTTTTTACAGGCACAGAGATTTTAACATATGAAATTTTAATATATGTTTTTTCAATAGAGGTTTGAACATCCATTGTTATTTTGATAACACTACATGTATTTTTATGTATATGCATATATTTCAATATTTATATTCTTACATATATATATATATATATATATATATATATATATATATATTTTTTTTTTTATTTAAGTTCTTTTTTAAAAAATTGTTCATAAATATTTATTAGAACATTCACTATACATATTGATTGGTCACAAATTACATGTGATGTCTTTAATTAGGTATTTATACTTAGTGATACATGTGGGTGTATTTCTGAAGAAGTTCAGTTGTATTAAATCGAACGAAAACATAGGCAAACATACATTTAGATAAAAGAAAGCAAACCATATCAACATAAGAGACCAGTTGGTATAATGGTTAAGGTCTTTGCTTTCCATGCACAAGGTATGAGTTTCGATCCTGACCTCCGACCAATGTTTGGCGTTTGCACGTTCTCACTGTGCCCCACGTCTGAAAAACATGCTGAGTGTTTCCATCTGAAACTCACCAATGAATTGAGCTATGGGCAGCAGCACAGACTCTGCATGGTGCCCTATATGGAGAAGAGTTGTACAGACCAACTGCTTTGGGCATCTACTGTGGTGCGCAATATCCTCAAGATAGGAGAACACGGATCACAGACTGCATGCCATGGCAGGGCTAGCCACTCAATGGTGTAAAATATGGCTCTAGGTGATTCGGTCATGTTGACTAATGTTGTCAAAATGGGCATGGGCAGTTACCGGTAATAAGTGGCTTGAGGACCCAGCCTACTCTGACCTATGCCAAGGACCCTTTTTAATGGTGGGAGGGGTATATGTACCTCTATTGGCCAGCAGCCATAAAGCCCAGCAGCCCTAGCTCAATAAGCTACTGGCCAGCAGGTGTCTAGTGGCCCAGTCTGGGTTACCTGTGATAGCTCTGTTGAGCGAAAGCTGGACGTAAAACCAACCAACCTGCCAAACATGAACTGAGAATTGCTAGGTTCACTGACAGGATGCAGCTTGGAAGTGGATGACATTGATTATTTATTAATTTATTTGACATTTGTTGACTGGGTTGGTCCATCTAGGCCGAGACCCTTTTTCAGTGGAGACCCGGGGAGAAAAGCTCCAGAGTTACAAAATATATACAAGTTACAAGAATAAAAACATTTACTAGTACACAAGAAAAATACATAAAAATGTAAAGCGAGTATACAATGATAATACTGATTACAAATTATATACAATGTTGGCTAGCTATGTATATTAAGGTAGTTAGTCCAGGAAAAATTGAATTTAATGTAAAGAGAGAGGAAACTAGTAAGGAGTGATTGGGTATCAGTGAAGGAGAGATAAGAATGCAACAGTAGTTGTTGACCATTCTACTGGTGAGGAGACAGATATAGTAAAGGACAGTAAGGGGTAGGAGTAGGAAAAGGGTTTAGTGGGGAAGAAGGGAGGGTGAGTTTAGAAGGAGGTAGTGTTAGGTACTAGCAGGAGAAAAAGAAGTGAGAGATTGGGCTGGAGAGGTGGGTTAGTCGGGGGGGGGGGCTGACAACAGAAGCAGAGTTTATTTAAGCTAAAGTGATTTCTCACAGTCTTTTTGAATAGAAGTTTGGATGTAGAGTTATGTATGTCCAGTGGGAGTTTATTCTAGTGTTTGGTGGGGTAATAGCTGTACAGTTTTTTTCCTATGTTGAGTTTGGGTTTGGTTATGATCAGAAGGTGCTGGTCAGAGCTCCGGAGTGTCCTAGTTGGGGTGTAGGATGAGATGATGGGTGATATTGCAGGGCAGAATGTGGGCTGGTATAGAATGGAATGGATTATTTGGAGCTGGGAGAGAGTAAGGTTGTGAGGGAGCTCTAACCATTTCAGTTTTTGTAGAGCAAGACAGTGGTGAGAGGAGCAAGGAAGTTCAGCAGCAAATTTTGCTACTTTGTTAAAGGTGGATTCAGGTTTGGTCGTAAGAGAGGTCTGCAGGTTGGTGAGAATCTGAGAGCCGTAGAGAAGGGTTGGAAGAAGGTAGGCATGTGATAGAGCAATTTCTGTTTGAGGGGAGAGAAAGGTTTTGTTTCTGTAAAGATGGCCGAGTTTTTGGTGGGTTTTCTTGATGTTGTTTAGTACATGCTGGTCAAATTTTAGCTGGTCATCAATGATGACCCCAAGTAGTTTAGTGTGATTTTCCACCATAATGGGTGTGTTGTTGTGGGAGGAGATGGAGAAGTTTGGTTTCAGGTGGGTCATTGTTTTTGGAAGAAAGAGAAGGAGTTTGGTCTTTTTTGGGTTTAGGATTAGATGATTTTGGTTGAGCCAGATCTCGACAGACAAGAAGGATTCCTGAGTTTTATACTGGAGTAAGGGAAGTGTGTCTGCAATAGTGATGACTGTGGAGTCATCAGCATATTGCATTAGGGATGAGTGTGGAGTAGAGCTAGATAACTGATTGGTGAAAATGTTGAAAAGCAGTGGTCCTAGGACTGATCCTTGGGGAACTCCCATCAGTACTGGAAGTTCTGGGGAGATAGCTGAATCCCATTTGACATATTGGGGAGCAGTTACTAAGATAACCAGGAGATAGAGGGAGGTGATAGGTTTAGGTGGGAGAGTTTCTCTATGAGTAATGGGTGGTGGACAGTATTAAATGCTTTTGATAGGTCAAGAAAGAGACAAGATGAAAGTTTATTTTGTTCCCTAGCTTGAGCAATAATATTTATGAAAGAGATGAGAGCTGTAGAAGTGCTACGACCAGGACGGAAACCGTGTTGGGTAGGGGTAATTAAGTTGTCTTGGGTGAGGTACTGGAGAATTTGTTTGTATACACATTTTTCCAGGATCTTGGATAGGGGGGATAGTATTGCAATAGGCCTGTAGTTAGTTAGTTCAGTGGAGTTACCTCCCTTGCGGACAGGTATAGTGTAAAACTTCTTCCAGATGACTGGGACTGTAGCTTCAGTAATAGATCTGTTTATGAGGATAGTGATGGGTAGGGCTATGGAGTTAGCAGCTAGTTGTTGAAAAAGTGGAGGGAGAGCAAGGTTTGAACTTAAGGAGCAGTGATTTTATGTAAGAGGTAGATACTGTTTGTAGGTTGAAAGTAGGTGAGGGGTTAGGATGATTGGGGGGAGGCAGGTGGGTGGTGTTGGTGTTGGAGTGGTTCATAAGTTTGCAAATTGACTCTATGAAGTAAGAGTTGAAGTTAGTAGCAGTTTTTTAATGAGGAGTAAGTGCTGAGTTTGGGTGGGGGGTGGATGGGTTACCTGGATGTAGGATATTGTTTATAGTATGCCAGAATTTTTTGGGGTTGTAAAGGTGTGATTGTGGGGGGGGGGGTAGTATAGTAATTTGTTTGTCATCTTTGTTTGATTTCTTAGCCTGGTTATGAAGTTGTCTGTATTGTTGTAGGTGAATGGGTAGTTTGGTTTTGATCCAGAGTTTCCATTGAGTGTCTCTCTGTGCCAAAAGTGAAAGAGTGGAGGGAGTAAGCCAGGGAGACACAGTGGATTTAATACTGATCTTGCGTAAGGGTGCCAGGGAGTTTAAAATGCTGAGGAATGTGTTGTTAAATCCCATGACTGCTTCCTCAAGAGGTAAATGTTTGAGAAAGGTCCAGTCAATAAGGGAGAGCTGATAGTTGAGTTAATTTCGGTCAAAGTTTTTACCTTATGGCAGGTTTTAAATATGTGGGGTTTGAGTGTGTGTTGGGTAAAGCGGAGGACTTTGGTAGGAGAGTGGTGGCTACGGGTATCAGGAAGGGTTTTGGGGAAGTGATATTTGCGAGGATGGGATACAAGGATCCAATCAAGTATGGAGGAGTGGGTGGCGGATTTGGTGGTGTAGGTTGCAGTTGTGAGTAATTGGGAGAAACCATGTAGGTTTATGGAGGTAGTGGGGGATATGGTTATGAGGGTGGACCAGTTGATATTGACATTTCCCATTATGATAGTCTCATTGTGGAGGTCTGAGGTGAGAGTGGAAAGTAAATTTTCAAGTACAGTGAGGTTGTCACTGGGTGGGGATGTAGAGAGCAGCTATGTATAGAGAGTTGTGGGGGTTTATTCTGTAGTTGGCCAGAAGGAGTTCAGCAGGGGAATTGGGGGAGGGGGAAGGTATGGGAGTAAGTGTAAGGTTATCTCTGTACAGGATTACAACACCACCTCCTTTTCTTTTTGTTCTGTCTAGTTGAAGGATGTTATAACCAGGAGGGAATATGTCCCTATCGGGGATGTGAGGTTTTAACCAAGTCTCACTAACGGTTATTATATCTGGAGAGTGGTGTGAGATCCAAGAATGGAAGTCAGTCATTTTATTTACTATGCTTCTCAGGTTCATAGAGTAAAAGGATATGTGTTTTGGTGGGATATTATGGTTGGGGGTGGTGACATGTTTGAGGGTAGCAACTGAGGAAGCAGGTTGAGCTAGGCCAGGGTTGGGATGTATGTCACCTGACAGCAAGAGAGAGAGGAGAGAAGGAATTGTGTGTGGTTTGGGAACAAGGAGTATGAGGCACTTGGGTTTCCCTTTATTGTGAGTTGTTTTGCTTGAAAGTGGGTGGACAAGTAGAAGTGGGGTGGGTGAAAGAAGTGTTCAAGGGGAAAGGTGTAGGAGGTGAGGTTGTATAAAATTGTAAGAGTGGAGGTAGCTAGTAGTGCCAGAAGTAGGGAGTGGTATAGCATAGTGGGTTGTAGATTAGGTGAGGCATACTAGTGTGAGAAAAGGGATATACAAGGAGTAATTGTTTGAGGTAGATGTTAGATGCAGATAGGGTGAGGAAGAGAGGGGTAGGGGATGAGGTATACTGAGTAGAGAGTAAAGTGGCAGGAGGAGGGTGGAGTTGGATGGGAGGGGAAGGGATAGTTGGGTGGGGCTTGGGGGTGTGTGGTGAGGAAGGGTGTAGTATAAAGGAAATTATGTCAGGGGTGTGTGGGAATGGGGGTAGGGTAGGAGAGCGGAGTGAGCCCACAGGGCGAATGGAGCGGGTTGAGCCAAGGAGATGGAAGAGCAAGTCAGCGAGGAACAATCAGTGAGGAGTAGCAGCACAGGTCAGAGAAGGCTCAGGGTGAGGTACAGCTTTGCCAGGAAAGACTGAGGGGAAGGAGGGAGACTATAGGGCAAAAGAGCAGAGTAGAACAGAGAATATCAGGTAACGTACTTGTACTCAGCAATGTCTTAGTACAGAGTTGGGAAAGGGCAATAGAGCAGTAAAGGACAAACAATATTTAATGGCGTTTTAGTTTCCAATACAGTATTTAAAGTAGATAAATGTCGCCATCCAGTGGGCAGATTAGTTTACTGCAGTGGAGGGGTCCGGGCATCTAAGGGGGGAATGATGGACTGGAGAGAACAGGATGAGTGGGCTCTGTGGTAGGCTGGTACCATGCACATGTTGGATTACAATATTGTTATTAGGTGTGCAGATGACTTTACAAATAGATACATACACTTAGGTTTCTTTTGATTGTAAATTACAGCTTCAAGTTCTGGGGTCCAGTACAGCACTGGAAAATTAGGTGTTTGCTTTATGTTGTTTCAATAGGCATGAGTCCAGGGTAAATCAAGGCAGGATACACCAGGGAAGGTTTAACTTAGGTTTCTTTTGATTGTTAATTACAGCTTCAAGTTCTGGGGTCCAGTACAGCATTGGAAAATTAGGAGTTTGCTTTAGGCTTTATGGAGGAGGCTGGACATCCTATGTATCCAAGAGATGAAATGGAAGGGCAGTGCAGCAAAGCCCTTGGCTTGGGATCCACTCTACTATTCAGGAGGGGGACAGGCTAGAAATGGTGTAGGAACTGTGAGAGAGAGGCTTCAGAAGGCAGTGAGGGATATCATCAGAATTAAATACTGACTCATGGCAATCAGACTCCAGTGTAACGATAGGGCAGTATGCATAATCTCAGCCTATGCCCCACAGCAGGGTTGTGATACTGAGGAAAAGAGTTCATTCAGACAGCAGTTACAGGACCTACTAGATAAAACAGGACTACCACCCCATCTGCCGACAAGCTTCCTGCAGAGTACCTGCAAATAGGAGCTAAAGCCACTGCCTATCCCATTTCTATCCTAATAAATAGATCTATAAAGGAGGGTATTGTCCCTTCTATCTGGAAAATATCCCATATCATTCCCCTTCACAAAGGGGGCAAATCTAATGACTTCTCTAACTTTCGACCCATAGCACTATTATCACCTATAGCTAAAATCATGGAAAAATGTATCCATAAACAACTACTAAATCACCTTCTCCATAATAACCTACTTGCCAATAGTCAACATGGATTCAGACCTTCCCACAGCACCACTACTGCATTACTCTCCTTTACCAACTCCATCAACTATAACCGCAACATCAATAAACTCTCATCTTCTCTCTTCATTGACCTATCAAAAGCCTTTGATATGGTTAATCATAAACTTCTTCTGTACATACTAAAATCTCAAGCACTAGATCCCTCCTCCTTAACTTGGTTTACTTCTTATCTTGAAAATCGTCAGCAAGCAGTACTCTGGAAAAGTTCACTATCTACCCTCCTTCCTATTTCTATAGGAGTACCTCAAGGGTCTATCTTAGGCCCACTTCTATTTTCTATCTTTATTAATGACCTCCAGTCAGCTATACCTAACACCACTTGCATACAATATGCAGACGATTCCACTATAATCTGTACTGCTGCTTCTCAAACAGAACTTCAACCTCTCACCCAAGAAACCTTTACCACTGTTGAAAAGTGGTTCTCTGACCGCTGTCTACTCCTTAACCCCAAAATGACCAAACTACTACTGTTTGCACCTACCATAAAACTACTTCCCTAAACTTCTCTATTACTTCCACTGACAACACTCAGATTACTCCTGATTCTTCTACAAAACTACTAGGTATTACTATTGACAATAATCTTAATTTTGACTGTCACATCAATAACACAATAAAAGTAGTTAACAAAAGATTGGATCCCTTTACAGAATCAAATCCTTCCTTACACCTGAAGCCCGGACCACCTTAGCTCAATCTCACCTCCTCTCTACCCTTCTATATGCTTCCCTATTTACACAAATCTCTCTAAATGTAACCTTAAGAAACTTGCTTCATCTTACCATAATATTGCTCGATTTGCCACAGGATCGCAGTTTAGAACTCACCACTGTCTGAACTTAAAACAACTAAACTGGCTTGAACTTCCTAACAAACTTACTTATCAACAGCTCTCAATAGCTCACAACATTCTATATCAACCATCCAAAACACCAATACTCTCTAACCTCCTTACTCCCTACAACAATCTGAAACAACTACGATCTTCAAACAAACTACTAGTTAATAGTACCAAACCCAATAATGCTGCAGGAGATTGTCTTTTTTCAAACTCAGTTGGCAAAACGTGGAACAAACTTCCACTTAATATCTTATCTTTGTCCAGTCTTCCACTCTTTAAAAAACAACTGAAAATCCATCTTAATAAACACTGGCTTTGCTCCTGTACCAATCCTGATTAACCTTTCTTCCTCCTTTCCTCTACCTCAATATTTCCTTCTCACTATAACACATCCTGACTGATCCCCATGGACATAATATCCTTGTAAATACAACTTATCTCATATATACTATGGGAAAAAAAAAAAAAAAAAAAATGTTTATGACTATGTATTATTTTAGACTACGGGATGATATTATAAATTGTGTATTGCAATTATTTGTTTTGTTTTGATATGTGTATCTTCTATGTATTTTTTCTGTATTCCCCTTACCTGTTATAACTTTTGGAGCTTTTCTCCCCGGGCCTCCACTGAAAATGGACATATATCCAGCTGGACTAGCCCGGTCAACAAATGTAAAATAAAATAAAATAAAATAAATAAATAAAATAAAATAACATGAGTTGGGGTTGATAATGGGTGACGTGAATGCACATATCAGGACAGAAAGAACAGGATATGAGGACTGCTTGGGTCTATATGGGTGGGGCAAAAGGAATAAAGAAGGACAAGCCATTCTAGACTTCTGTCTGGCAAATGGCTTGATAGTAGCCAACGCATGGTTCAGAAAGAGAGACAGTCACAAGATCACATACAAGAGTAGCCAACATGCAACTCAGATAGACTTCCTCCTTGTAAGGAAAAGCCACTGGGGTAGAATCCATGATTGCAAAGTCACCCCAATGAAACAGTCAGCCCACAGCATAAACCACTAGTTGCCACAATCAGCTGCAAGCAGTGGTCAGAGGAAGGCTCTAAGGTCAACAGAGACCAGGCTGAAGACCTGGAAATTGACTGGAGAGAAAGTACAACAGTTCAAGGAATTACTCAGGGCTTTAGCACCCCATGAAGAAGAGGAAATAGGTGGAGTTAAACAAGAATGGCAGTACCTAAAAACAGCATGTTAGGACTACAGAAAAGATATGTGGCTGAGCCAGGTATGGAAATAAGTTACATAAGGAAAGCTGGTGGTGGAATGCAGAAGTCCAGGAAGTCATCAAAAAAAAAAAAAAAAAAAGAAGGAGCGCAGGAAGAAGTGGGAGATAGAAAAGACAGACTAGGCTAGGAAGGACTACTGGTTGGCTAAGAAAGAATTTGCAATAGCAAAAAATAGGGCATTGGATGCACTCTACAATCTTCCGGAAAGTGACTTAGTAAGTGGCACAAAGACATTATATCAGGTTGCAGGACAAAGACAGAAAGATAAAGATGATAGTCAGGCCCCCTTTATAAGGGATGCCAGCAACAACCTGCTCACCAGTCCACAGGAGTTCAACGGCAGATGGAAGGAGTATTTCCTGCATCTTCTGAATGAAGGAAACCCCACAGAAACTGTACTGCCCCAAAAACAGCCTACAATGAGAGAAGAAGAGAAGCCCACCCTAGAAGAAGTTAGAACAGCACTAAGGAAAATGAAGTCAGGGAAACCAGCAGCCTTAGATGAGGTCACAGCAGATATGATAAAGATGTTGGGTGAGATAGGGGAGAAATGGCTCCTGGGGGTACTAATAGCAGTGTGGAGAGAAAGGCGCATCCCAGATAACTAGAGAATAAGCATACTCGTGCCAGTGTACAAGAACAAAGGGGACATCCACAGCGGTGGGCAGTGCAGAGGCATCAAACTCCTATCACACTGCATGAAAGTTCTGGAGAGGGTGACTGATAAATGGATACGCAGAGTAGTAGAATGTAAGATGGGAGATGAGCAGTTTGGATTCAGATCAGGATGCAGCACAACTGACCCAATGTTTGCAGTAAGACAGTCCAATTGTGCATTCCTAGACTTAGAGAAAGCATATAGTGTTTAAATTATTTCTATATAATTGTGCTGTTACTGGTGGATAAAATCACATTAGAGAACCACGACAGATTGCTGCTCGCTATATTTTTATCTGTGACTGCATAACTGTCTGGGGTTTTTTTTCTAATGTTCTTCCAATTGGCTCAGTATCTGCATATACTAAGTAGTTGGTTCAAGACATTGTCCTGCATGCGGTAGCTATTTACTCAGTGTGTTTTTTATAATCTTTATAATATATATTTACCATCTCAAAAGTGCTTACTCCTCTGTACTCTTCTTTTCTAGACCTAACACCACTCTTAAGTATTCAACTGCGGTACCACTTTTAACATTCTTGTAAGAAAAGCGCAGTCCGGGTCTGAACTGTCTGCAAACAGCTACAGTTAACTTTGAGTATGTGTCTACCTGTTTGAGCCAATATTCATTTTCCCCTGGAGAGCACTCTGCTTTGGCTTGTAAGCAGCCCGCACCACACACACACACACACACACACACACACACACACACACATCTTCCACTTTCTCTTATTCCCTTCTGTTAGCAAATAATATCCATAACTGATCAATACTGTGTGTTTGTTAATTTAAACTATGACCACAGTAGCCTACTGATACAAGGTTATCCTGTTTTTCCACCTGAGAAATGACTTACAGTTTCAGAGCAGTCCTTGGTCAGTTGTGATTGTTTCTTAACACATACTTGTCTTTCCTTTGTGATTGTTTCTAACCCCCTCATACGGGCAACTAACAGGGTCTCTATCCGCTTCGCTCCCCACCCTGCCCCCTATTCCCTCCCACCCCCAGTGGTCCCACCTTTATTGCACTCAAACCCCTCCCATCTTTCCAATAGCCAACCACAGCACTAACCCAACACTACCTCCTCCATCTTCCCACTACTATCACACCTCCTCAACTAACATGTACAAGCATACCTTTCCTATGCTCACTGCATGCACTCTCCTTGCATATCTTACATCCTACCAAAGCTCCATCATTCCCCCACTCAACCACTACCACTGTACTACTACTCACACCACCATTCATGTCTCACCCACACTCATCTCCCCCCCACCAGCTCAAGAACCATCCCTGTGCACCCCCCACATATTCTACCAACTATATTACTCAAACATAAAGCATCCCTACAACTTAGCATAGTAACCCTCCCACCATACCTATTACCCACAGAGCACAATCATAAAGTTTCCCTTATAAACAAACACATTCAAAAACTGAGAAAACTAATAATCTCATGCATATCAAAACTAGCCCTAAGTGGAGACATCCACCCCAACCCTGGCCCTACCATCTCCAACCCCAATCCTCATAATCAGACTAGAAACCACAACTTCTCCCATTTTACAACCAATAGAAAGCCAAGTGACTTCCTTCTACTAAGCCTAAATATTAGAAGTATATCCAACAAAGTCCACGAACTCCATGCCACCATAGACTTGTACTCCCCAGATACAGTCATCCTGACAGAAACCTGGCTAAAACCTCACATTACCAGTGAGCAAATACTCCCTACAGGTTACGGCATACTAAGAGTAGACCGGCTAAACAAAAAAGGAGGTGGTGTAGCTATAATATTTAAACAGCATCTAAACATCCAGATCTTAAAGTCATCAGCTCCACAAATAGGCAATGAAGAAATAATATATACCAACCTCAAAATTAACCAAAACAAAACCATCAACATAATTGGATGCTACTTCCCACCTGGCCAAAACATCCCTCCACTAGAAAACCTCCTCAGCTGGTCTACCCACCATCTCCCCCTAGAAACTATCATCTTAGGTGATTTCAATATTGACTGGCAATCCTGTTCTGGCAACAATCCAACCCATCATGTACACCTTCATGGCTTCACCCAACTAGTCCAGTCACCAACCAGGATAAATAAAAACTCCAGCAAGCACACTACCCTGCATTGGATACTAGTCAGTAAGAGCCCCAGTCATATATAACAGGCTGCTTATCAGATAGCCTCAGTGATCACTCCCCAACATTCCTACTCAAAAAATACCTATACCAAGCTAAACCTGTCATCTACTGTCAAATACGTAAAAAACTAAACTTTAACCCACTCACATTCATCTCATCCCTCAAAGAATGTAACTGGCATCCTCTAAAGTACCTCAGTCTAGATGACGCAGTTGAATTTTTTAATACCACCTTCCTGAACATCCTTAATTACCATGCCCCCATAAGATTTTCCAGAACCAAAGCACAACCCTCCCCATGGTTACAGAAAACCACTAAGTCAGAAATGAAAAACAGGGATAAAGCCTGGGAGCACTGGCGCAAAACCAAAACCCCCTCAGCTAGACAGAAATTCCTAGAACTACGCAATAGAGTCAAAAAGCTAATAAAACAGGACAAATTCCAATACTACCAGTCTGCCCTAGACTCCTCACAACACAGCCCCAAACAGTTCTTGGTCCTCCATAAACTCTATCCTCCACCCAGGTAAAGTCAGTACCCCTCCTCCTAAAATCCCTCACTCCTCAGAAAATATTGCTACCTCATTCAACACACACTTCACCCAAACCATACTATCACTATCTAAACAACATTACGGCCCACCCTCCAACCCACACCTTCAACTAGTAATCTCCCCACTGCCTTCTCTTTTTCTCCTGTACCTACCTCCAACATAAAAAAACTCTTAACTAAACTTAAACCCACCAAATTAGCAGCAGACAACCTCCCAAGTAAATACCTACAAATCGCAGCTGATGCTCTGGCCTACCCAGTATCCATCTTGATTAACCGATCTCTGTCAGAAAGTTACGTTCCCACACTGTGGAAAGTATCACATATAATTCCCCTCCACAAAGGCGGACCCTCCACAGAACTAACCAATTACCGCCCCATAGCTATTCTCTCTCCACTCTCCAAAATACTAGAGAGATGCATACACTCTCAGGTCTCAGACTACCTCCTTACTAACAGCCTCCTTTCCAGTACTCAGCATGGTTTCCGACCAAACCATAGCACCACCACTGTCTTACTCTCCTTTACTAACACTATCCTTCAGCATAAATACAATGGCTATCTCTCCTCTGCTACTTTCCTAGACCTATCTAAAGCATTTGACATGGTCCCACACAAACAACTTATCTCTGTCCTCAGTAACCTATCCTTCTCACAATCAGTCACCTACTGGTTTCAGAGTTACCTGTCTGACCGCCAACAATCCGTTGTATGGCAGAATGACATATCTCCCCAACTACCTGTCTCCCTAGGGATTCCTCAAGGATCCATCCTTGGACCCCTACTCTTCTCTGTTTACACCAATAATCTAGCCTCTGCCACCAAACATGACACACTCATACAATACGCAGATGACTCGACCATCATCTGCTCAGCCCAGTCCCTACCCAAACTGCAAAAAGCCACACAGGAAGCCTTTTCCTCTGTTGAAACATGGTTATCCGATGCCCAATTAATACTCAACCCAAACAAAACTAAACTACTCATCTTCCAACCCACCAAACATACTCAAAACAACTCTCACTTTAACATCACAGCAAAAGACAACACCACTATATACCCAACTGAACACACCAAATTGCTAGGAGTGGAAATAGACAATAAACTAAAATTTGACATTCACATATCCATGACCATAAAAAAAGTCCACAAAAAACTAGGAGCGTTATACAGAAATAAGCAATTTTTCACCAAAGCAGCAAAGATTTCAATAGCAAATTCCCACCTTATCTCCACCCTACTTTATGCCTCTTCAATATATACCAACCTAAGGCAATGTGATCTAAACAAGCTAGAGACCTGCTACAACAAAATCGCCAAATTTGCCACAGGGGCATCCTACCATAGTCACCACTGTCTCTCACTTGCTGAACTGGGCTGGCTTGAACTCCCTCACCTCCTTCAGTGGTATCAACTCTCACTCGCCCACAAACTAGTAAACCATCCACTAAATGTCCCATCCCTCCAGAATCTACTCCAACCCTATCGCACCACCAGACCACTAAGATCCAGCAACAAAAATCACTTGCAGATCACTAAAGCCAATAACTCTGCTGGTGAAGCACTATTCTCTTGCGCCATAGCCAAATTATGGAACTCACTCCCACCCACAATTACCTCCGTACCATCATGCACCCACTTCAAAACTTTACTAAAAGCACACCTAAAAACATGCTGGCTATGCCCTTGCAACTCCCACTCTAATCTCATCCACCCCATCCAACCACTACCTTTCTTTCCACTCCATTAACTACCTTGATTATAGCAAGCTCAGATGCTCATAAGCCTAGTACTTATTATACAGCAGGAACTTCTCATTGTAACATTTGTTAATGTCTGTTATGTACTTTACAGATAAAGATTCTAGTTGTCTACTGATGTACTATGTTCTTCATCTGTAAATATGTTGTAAGTAATTGCTATGTTAAATTGTTAATTGCTATGTAATCCAATGTAACTACTGTCTGTTTATTTTACTGTGGAGATTTTCTCCCCGGGCCTCTGCTGAAAATGGACCTACGTCGGTCAGACACTCCCGGTCAACAAATTTAAATAAATAAATAAATAAATATGACAAGGTCCCAAGAAAACTAATCTGGGCAGTACTGCGGTGGAAGTCCCAGAAACATAGGTAGAATTAGTGCAGACTATGTACAAGGACCCAATGACTCAAGTACAAACAGTGTTTGGCCTCACACAGGGGTTCTCATTGGGAGTGGGGGTACACCAGGGTTCAGCTCTGAGCCCACTGTTGTTCATACTGGTGATGGACTACATCAGCAAACAGGTCAGAGGGGACAGATCAACAAAGCTGCTGTATGCAGAAGATGTGGTATTACAGGCAGACTCTGAGCCAGAACTTCAGCAAAGGATAGGAGACTGGAATGCAAAATTGAAGGCACATGGGATGAAACTAAGTGCAGATAAGATAGTGGTAATGGCAGCAAACTGGGGAAATCAGAAGAAACTGAGAATAGAGATAGAAGCGAAGATAGTGGAACAGGTAAACAGCTTGAAGTATCTGGGAGAGGTGGTGGAGGAGAAAGGAAGTCTGAATGAAGAGGTCAAAGCTAGAACCAGAGGGGCTGCAGCCAACTGGCATAGAGTGTTAGGTGTAGTCTATGACAGAAGAATGCCAAAGAAGCTGAAAAGTAAGATGTACAAGACAGTGGTGTGACCAGTACTACTGTATGGTACAGAAACCTGGGCAGTAAAGGCAGAACAGTTGAAGAAGCTAGAGGTGATGGAAATGAAGTGCCTGAGAAGGGTGGTAGGATTCATGCTGTGGGACAGATGAAGAAATAAGGACATAACAGCAGAAGCCAGAGTAGCTCCAGTTGCAGAAAAGATCAAAGAGAACAGATTATGGTGGTTTGGACACGTGCAGAAAAGAGGACGACAATCTGGTGAGGAAGATTTGAGACAGACAGGAAGAAGGTTAGCAGAAGTGAGGACATCTAGCAAAGAGGTGTATGGATTGTGTGAAAGAAGATCTGTGACATGTTCATAGGTTGGTACTAGGCTATTGGCCCTAGGGCCTATACAAGCCTAGCCAAAACAATTCCCTGGATATTTCTTCCCACAATATTTACTTACCTGGACCCCTGTCTAGCAGGGCGACTGACATGATTCCCGGGGAGAATTTCCTATCTCCCATCCAATTGTCAAGGTTCCTTTTGAAGAGGGCCAAGGAGGCGCTCTGCTTGACATGTATGGGCAGTCAATTCCAGAGTATGGGGAGTCCCTGGGTCAGGAACCTATCCCTCCAGCATGTTTTGTTTATTGTGATGACAAGGTTTAGATCCCTGGAGCGTGTGGCTCTGAGGGATTGGGATTTCTTTAAGTGTAGCATGTCCAACAGCTCAGGGTTTGACATGGTCTTGTATGTTAAGCAGAGATTGGCTCTAAGTAGACGATATGCCATAGAGTACAGCTGGAGTTTTTTTAGACAGCATATGAGCATCTGCTTTAGGCCTGTGATTCTTTTAGTGAGGTATTTCTGCGGCCTTTCCAGCTGTTGCAGATGTCTTGTGAGGTACATACCAAATGGGGCGTTGTACTCTATAATGGGTCTAATGAGGGATGAGTACAGTGGGACAATGACCTCCTTTTTTCTGGATGAAAAGCCCTTAGAGATGAGGTGTGCCACATAGAAGGATTTCCTGACTGTTGTGGCGATGTGGTTATCGAAGGTGAGACCACTGTCTATCTGTATCCCTAAGTCTCTCATCACACTTTCAGTGTTTAGTGTACTGCCACCTATGTGGTAATTCATGGGTACATGTTTTTTTCCCAAAGGGGATTGCTATACATTTCTTGGCATTAAGCTTGAGCCCATGACTCTGGCACCAAGCATCTGTTTCTGTAAGGCCCTTTTGTAGAATATCCACATCATTTGGGGATTCAATAATGGCTCCCAGTTTGCAGCCATCTGCAAACTGGGAGCCATTATTGAATGGATCCCAGTTTGCAGTCATCTGTGAACTTTGTTAGCCAGTCCCTTAGTGTTGGCCTGTACTTCAGGGTAGTAGATGCCAAACAAGAGCAGTCCCAGGAATGAACCCTGAGTTACTCCACATGTCACTTGTCTGGAGCTGGATTTGGAGTCGGCTACTTTTACAGTCTGGGTTCTGTCAGTAAGCCAGTTGACAACCCATTGAGTGACATAGGGATTTATGGCCAGCTTAGTAAGTTTATCTATAATTCCAGAGTGAGGGATGGTGTCAAAGGCCTTGGCGAGGTCCAGATATGCTGTGTGGACCGCCTTACCCTCATTCACAGCTCTAGAGACTGATTCAAAGAAGTCAATCAGGTTCAGGAGACAAGATCGGCCCTTCACAAACCCAAACTGGGTGGGGTCCAGTGTTTGAAGTTTGCCAATGTCTTTGTTTATAAGTTCCATGATAATGCATTCTGTGCTCTTGCAGATCAGGCTCGTCAGACTGATGGGAAGGTGGATCCCCCCTTGTGGAGTGGGATAACTGTAGCTGTGCACCACTCAGTGGGCATGAAGGCTGAGGTGAGGCTATGATTAAACATGACACTTAGGTGAGGTGCCAGTTCATTCTGTAGTTCATGTAGTACACAGTCTGGGATGTCATCTTGTCCCATGAATGCTGTATTCTTAGCTTTGGAGAGTGCGGTTTCTACCTGTGTGGCCGTGATTACCGGAATTTGGCAATCTTTTGGTATTGAGATGGGCCCTTTAGGGGGTGAGAGGGGGTGAAGTTTGCAGTAAATCGATCTGCCAGGATACTGGCAATATCCTTGGGATCAGTATATTTAATGACTTTCTGTTTTAGCTCAGAGCAGATCTGAGCATTGCCATTTAGATTCTTGACATAACTATAGAATGCCTTGTGGTTGTCTTTGGAGATCTTTATTTTCGTAACTAGCTTTGGAGGATTTTATGAGTGATCTCAACTTCTTACTGAGGCTGTTAAGGGAGTTTTTTGCATCCTGGGATTTTCCTCTTTTCTGCAACAGTTTCTTCCTTTTGTTGTATAGTTTGTTTATAGCAGAGGACAACCAGATTGGCTTCCTTTTTTTGGAGGAGAGCATCTTGGTTCTATTTGGGATGGCACGATTAATGCACGAGTGGATGTGCTCGTACAGTGCCTTAGTGTAGGATTCAGCAGTCGAACTTTCAGATCCCGTCTGCATGGGTGTCATGAAGTTTGTCATTTCTGACTTCAGTAGCATGAAGTTGGCTTTGGAAAAGTTTTTTATGGAGATTTCCTTACTGGGGGGTGGGGGTGGGATGTGGATGTCAAGGGTGATTTGCTTATGGTCAGACCTGACCAATGAGGGGGTGACCACTGGTGTGGAGCATCTGTCTCCCATGTTGGTAATGACCAGGTCTAGGATATTGGAGCCCCTGGTGTGACAATGGATTAGTTGATCCAGGGCATTGGAAATTACGAATTCCAAGAACCATTGGGAAAAGATGGTGCCCAAGTAATTTTCCCAGTTAATGGCAGGGTAGTTGAAATCACCCAGTATTAGGGTGTTTGGTTGTATCTTAATATTTTCCAGTATGTTTAGAAAGGTGTAGTGAGAATCTTGGGGCATGGTGGGGGATCTATAGCAAGCTACAATTTGAATTGCAGTCTTACCTAGTGTTAGTTGCACCTGGAGAATTTCAGATGCATTGTGTTGGGCAACTAGCCTGGAGGTGTGAATATCCTTGGTGAATATGGACACTCCTCCACCTTTAGTGTTTCAGTCTTGGTTTGGTGGCCAAAAAGTATGGTAAGAGTTGTAGCCTGGTATTGCAGGGGTGCTCTCTGGAGCCTTGAACCAGGTCTCAGTTACTGCACAGATATCGATGTACTCCATTTTTAGGAGTGCCTCAAGATAGTGCATTTTAAGGTTTAGACTTCTAGTATTGAGTAGAATTACCTTCAGATTTTGCATGCTTGTATCTGTTATGGTGGTAGTTTTTGTCCTTTGAACCTTGCCTAAAAAAGGCACTATAAGGGTGGCAAGAGCTTTAGCCAGTAACCTGAATCCCAGGGGTGACAGGTGCAGACCATCTCTGGCAAAGCATCGTGGTTTGTCGATCATGTCTTCCCAGGCAGACAGGTACTGGATCCCCTTTGAATGACACCAGAAGCTTAACCAATTGTTGAAGTCAATCATTTTGTCCTTATACTGTGGTATAATTCTGGGCGAAGGCAGGATGCTACTCAGGGCTAGGGTCATACCTGCCTGGGCCACATGATCCAAGAGCTCTTCCATGTCTCTTTTCATGTAGTCCAGGTAGTTACGTCTCAAATCATTCACTCCAACATGGACAATGACAGAGTCATATTTGTACTTGTTGTGGAGTGACTTGAATGCATGTGTTCTGTGGCGGATCCTGGCACCCGACAGGCAGCTGACTGTAATTTGTTCAGCCTGGTGAGTGGGACATCAGTGTGCCTGACTATAGAGTCACCTATGACTAAAGTGTTGGGTACATTGTCTTGCCTTAGGGGTTGTTGTTGGGTGGCACACCGGTGTTGTGAGCTATGTGTCATTTTGGTTGTGACTGGTGTTTGTTTGCATTTCAGCTTCGGAGGTCCTTGTTGCTTGGGCAGGTTAATGTTACTCCGCATATGTGGGTTTAGTGTTGCTATGTGTGGGTGTTGATGCTGTGGGTTTTGAAGGGCTGTGTGTTGCTTGAGGTGTAGTGCAGGTGTTAACCTTCTCCTCTTGACTGTCTAGCACAATCTTGGCTGGAGAGAGCTTTGCTTTAAGTTTGGCTATGTAAGTGTATCTCTCACAGGTTGTAGTGTTGGGTGGTAGGAAGAGGGGGTTGTTTGTGTACATGAGGCAGTTGCTGCATTGCCCCAGTATGCCCAGATTCACCAGGTGGACAGGAGAAATCACCGGAAGCTGACCCTTGGACATGCCTGTTTAGGTGCTTTTTTTGTAAAGTACAAGAGCTGTTTTCCCTTACCTTTGCAAAGTACTTTGCAATTATAGGCTGTTTACTGCCTACAATTATCTTCTCCTTATTGACAAGGAGAGTTGAGTGCTTGTATCAGTTTAAGGCTTCCTAGTGTTTTCCAGCAGGTTATAGAGCAAGTGCTAGTCAAAGAGGTTCAGATTTTAGTGCTACTACTAAGAAACCAGCTAGTTCTAAGAGAAAATTTGAAGAGCAGACTTTCTGACACCTGGAATAGTTTAACCGTAGCCCCATGGTGCTGCATGATGTGATAAATGTGCAAACACACATGTTTTTTAAGCCAGAAAGTTGAAAGGGATAGAAATCATCCCAAAAAGGCTAATAAAATTACAATTTCAGAGCTGGAAACCGCTCCTCTAGTGTTAGATAGGCAGTACAATGCTCACCACTCCCACTGGTAAGCAGTAGGACTTCCCTCTACCACAGCAAGGTCTGGATAGCTCAGAACACAGAAAATAAAGTCCTGAGACCAGCAAAGCCTGGGATCTGGACTATACTACCTAGGAAAGGCGGGAAACGAGTAAACAAGATAGTATTTTTTGTTTTTTTGTTTCTTTTTTGGTTAAAACAGGCTAAACAATGCAACAATACAGTAAATAAACACAGAAAAGGCTAGTGCACTTGAGTGTGTAGCCCTAAACAGTAAATGTAATTAAAACTCTACAAAATTAGCAATTTAAAACTTTTTAAATGAAGCAAGGCAAGTGCACAACTGAAAAATGATTTAAGAGGCAGTAATACAGTAGAATAAGCAGGTAGTCTACATATACAGAGAAGTTTATATATACAGAAAAGCAGCTAAAACACACTTAAACAAGTCAGATGCAGTGCAACCTAGAGCACTTGAGTTGTAGCAATATTAAGGCAAATACAGTTTTAATAAATGCACTATACTCTATATTTCCAAAATGTTTGAGAAGTACAGTCAGGCATGAGTGTTGAAGAAGGCAGGAGTGTGGCACTGAATTGAGAGAGTTGGTGACAATTAACACGATACCCTGACCCCATGTAGAAAAATGGGACTGATGATGATGATGATCACCATATTCCCATTTGCAGACATTATATGTTGCATATTTTCTTTTGTATATTTATCATCAATCCAACATTATGTAAATTGATTAATTCCTGCCTTCCCTTAAGCCTGACTCCTCCTCCTCCTCCTCCATAGAAAAAGTGGAAATAGTGGGAACAATACATGCAGAAAAATGTTTTGGAGGAGAAATGAGGATTAAGAAAAAGCATGAATTGATTAATATAATATTGCTTAGATTATAATTCACATCTGTTGTCACATATCACATAATGTATGTAAATGTGAATATGGTTTGATTACTTTTATGTAACTATAAGTTTGCCTATGTTACAAGCAATAATTCAATAAAGGTGTTAAAAAGATTAGGTAACAAAAAAAAAATCCCAAAATTCAAATTGCTTACTTTGCAAAAAAGACTTCCCACAATCTTCCAGGGTGCCTGTATGGTCAACAAGACCTTAATGACTCTTACCTCCATTTCCTCATAACAGACAGTCACACAAGGTACATAAGATTAGCAGCAACAGGTTCTCACTTGCTTTTCTGTGTTTTACCATTTGGGCTATCTTCAAGTTCTGCACCCAGTGTTTTCACAAAATATGTAGCTCCTCTGATAACACATTGCAAAACTCTTGAGGGTTCATATTTACTCCTTCTTAGATGACTGCTTGATTCAGGGAAGATCCACATCAGAGATAATAGATGTTTTACAGATCACCATAGACTGCTTTCAGAAGGTAGGTCTCACCCTTAAATCTTCAAAAATCTCAAACTCTTACTCAAACAAGTATCCTCTTTCCAGGTGCCCTCATAGATTTGGTTCAACAGAAAGACTTCCTCTCCAAGACAAGATTATTTTCTAGACAGGCTATCTGACAAGACAGCTTCCAAAGCAACTCTTTACTGCAGCAGAATTCCTTTAAGATACTAGGGTACATGGCATCCTGCTTACTCATTTTTTAAACACCTTTATTGACTTATCACTTGTGACATAGGCAAATTTACATTTATATAAAAGTAATTAAACTGTATTAACAAGTTCACATTTACAAGCATTATACTTCACATATACTGCTATATATCATATAACTTAAGCAACAGTACATAAATTATTCAATTCCTGCCACCTTTTTTTGTTTAAACAAGAAACAACCTTATTAAACCATCACTTATGACACAGGCAGTCATACATTTATATAAATGAGAACAAACCACACCGACACAATCCTAGTTGCAAGCATTTTACATCACAAACTATACTGATACACTCCCATTTGCAAGCATTATACATCACTTATAATCTACCCAGTCATTTTCAATCAAACATTACATAGCTCATTTAAGTCCTGCCTTCTTTTAAACCTCATTTCTCCTCTGTATGTATTGTTCCCACAAGTCCTATTTTTTCCTATGTAGATTGCTCTTACCCTCTTCTAAAGATCTCAGTTCCAGTTGTTTTATCGCTGTTATTATATTCGTTACTTCTAATATAGTTGGTTTAGATTTTGATTTCCATTTTCTAGTAACTGCTTTTTTGGCAGCCACCATAATTAGACACAGCAAGGCCTTATCATGTCTAGGCAATTCCAATTCTGTATCATAGCTCACAAAAATCATCTCCCTCGTCACACTAATCTGCCCACCCAGCATCTCCGACAGTGCATCCCACAGGGAATCCTTAAAGTCCACCAACTCACGATGATCCCAGAAAATATGTTCCCAATTACCTCATTCTTCCCTGTCACGCCTCCAACATTTGCTGTCTACCTGAGGAAAAATTCTCTGGAGTGTACTTAGGGTATAAAAAATAGCTATGTAAATATTTCCAAGCAAAAATTCTAAATCTTCTAGATTTTGTTGCATATTTTGGAGACATACATATATCTTCCCATTGTTTTTTTGTGATATGGTTATCTATTCTCTATTCCCAATCCTTTTTAACTTCCTCTGACTGAGTCTTATAGTTATCATGCAATATTTTATATGCTGTACTAATTATTCCTTTTTTAATGGCAGCTTCTGTTCTAGATTCTACTAAAAACTCTACCAATGTTGGTCTTTCATTTAGGACCCCCTATTTCTTTCCCTTTGCCTATACTCTGATATCAATCCTTGATAGGAAAGGCAATCTCTAACCTGCAGTCCAAATAAATTCTTGACCTCTTCCCATTCTATCATCTTTCCCTATCTAGTTATTTGCTCCTAATACCTTGGTTCCTTTGCCAGTTTTCTCCAATAAATTCCAGCACCCTCTTGCCTATTGTCTGTATCCCTAATTGTAGTCATCACTATCAGCGGAATCTCCTTTCTCCATTCCTGTGTTGACTTGGTTCTTAGGATACTTTCTGCTACTTTATGGATATGATATTCTTTATGGTTATTTTTATCCCTCCTTAAAGGCCTGCATCCAAACTCCTTGTCTCTCCTTGTTTCTTGAGCTTCCCCTGTTTCATCAACATCTCTTTCCACTTTGAATTTATAGTTTTCTGCTTGGGCTATGTACACAAGCTTAACTTTGTAGCTCTGAAATAACCCTTCAACTCAGGTAATTCCAGTCTGCTCTGTTCTACTGAAAAAAATCAGCTTATCCCACTTGACTCTTGCCTTCTTCCCCTCCCAGATAAAGTCATTCAGCTCTTTATTAATTCCTATTCACAACTTCTCCTCTGGTTGATACAAATATACCTGACCTGTGTATAAGACTAATGGGACTAAAATATTTTACCTGTTTGTATCTTACTATTCATATCCATATAACAAAGTTTCCATTTTCTCATTTCTGTATTATCTTTTGTTTAGTCTCTTCCCACATATTCTTAGCTGCCGCACCAGAATAATTTTAATCCATACTACTAAATGCTTAATTTTATCATGTCCTCATAAATATGGATATTGCTGAACCAATTCATATGTGGGTACATAATTTAAAGCCATTGCCTTTGTAAATTGTTTTAGCTTCCTTAATTTTGTATCCCAAAAAGATTTGAAACTGTCTCAAAATGTTTCAAAACACTGCAATGTCTCTTTCTGGTTTTGTCAGGTATGAAATAATATCATCTGCAAACATATTGCATTTTTCCTGACTGCCCTACTAATTATATCCTTGAATTTCATACCAATTATATGTTTGAATTTCTGAGTCTCTTTTTCTCTTTGCCAATGGTTCTAAATATAATGCAAATAACAAAGAGGAAAGAGGACACCCCTGTCTGGTTCCTCTGCTCAAGCAGAAATTATCAGAAAGGACCCCACCCAATTTAATTTTAGCTGCCTCCGATCTCCCATATATCCTCCTAATCAACCTTATAACTTTTTTTTCAAGAAATGCAAATGCTTCCATTGCCCTGCTCATAAAATTCCAGCTTACTGCTTTCTCTGCATCAAGACCCACCAACAACAATGGTATTTTCTTACATTCTGCTTCCCTCTGGATAATCAATGTTCTGTTAATGTTGTCAAATCTTTGCCCCCCCCCCCCCACCACAACACCACACTGATCCATGTCTATCAATTTTGGCATTACTTTTTCCATTCTTTTAACCATTATAGACATGAGCACTTTATAATCATGGTTTAGTATTGAAATGGGCCTATATGAAGCTGGATCTGATGGATCTTTGCACTCTTTAGGTATTACAGCTACCACTGCTTTTTTCCGGGATGTTGGTACTTTTCCTCTTAAAAATTCTGTTGAACAAAACCTTCCAGATCTTTTATTATTTTTCCCCTCCTACCTTCCAAACTTCTAGAGGAGTACCATCTATTCCTGGAGACTTTCCTGTCTATTTGGTTATGCATCACAGTTTTTATCTCATCTGTTCCTGTCCTGTTAGTAATTGAGCCTCATCTACTTCTAACCTTGGCATATTTAATTCTTTTATAAACATTTCCATTTGTATCTTTGCTTGATTTCCATATTTATCTGCTATATATAGACCTTCACAGACTTTCCAAAATATTTCTAATACCTCTACAGGATCTCTTGTTACCTTCCTTGTTATAGGCTCCCTAAGCTTGGTGATAGCCCTTTCTATTTTCTGTTGCATGAGTCATTGTGCTAAACATTTTTGTGCTCTAGTTTATTCTGCAGATGATGCTTTTCTTGTTCTGTGAGATTCCCTACTCTGCAATACTTTAACATTTTTCAGTCCTTCTAAATAATTATTGTTTCTTCTTAACCATAGCTTCCTTTCCTTTATTTCCACCCTATTTTTAAACTTTACCTTAATTTTATCTCACTCCCTAGCTATAATTTCAGAAGTAATTTTTATCCTTTCAAATAGGTCCTGAATAATCTCCACTACCCATTCCTTAAATTGTTTTCTTTTCAACAGATAAGAAGGAAAGCGCCAGTGTCTCATTTTTATTTCATTACCCTGTATTTTTATTTTAGTTAGTATTGGCACATGATCTGAAATGTAAATTCTGTCTAGCCTAGCCCAGTTTTTATATTTTGGGGAATGACATTTAAATTCAGTCTGAGCTCCTATTACTTAATTCACAGCATCCATGCCAAATATTTTCATAAATTTCTTCAAAAATCTACCCTCCTTTGTTATATCTTCCCTTCTGGGCCCCCAGACAATCTTCAATGCTGCAAATCAAATTCCAGTCCCTACCTATAAGTAATATTCCTTGATGAAAACTGATTATCTCTCCCAGAATTTTATTAAGCTCCATTATAGCAGTTTTAGGTGGAATATAAATACATGCCAGTGTAATCCTTTTCCATTGCCAGTAGCCCCTTAGCACTACAAATCGGCCATTACTATCTTTTTTATCCTCTTCTATCACCATTGGAGCTCCTCTTGCAATTAATATAAGTACTCCTCTGTTCCTTTGTTCCAGATATTCTGCTGAATAATGACCCTAAAACCCTTTCTTTATCAAATTCACATGTTCAGTTCTTTCCAAGTGTGTATCCTGTACCATAGCTATTTCACTCTACATTTTTAATTTAGTTCACTATTTTTCTTTTTTTTTTGTATTTATCTGTGAGAGCACTGTTTAAAGACATTACAGAAAGCATTACTGTATTTAAAAAGTTATTATTCCCACCTCTTACGTATAACAGCTTTTTTGTTAAATGTCTAGTTTCAGCTTTTGTGTTACATGCATACACTGTTTGGCAGGTTAAACTTTTATATAGTTGTTTCTTGTCCTATCCATTTGAGTCTATATAACATCTTATAAAACATTTTGTTTTATTGAAAGCCCACAAAAAAAACCCCTAAAAACCTATTAATTTTAAACTAACACACATAACTATGTACATCTTCAAATATTGAAGTTTTACCCTCCTAATAGGAACAAACATCCTAAACTGGCAGCCACACTCATACTTAAAAGAAAGGTTATATATGCTAAGACACATGGTACAGCCTGTGCTTCTCCTAAGTGCTGTTTTTGTCTTAACTTTGTAGCTTTCCCTGCTGGGAAAACCCCTGAATGCTTTCAGAGAACATTATCTCCTAGCCAGTTTCTCTTTTCTTTTTTTCCCCACAGCCAATCATTCTCCACCAGACTGTAACAAATTTCTCTTTATCATATTGTCTACATGGAGACATGAGAACCAGACAGTCAATTTTTCATTATCAGATTGTCTGCATGGAGACATGAGAACCAGACAGTCAATTTCTCTTTATGAGATTTTTTCCATGGAGACATGAGGGCTAGAGACAGAATTGCTACTAAGCATACATACATTAATTTGCTAGAAAATAGCCCCATAATCGTCAATATTCTTTTTAATTTACTTGCTTTCTCTTAAAACATGTTACTAAATCAATCTAAGGTCCTTAATCCAGTCATTCTGCCATGCAAGAATGAGAAAAAGCACATTCATTTTTCTTTTGTTGTGTTATTTTTCTACAGTTTTTTTTTTACTTTGCAGTGCCTATATTTCTTAAAACTGAAGAAGAAAGAGAGAAGGGAGAAATAAATTAAAAAAGAAAAGCAGCATCTATTTGCAATCCCCATTACACTTAAAAATAACTGAAAAAAATGTACTTTATAGCGTGCAAAGAAAACCATACACAAAAATCGTACTATTAAGAAGAAAAATGTTTTCTTTGCTTACAGTTAATGTTCTCCCATCTCTTCCTCTCCCCAAAGCATTTTTCAGAACATTAACGACATGAAGTGGGGCATATACTTTAGAGTCCCCCAGTAGTCCAACAAATTCTGAAAAGTCCAATATTTCCAGATTTTCTCGTTCTGTCATATTTCACAAATATAATTATTGCATTGTAATCCCACATTAAGTTGTTGGTTTTATTACTGTTCATCTCCATCTCCTACATCCTGTCTCTGCTTCATTTCCAATGTACTCTCAATTCTTCTAGTCAATTCTCATGCTCCCTTCCTTCTCTCCACATTTTCCATTTAAACGTTGGAAAAGGTTCCACAGGTACAGTTTTTCTGTGGCCTTTATTTCCAGAAGAACAAGAACCTAAATCTCCTTCTGTTTCACAGCTCACTTTTTGTTGGACAAACTTTTGTATTTCCTCCTTAGCATGTACTTCTTGGGTCTATATAAGAACATTGAATATTTAACAATTCAAATCACTAAAGGTCGACCTTTAGTGATCAAACTGTTAAAACATAGAATGTTCAGAAAAAAAAAATAAAAACAACAACAAAAAAAAACTAAATGGTGTAGGCAGGGGGGCAAGCCCCCCTGCATCCCCCACACCCCCCGCTACTTAAATATACCAAATCCGAGACTGCACTACATTGAAGTAAATGGAAATCTCCCCTTACGGAGATTACCGTTTACTTGTTCGATGTTCTGCAGTTTCACTATTCTCGTGTCGACAATGTCAGATTCAACATTGTCAGCTTTTGAGAATTTAATATAAACCTGTACTTCATCAAAAAATGATTTTGTCCCTCAAGGGAAGAATCCCTTGAAGACAGCTGTTTACATTCCCTGAATAGTGGAATGAATTTACTCCTCATTTACCTGGTATACAATGAGTAATTATTCTCCTCAAACACTCTGCTGTCTCCCACTTTTAGTATTTTGTCCTTCTGCTACATTTGTGTCAGAATCAACTCCTGCTGGTAGGACTGCATCTTTACTACTAAAGGTCTAGGTTGTTTCTCATAGCCAGGTTTGGAGGATACACAGTATATGCCCTTTCAGCTAACATATCCTGCTGTGGAATACCAGTCTAGTTGCTTATTTGTGCTTTCATAAAATTAATGCAGTTTGTTCCTTCCAGCTTATCTAGTATAGCTGAAAATCTCAAGTTTTCCCTATGTGCTCTGTCCTCTAATTCTATTATTTTTTGCAACATCTCTTCAGGAGGAGTCTCATATTCAGTCAGCCTTTTCTTCATTTCACCCTGTGATTTTTGCAGCTTTATCACTTTATCTGAATATCTATTTAAAGCTTTTTCCATTTTTTTCTTGCCTTTTTTTTTGTTTATGTTTATATACTCCATCAGTGTTTCATTTGTTTCATTTATTTCAACCAGGTCTGTGTGCAGTTGTCTTAAATTTTCCTGTAGGTTACTAGAAGTCATGTCTGGAGGTTGCATTGCTTTTTGCTGAACAGCTGCAAAACTTTCCCCAGTCAGTGTTTCTTCCTTTCTTTTTGTTGCTGATTTTTTTTTCCAGGTGCTCTGTATTTCATTTTTTCCTGGCATCTAGGCAGTACACTTACTCAATGTGCAGCCAACTTGGTAGACTGCATCCTGCTTACTCACAAAGTTATACATGAGGAAAACTTCAGTGGTTCCTGAAAAATGCTTGGGAACAGCATTCACAACCTTTGGAAACCCTGATGCCTCTCCTTACATGCCTGAAAAAGGAATTCCTATGAAGAAAGAACACCATATGGAGGAACCCTGGGGTGAATTTTTCTTTACCAGAAGCAGATAGACCATCACCACAGACAGCTTAGACATAGCTTGAGGGGTCTGCTTAGGTTCCTTGAAAGTGCAAAGTCTTTGGTCCCTTCAGCAAAGAAAGCTGTATATAGATCAGAAGGAGCTATTAGCAGTCTACCTGGCTGTAAAAACCTTTCAACAGAACTTAAGCACAGGGACCTTGCAAATCTTTAGAGACAACACTACTGTGATGTGATACATAAACAAGCAAGGGGAAACTCTGTCATAACCTCTGTGCAGCCTTAACAGAAAAATTTGGATGCTGTCTCAAGAAATAGGGCTAACCCTCATAGCTTTTTATATTCCAATTCAGAACAATACCCTGGCAAATTCTCTGTGCAGGGACCTTCTAGACCCCAATGAATGTATGCTGAAGAGAAAGGTCTTCCTGGACCTAATCATACAGTGAGGGATCCCCTCAACAGACCTGTTCGCCTCTCACCACAACAAATAACTAAAGAAGTTCCGCTCCAGAACTCAACAGATAGAAGCTTGGAAAATAGATGCATTCTCCTTCAGGTGGACAGACTGGTTTCTGCATGCTTTCCCTCCCTTACCTCTGATCCCCGGGCACTGACAAAAAATGGGTCTATATTATATTGTCGATGGGTAAAAATGTCGACTCTCACTTGTTCGACAAACAAATTGTCAAACTACAAAATTAGCGAACGGCCAAATCACCGATTTTATTCCAGCAGAAAGAAATCGGTTGGCTGTTCTCTTACACCTGCCCTTTCCCTGACTGTAGTACGGTCTTGGAGTTAGAATATTTAGTTAGTGGGGGTGTGGGGGGGGGGGTGAAGCCTCCCACTTAAATATATTTGTTTATGTGTGCCTTTGGTGTTTGGACAACTGATTTATTTCCGTTGGAAAGAAATTGGTGATTTGGCCGTTCGCTAATTTTGTAATTCGACATTTTGGTGTAGAACAGGTGAGAGTCGACATTTTTTACCTGGAGACAATATAATATAGACCCCAAAATAGCAGGGCAGACAGACCATTAAAACACAAACTTGTAGATTAAAAATGACTTTACTAACCAGGAAAATAAATTTAAACAATACATATTAAAAGCAGAAGGTTTTCCCACAAAGGGTACTTATCTGCCTAGCAATGAACATGCACATGCTGACCACTGATCCTCAAAAACTCAAAAAGAAGCACTGTCATTAATGGTAAGGAAGCTCTGAAGGGCTTGGTGCCCAATCCAATCATTTTGACAGCACAGCAAGCTGTCTAATGGTTTGAGCATGTGTAAGGTGCCCTGAAGCTTTGGAAGTTGGCTGGATATTATATCCTTGGAAGATGTAACCCACATAGCTAATGCTACCGCAGCAGTGATCAATGTGATGAACATCTCTAGTTATACTGACTTGATAAGATCTCTTTTTAACTGTGTAGCTCTGAAATACCCCTTCAAATTGGGTAATCCCAATTTGCCCTGTTCTGGAAGAATCAGCTTATTCCACTTGACTCTTGCCATCTTCCTGTCCCAGATAAAGTCCTTCAGCTCTTTATTAATTGCTATCCACAATTTCTCTGGTTGATAAAAATATGCCTGACTTGTGTACAAGACTAAAGGGACTAAAAACATTTTGACTGCTTGTATTTCACTATCCATATCCATATCCATATAACAAAGCTTCCATTTTTTTTCAGTTTTTGTATTATCTTTTGTTTAGTCTCTTCCCACATATCCTTAGGTGCCACACCAAAATCATGTTTAATCCATACTCCTAAGTACTTCATTTTATCATGTCCCCATAAATACTGATATTTATTTTATTTTATTTTTATTTTATATTTGTTTACTGGGAAAATCCAACTGGACACATGTCCATTTTCAGCGAAGGCCCAGGGAGAAAAGCTTCACATGAAACAAAAGACAAATCAGAGATAACTAGTATCAGTACCTTACATACAAGTAGTTTACATAAAGTTAATTTACATACAGGTAGCTTACATACAAGTAGTTTACATACAGGTAGTCTTTAGTCTTTCTGGTTATTTCATTTGTAAGATTGTAATGTACACAAAGCTACAATGATTGGCACATGGGTTGCAAAGGTCCATGAGATTTGAGGTTAATTACCATATTAATAAGTCTAAGCATCACAACATTATGTCACCTTATTATCTTTAGGAACAAGAAGTACAACAACATTATGTGAGAAGTACAACATTTGGTTTTATTACAACACAATGCTTTACCTAGGAAATAGGTAGGGAGAAATTAGATAAGATGGCTAAGGGTTACTTTGTATCTTAAATACAGCAGTTTGAGTACTGCTTGGCTTGCAGGGGCCTATATAATAGATAGGACTAGAGGCTAGTGTTAGAAACTGTAGTTAATCAGGCGCAGAACAAGGGCACAGCCATTTGTTTAACAGTTGTTTTTTAGGGTTGTTTTAAACTGGACAAGAGATATAATGGATGTAATATTGTCTGGCAGTGCATTCCAGATTTTTCCAATATAATTTGAGAAGAGGGAGCACCCCGCTTGTTTTTTGCTTACAACGATTTTTATATGGTGTTTGTTAGTGGACATTAACATTCTGTTAGTGGCATACTGCTGAAGTAAAGTTTGTAGGGCAGGTATTTTTTCAGGTTCATATAGTATTTTGTGGGCCATAGTTAACTGGTTATAATACAGGAGGTGTGGGAGCTCAAGCCAGTTGAGTTGTTTGAGAGCCACACAATGGAGGGCTCTTGCAGCAAATCTGGCAATTTTGTTGTTGCAAGATTCAAGTTTTGCTAGCTCAGATTTCTTTAGGTTCACGAGTATGGGGGCTGCATATAGGAGAGTAGAGATTAGGTGGGACTGGGCAATGGTAGCTTTAGTATTTTGGGTGAAGTACTGTTTATTCTTATATAGAGTTCCTAATTTTTTGCGTACTTTTTTAAACGTTTGTGAAATATGAATGTCGAACCTTAAGTTGCTGTCAATTTCGACACCTAAGAGTTTGGTATGTGGAGTTGAGGTGATAATGGTAGTGTTTAGTGATGTAATGTTAAAGGTATTAGTAGTTAAGGTTGATTTAGTGGGATGGAAAATCATAAGTTTTGTTTTTTTGGGGGATTCAATATTAGTTGGGTGTTAATAAGCCAGGTTTCAACTGCTAAGAAGGATTGTTGAGTTAAGGTCTGTAGTTCCTGTACTGTGGGAGCGACACATAATACTGTTGAATCATCTGCAAATTGGATGAGAGAGGCTTGAGGGGTTGAGTTGTGTAAGTTGTTTGTGAATATGGAAAAGAGTAGTGGACCTAAGATCGAGCCTTGGGGGACACCTAGTGTCACAGGTAGTAGGGGTGATAAGGTGTGTTGCCAAGTGACTGCCTGTTGTCATCCAGTTAGGTAGTCTTGGAACCAGGCAATAGTGTCTTGGGAAAAGTTTAGTTTGGAGAGTACACTCAGTAACTTGCTATGGGAAACCATATTAAGGGCTTTTGATAGGTCAAGTAAAATAGAGAATACATAGTTGTCATTATTCCTATGACAGTTGACAGTGTTGGTAAAAACCAATAGAGCGGTTGAAGTACTATGATGTGCATGAAAGCCATGTTGGGTGTTGGTTAGTAGTTTGTGGGTGTGCAGGTAGTTAGAGACTTGCATATGGATGACCCTCTGTAGGATCTTGGAAAGAGGGGATAATATTGTGATGGGATGGTAGTTGGTGAGTTCTGTGGATGCTCATCCCTTATGGAGAGGTATAATATGAGACATTTTCCAGATGGGAGGAAATTTGTTTTCAGCTATGGATCAGTTGATGAGAATTGATACAGGATAGGCTATACCCTTGGCTGTTAGCTTTAGGAACTCAGCGGGCAGATTATCTGCGGTTAATGTAGTGGGTGTTAGCTTCTTAAGTAGTTTTTTGATTGTCACTGTAGGTACGGGTTGCAGGGAAAAATTGGCTTTAATATTGGGGAGATGGAGGTAGAGGTGGTTGCAGTGAGTGTGGGGCTTTGATTGTTGGATAAAGCTAGTATTGTTTCAGTGAAGTATTTATTGAATAGGGAGGCTGTATTGTCAGCGCTATTAGTAATATTAGGAGGGGATGTCCTGACTTTGCCTGGTTGGAGTATATTATTTATTGCTGACCAGAATCTTTGTGGATTATTGTGAAGCTTAGTTTGTATTTCAGTGTAGTAATTCATTTTGTCTTTTTTAATTTGCTGCTTTGCTTTGTTCCTAAGTTCAGGGTAGTGTAGTAGGGTGGTTTGGGGCTTTGTTTTGCTCCATGTTACCCATGCCTTGTCTCTGGATTTAAGTACTGACAGTGTTTCTTTTCTTAACCATGGGGCATAATTTGATTTGACACGTATAATTCTGCTAGGGACCTAAGAGTTTAGTATAGTTTGGAAGGTTTAATTAAAGTAGTTGATTGCATCCTGTAGGGGTAAACATTTCAAAGCTGTCCAGTTACAGTGTTTGAGTATATCTATAAGCTTATTGGGGTTCAGGTGCTTTTTGTTTCCTACTTGTTTAAATGTTGTTTGTTTAGGTTGATTGGCTCGGTTCCTCAGTAAATAGGTTGGGTAGTGATCACTGAGACTGTCTGATAGACAGCCAGAGTAAGAGTACAGTTCTGGTCTATTAATAAGTATCCAATCTAGGGAGGAATGTTTGTTGGGTGATTTATTGACTCTAGTGGGTGTTTGGATAAGCTATGTGAAGCCGTGCAGGTTTATGCAGTTTCTGGCATTTGGGGAGATGCTGTCTAACCAGTCAATATTAAAATTGGCCATAATAACACTCTCCTGAGGTAATGTTGTATTATAACAGTGTAGTATGTTTTCTAAAGCTTGTACATTATCCCCAGGGAGCATGTAGATGCCTATTATATATGTGTGTTTCCTGGGATTTATTTTTAATTTGGCAAGTATGAGTTCGGCATTATTGGGACTTGGTGGTTTTTCATCTAAAGATACTATGGAGAGGTGGTCTTTGAAAAGTAGGGCTACGCCTCCACCCCCTTTAAGTAAGTCTGTCTACACGTAATATATTATAATCTGAGGAAGCATTTCATTGTTAGCTATGGAAGGCTTTAGCCAAGTTTTGATGAGAAGTGCAACATCTGATATTTGCTGTTTCGGTGAGAAGTACAATGTATGATATTGCTGAACCAATTCATGTGTGGGTACATAATTTACCGCTATTGCATTTGTTTTAACTTCATTAATTTTGTATCCCGAAAAGATTTGAAACCGTCTCAAAATGTTCCATAACACTGTAATGTCTCTTTTTGTTTTGTCAGGTATAAAATATCATCTTCAAATAGGGCCAGCTTTTCTTAGCTACCCTGCCAATTATATCATTGAATTTCTGAGCCACTTATTTTCTTTGCCAGTGGTTCTAAATATAATGAAAATAACAAAGAGGAAAGAGGACACCCCTACCTGGTTCCTCTGCTCAAGCAGAAATTATCAGAGAGGACCTCACCAACTTTAATTTTCACGTCCGATCCCTCATATAACCTCCTAATCAAACTTATAATTTTTTTCAGGAAATGCAAATGCTTCCATTGCCCTGCTCATAAAGTTCCAGCTTGCTCTGTGAAATGCTTTCTTTGCATCAAGACCTAGCTGCTCTAAAAAGAATCTTGAGTAAGTTTCAGTCTGGAGGGACCTCTTGGACGACTTTTTTCTAGCAGCTTTTGACTTTCCAGTGCTGCTGCTTCCCTCTGATTGGGTGTAACATCAGGGGATTTTCTTGGGTAATGGGGTGGAAGGGAAAAGGAAATAATATAACCTGTGGAAATGATTCTCTGCACCCAAATGTCATTTGCTATGTTTAGCCAGGCTTCTTGGTGCAGACATAAGTGACTCCTGACTGTGTCCAGAGGAAGGCAATCTGGCCTCCATTCAGGAGTGCTGATAGGGTCTGTCAGAAAAAGTATCTCTAGACCCTCAGTTTTACAGGCATCCTCTGCCACAGGGGCATCTTTTACCATTATCGCACCCCCCTCTGCCTCTGGGGGAGATACCTCCATGTGTGTCCTGGAAAGGATCCTGAGACTTCCTGAACCACATCTTTCGACCTCCCTGATGATTCCTGGAAAAGGTCCATTGAGGGCTCATAAAACATACTCCCACAGCAGATAGGGTCTTTCTGTCCTTCTTGCACCTGGAGGGTGTGTCTTAAACTGTGACAAAGGGAGCACTGACAAAACATGACTTGAAGGAGTCCTCAAAATCACACAGGTACATCCAGGCATGCCTCCTTATGGAAATGCCTGTACCTGCAGCCCTTTAGGCACCTTCTACAGCATGCAAAATGAGCCTCATGGATGAATTTGCAATAGACTGAAGGGTAATCAACTGCTAGACCACAGAGGTTTGAGCCTCTGCAGTAGTGGTCCCTGAAAGAGAGTTTGAAAGTTCTTAATTAAGTCCCTTTGCAATCTCGTGAAATGTACCAAATAGTTCAGTGATCAGATAGGAAAAGTCACTGAAGCATATACTCGCTTCCCAAATCTGTCCAGCACCCTAGGTTCTCTATTAGGGGGATGGACAGTGAAACTCTGTTCCATGAGTTCCTTCTTTGTAACTGCCACCACAACCATGGCATCAACAGGGAAGTAAATACTGTGGGAAGAAATAGCCAGGGAATCGTTATGGCTAGGCAATGCTCTCTTCCTACTGATGGAGCCAGAATCCTGTCTGGTCTCTTAGGGATTGGCTCAGTCATATCAGACTTCTTTCACTCCCACCTAGAAACCAAATCGATGAGTTCATCAGTGGGTGGAGTGACCCAGGATGTAGACAGGCTAGTCCCAAAAGTTTCCAGAAATATTGACTCTTCAGGAGTTGGGTTTTGGGCAGACCAACCACCCTTCAGTTTTAGGATCTCAAGAATGTGTCCTAATGAGACGTCATTGGGTTGTGATTTGGGAGACCCTTCTCCAATATAAAAGTTAGTATCCTCAATGACAGACCCCTGGGGGGGGGGTCCAAGTGCCTCCTCTTGCATGTCCTCTTCCTAGGGACTTCTTCGGTGGGATGATCCAGAGAAATATCAGAAGAGATTACAATACCTGGCTGGGTGGTCTGGAAGCTCTCAGCTGGCTGTCTAAGTGGTGTAGAATTCCAAAGATCACAGTGCAAAGTCAGCTGAGATGTTGAGGGTAAATATGAGGGGGGAGGGACCAGCCTATCTTGCTGGAGCACAGAAAACCCTCTTCACAACCTCGAAAGCCAACTGCTCTGGACAGAAGGAAGCCAACGGAGCCGAGAAAATGCATTGCTGGACAGACAGCTTCCTCCACCTGAGGATGAAGCTGGAGCCAAGTTGTCCAGTGCTAAAGCTCGGAGAGGAAGCGATGGTTCTGAAAACATCAGAGTCAATCCTATTCCCCAGGATCCAACCTGGAAGCTTCAGCTCTGAGAGTCATCTGGATCCAAAGAGGTCAGAGCTGGGTGTGCTCAGAATAACTGTCGGCTCCAAAGAGAAACCTCTCTTTGGATCTGACACACAAGGTCCCGGAAAGCTCGGATCTAAGGATTCTAACCCTACAGTTTGGGTCAGAGGAGGAGCAGCTATTGGAGAAGTAGTTGACTGATGATGTTCCTGACCCAAGGGGGTAGAAACCATGATGACTCCCTTCTGAAATTGCTCCATGAACAATCTCCTTACCGTCCTTTCTGCATTGGCCTCTGTGATACTTCTGGAGGAAAGAGAGAAAATCACTGAAGGGGCTTAGAGTGGTGCTCAAGAAAAGAAAAGGGCAGCCTAGATGGGACTGGATCCACTGAAGGTGAATTCACAGTTCAAGGCACAGGCTTTGGGTTGGGGACTTTGGATCTGTAGATTTGTTTGGATCGGAGGAAGCCAGATATCTTATCAGATCCAAGGACAGTCGGTTCACAGGGGATGTCGGATCCAATTTTGTTTTCTTTTTCCTCAGCTCAGTCGAATTTGAAGCCACAGAATCAGAAGACCTGGACCTCTTTAATGGATCCTTAGATTTAGCTTTTGGGGTGTGAACTCCAGTGATGACCTGAGAAAAGGTAATTGGCAAAAGACCTTGCAATATTAATTTATTTCCTTTTTCAGTTAAGGTTCTTGGGATGAACCCACTGCAAATATCATATTACTTGTCCAAGTTCTCAGCCCCTAAACAGTATATACATAAGGAGCATCAGTAAATGGTGTCTTGTGCCCACATTTTACATATTTTTTAAAACCTTTTTCCGACATAGTTACAGGTGAAATATTAACAACCAGATCTCCACAAAAAAACAAGATAGTTATTCAGACAGGAACTAACTAACCACTGCCACTGGAGAGAGGAAAAGGCAGAGAAAAAGGCTAGCAAAAAAAATTTTTTTTTTTTAATTTAGAAAGAGGAAAGGTATCATACTCTTGACAGAAAGGAATATACAAGTTCCTTGAAAGGCCTATAGTAGGAGGTGAGAATATACTTGCAAGTGTATTTAAAGAAAATACAAATGAAGAGTATCAAAAACACTAGACAGAAAATACCGAGTTATTAATTAGAGATAGGTTTACTAAAACATAGTGATTAAATATAAAGTTTTAAGGGAAAAACACGTATCTCAATACAAACTCTCAAGAGTAGCAATCACGTCTGGTTGTGAAAGTGGCAAACAAGATCTGAGGGAAGTTAGGTATGTTGTATTACGGGTAGGAAAGGAGCCCGAGACTTTGTTGGCCTTCCCGAGCTGGAGAAATAGCTGAGTCAGATCAGAGTGTTGGATCCAAACCCATATGATGAGGGGTGAAACAGTTGCTTCAATGACTATATAGTCTTTTCCATTTCCTTCAGGTTTTTTTAATCACTTGTTCAGCTGGGTTTCCAAACAGTTGTGCCTTGTCTAATGGTGTATTAAAAAGCTGAGTGTTTGCATGTTCTTAAAAGAGATGTGTCCTCATCCATGCCCATAACTGCCACCCTCCAGAATGCTTTCACTGCCTCATATCCATTTTGATGGAGGACTTGCAGCCAAGATTTAGCGCTTTATGGCTCCAGGCTTTATCTTCTATTTCCTCCACCTTGTTCTTAAGTTAGGACAGGAGGGTCCCTTTAAGCTTAAGCATATAAGTCTGGAAATTCAGGAGCCTGAAGAACAAGACAGCAGAGAATAAACCTTATTCCCCAGTTGGTCAAGTACTTTTTTCCGTCTCCTCAGTGACTGGATTTTTGGTTACAGCCCTAGATAATCCCCTGCTGTCCATGGATACCATAATTATATCAGAAATTGGTTTCTTTTGCAAATGCTTACAGAATCCACAGTGTTCAGGCTTTTGGGGAGCAGGAGTTTGGAATCTTGCTCCAAAGATGTAATGGTGAATGCCTTCTTCAGAGCTTTAATAGCTAATGAAGCAGCTAAGGATTTAGGTTCTGGTAATCTCAGAAGTTGTTTGTATCTCTTCTGGGCATCAAAGTAGTCCTTAGCTTCCACTTGAAGAAATCCTTAATTCTACTCAGGGTGATTCAGCATAAGAATTCCTCAAATGGAGAGGCAGAGGATAAGATGTCCTCAGTGTTAGGCATATAAGAAACAGAGGAGTATATGTGGGCAGCATAATCCAGTTTGTACACCTGTAAGTCTGAAGAATCAGGTTCTTCCTTTTTTGGCATGGGATCCCTCATCACTATTGGCTGGTGTAGGAGATGATGTAGGTTGTTAAGGAAAATCAAGAAACCAGTCTCAGGTTCTGGGAGGGGGAATCTTGGTGGGGGGGGGTGGATAGGATGGGAGGCCCACTCATCTTAGGCTAAATCTTGATGGCAGACGTTCAAAGTGTGAACAGCTTGGACATGATTCTAGTGGCACTGGCCATCTTCAAAGTCTTCTGTAATGACTGGGTAGCAATGGCTTTTGTATAGGAGTTGCAGACATCCTTTCATACAAGTATTGAAATTATCAGTATGCAGACATTAGAACCAGATGTCTGTGGAGAAGTGCCAGGCCAACCGATATTTGAAGGGCTTTGACTTGGAAGAATATGCTTTCTTCTGGTAGTGTGACAGCCTCCAGAGGGGGTATCACCAGATGCCTCAGTCCAAGTAGGCATCTGGGACTGTGGCTGCAAAAGCATCTCACCAGACCCAATGCCCTTTAGCCACGAAAGGGCTTGGGACATGATTAGTGTGTCATCAGTCCACCGGAATAACTTCTTGAGTGGGAACCTAACTGTATGTTTTCAGGCAGGATGCAAAGAGATGATCATGGCAGCCCTAGACAAAGTATGCAGTTTTTTTTTTTGTTATAAGTATTCTTTGAGATTTTTTCCTCTGTTGAATGGTCTTCTGATTAAATCTTGTTCAGTGGGGACAAGAAGACCCAAACAAACATTAACTATGAAAGTCTTTGTGAGGAATTTCTCTGTTACAGGAAATATACCTAGTCATGTTAGATACTGACATCTAACTTAACACCTGACAACTAGCAACCTACACAAACTGTAGCAAGAGCTGGCATCCAAAAGCCACTATCCAGTAAAAAGACAATGCAAAAACAGCAGTGAGTTGCAGATTGGGGTACTTATCTGTACTCTGGAAGACATGCTGAACTAGGACTGAAGATGCTTCGTACTCCAATCAACTGCAGAACGTCCTTTCTCAAACTGCTCCAAGAAAGAACTAAAGATGGTGCAAACAGATTTCCCTCTTACCACAGGCATTTTCATGTCTAGGTTGGAGGGTGTCTGTCTGCAAAAGAGGGGGAAGAAAGAAAATGCCCTGGAAGTCGAGCTGAACATCAGGCCTTCTGCAGCAGAAGTCCTAAGAGTAAGTATAATACAAAGAATATGCTTATTTATTTCAATACACAGATGATCAGGCAGATATAGAGATTTCAGTGTTTTGTCTGTTAAGCCTGAACCCCTGTGGTGTATAAAACCCCTTTTAGTTTGCTGTTTGAAGAAGACCATAAGCTAAATGGAATTATTCAGAGATAATTTAGAAATCATCTTTGGTATAAATGGGAAATTTGTTTTCAGAGACTGTACTTTTGAAGGCTCTTCAATGCTCTTTACACATAATGGTTTGTAATTCTGTAGTCCCGCTGGGCAAGGTAATAGCTTCAAAGAAAATAGTCTTCAAAAAAAGATATCTGAGATCTGTGATATAAACAGGCTTACAAGAAGGCAAACGTAATTGTTCAGTCATGACATTTAGAGCTTGAAAGGGAAGACAGGATGTCTGGTATGAAAGATCCTCCACATAAACCATTTCACTGCAATATAAGAAGCAAGAAATCTTAGTAAGAAGTCACAAATGGCAGACAATTTTATTTTAACTCAATGGTAATGATGTCCAGAACTAGAGTAGAAAAGAACTGCAAGAACTGAGGAATTGAAATAGCTACTGACTATACATTGATTTTTGACACTAGAAAGAAAACTTGTTTCACTTAGACAAGAATGGCTTTCTAGTGGTGATCTTTCTAACTTTTTCAGGATGGATAAAATCCCTGGAGAAATGAAGATAGCAATTAAGAATCAATCTGATCTTTCTTGCTATGAGACTAAGAGACCTGAAGTTGGGAAGCAAACTCTGTCTTCCTACAAGGCTAGAAGACAACTATGAAGAGACAGTCAGTGGCTGGGTAATCAACATCTTTTTGAGAAGGGTGAGTCTGGACTGTCTTTGGCAAACAAGGAGCAATGAAAACTGGAGGTGTGTTTTCTCTTCTTACTTTTGTCACCTGTTAGAAGATTAAAGATGCTGAGGGAAATGTACAGACTAATCCTAGGTCACCCACATTTAGTTGTGAGAATACGCAGAATAGAACAGAGCAGGATATAAGAAATTTTCAGTTTTGCTGACAGATGATGTCCAACTGGGCAGACTCCATTTACAGTGTAGGTCTGGGGAGAAAATCTCCAAAAGGAAATAATAAATGTGTGTACAGTGGAAACGTAAACACTAACATGTAAGGCTGTAGGTTTTGCATTGTTAAGGTAAAAGAGAAAGGTAATAGACAAATACAAGCAATGAGTATAGACTCATAGATCTGTGAGCTTATACATGTGTCTATATAAATGGGAGATAATACTAGACAGTGGACTGAATACTAAGAATATACATCAGTGATGATATGTCATGATGGATATTAAAGTTTATCCTTGGAATAGATTTGTTTTAAATGTAATTTGTACGGAGTAGTAATATTTAAGAGAGAACAGACTGTGGCATATACCAAGTATTATGGTCATAGTGTATAGTACACTACACAATGGGACAATGTCAAGTACAATATCTATAATCCATAGTGTAAGTATATGTATAAAACTAACAGTAATTGCAAATTAATTGTTTTTATACAGTGTTTACTATGAGTTGAAGGAAATGGAGTGGAAACTTGTAAAGCTAAAGTACAAAGAGCAGAGAAAGACTGATGTATGTAAACAAGATCGAAGGAAAAGGAGTTGGGAATAGCTTTTACCAGTGGTTTCAGCAAGGAGGGAATAACAGAACAAAAGATGTAAGCTTGTTATTCATTTGAATGCACCTTCCTTAAAAAGAGGGACCATGTTTTTCAATTTTATTTATTTTTTAAGAAGAGGTATTTGGTGTACTGTAAGTGGTTTAATCTGAAACAGGGAATTCACATATGTATTTATCCTTTGTTGACCTGACTGAATTGATAAGGTTATTTGTATTCATTATTGTATGAGGGCTAGGGATTATGCTTTTAAAGTAAGGGGTGACATCTTCAGCAGTATGTTCAGGCCTTAACTAAGGGAGTAGATTTTAAGTAGTATTCTTAATTGGGACAGCAATGGCTTGATTCCTGCCTGGTAGCTCTTTTGGTTGGAGGACGTTTGTTGTATACTACAAAAGCATAGCTAGGGTGGGCAAAGATGGCAGCCATCTTGGATGCAATGTCCTAGGGGGCATAATCAGAAGATCCAATTTTTTTAAGCTTCTATCAGCCCATAAATATGCACTAAAGTAGAGATTAAGGAACTAAGGACTTGGTGTTCCTACTATAAGGAAGGAGAGGCAGATCAGAGAAGGGACTTTTTTTTTCCCTCAAGTTACTGTTGAGGACAGCTGCAATCAGGGAGTGGCACCGGGTACCAAATGAGTAATTGACATCACTGGTAGACTATTAAAATATAGATATGTTATGTTTAGAAGAACCGACTTGCACTTAAGTTATGATAGTCTACAAATTTTATTAGAAATTGGTATTTTACTGGTGTGGCAATTTTTCCAGAAAGATTAAGGAGATAGTCATCAGATGTCATTCATAAGGAAAGCTAGCAATAATCTACTAACCAGTCCACAGGATTTCAAAAAAAGATGGAAGGAGTACTTCAAGAAGGTTCTGAATGAAGAAACCTCCACAGAAGCTGTACTGCTCCATATACAGCCAATGAAGAAAGAGGAAGAGGAAAAATAAATAAAAAGAAAGAAAGAGGAAGAAGAAACCACCACAGAAGAAGTACAAAACAAACTAAGGAAAATGAAGGCTGGGAAAGCAGCAGACAGATATCATGGCAGATACTATCTTGTTGTTGGATGCACTGGGGAAAAATGGCTCCTGAGGGTTCTCATCTTAGTACCGAGAGTCAGGTATATCCCAAACAACTAGAGAAAAACCAGTCTAGAGCCAGAGTACAAGAACAAGGAGGACATTCATACTGTGGACAGTACAGAGGCATCACACTCCAGTCACACTGCATGAAAGAGTTGGAGAGCATGACTAATAGTCAGATATGTAGAGTAGTAGAAAGTAAAGTTGGAGATGAGCAATTCTGCTTCAGATTGGAATGCAGTACAACCATCCCAATGTTTGCAGCAAGACACAGAGTGGAGAACTAGCTGGAGATAAGGAAAGAGCACAACTGGGCATTCCTAAGCTTGGAGAAAGCATATGACAAGGTCCCAAGAAAGGTGAGTTGGGCAGTTCTGCGGTGGTTTGAAGATCCAATTATTAGTGCAGACTATGTATGAGGACCCAAAGTTACTAATTTGAACAGCATTCAAATTCACACAGGAGTTCTCAGTGGAGTGTGAATGGGTGTGCATCAAGGCTTAGCTCTGAACCCAGTGCTGTTCATACTGGTGAGGGATACCTTAGCAAACAGGTTTGAAGGGACAGTTTAACAAAGCTGCAGTATGCATATGATATGGCATTGCAAGCAGACTCTGAACAGGAACTTCAGCAAATGATAGGTAACTAGAATTCAAAACTGAAGGCACGTGGGATGAAACTGAGCACAGACAAAACAAAACAATGGTACTGGGAAAACAGAAGAAGCTGAAAATTGAAATAATATGGAAAACTGTGGAACAGGTTAATAGCGTTATGTATCTTTGAGGCTTGATTGAGGAGAAGGGAAGTTTGAATGAGGACATCAAAGCTAGAATGAAGAGGTGCTGCAGCCAACTGGCACAAAGTGTCAGCGACAGCTTTTTAATAGAAGAATTCCAAAGAAGCTAAGATGTACAAAACAGTTATGTAACTAGTGTTTCTATATAGCAAAAAAACCTGAACAGTGAAGGAAGAGCAAGTGAGGAAGCTTGAGTTGATGGAGATAAAGTGCCTGACATGGGTAGTAGGTTGTGGACTGTGGAACAGATGATGAAATGAGGGCACAAGCCAAAGTAGCTCCAGTTGCTGAGAAGGTAAAGATGAACAGTTTCTGGCAGTTCAGTCACATGTGCAGTCAAGTAGAAGATGATTTGGTACAGAAAATGTGGGAGAGACAAGAAGAAGGCTAGATGTGATAAGGAAGAAGCCAAGAGACAGACTAATTACAAGAAAAAATGTGATAACTGGACATGACCATCAAATAAGGTGGGAGAATGTCTCTGAATTGATAGTGCTTTTGACAGTTGACATGACAGCCTGACTCCATGTAAAGATAAGAAAAATAGGGTCGATGATGATGATGATGATGATGGATTTTCCATAGTTTGCCATGTTCTGCAATAGCAAATCCAACATCAAAAATGATCAGGATATGTGTTCTTGGCATATATTTATGTGTTGGAACTACAGAGCTAATTGCCAATTACAAGCAGTAGTGTTTAATTAAATATAGTAGTATTTAGTAATGATGGCAAGAAATGTGACTTCTAGATCTCTATGAAGAGCAAAATTTCACATTCATCCTGAAATGTTTAACATGTCTGATAGGGATAAAGCAAATATTTCTATGAATTTTATCTGCAGTCCATACTGCATAGGTTGATGTAGGGTCATTTAATAATTCTGATGCAGTGCCCGTGGCTTTTATGTGATTAGGTATAGTTAATACAATCCAGTGTAAAGTTGTCTATTATAGATTTGGTTGGTTTGTGCAATTCTATTAGTCTTAGTAACTGTGTTGTTCTAGAACATTGAGAGGTAGGGTGGGTAAATGAATCCTGACTATCAAACTGATGTTGACATTGCCCAGGAGGAGAATTTATGTAATATCCAATAAGCGTTACTGTAGGGATTACTTGACTTAGAGTGGTACATGTTTTGTTGGTGTGTATATAACCTTAAAAGGTCTGATGCCTACCAAGGCAGCTGCATGCTGATCAACAGTTTAATTTCAATTCTCCCAATGTGAAAACAGAAACTGAGAAAAAGGAGTGCCATTGAAACTGTTATCTGAATAAAATTCAGTTACTAGCTAGTAAGTTCACTATGTGGATACCAGCAAAGAAGAAATTTGGAGAACATGAAAGAAAATCAACCAGAAAAATTGACAAGGAAACATTGCCTGGGAAGGATTCTGCAGCTCTTCAGCAAAAAGCAGTTCAAGCTTCAGCTTTGGTACATGAGATGGCGTCCAGTAATTTAGAGGAAAAAATAAATCAAATGTACTTGGATGTGATTAAAATAAATGAAACAGTGAAGGAATATGTCAACTCAAATAACAAAAGGCTAGAAAAAATAGAAGCTTCATCTGCTATTCAGATGAACTGATAAAACTTCAAAAATCAGAGAATGAAATGAAAAAAAGGTTGGCTGAGTATGCGGCTTCTCAGGAACAGTTGCTATACAAAATGGTAGAGTTAGAAGACAGAGCACACAGAGAAAACCTGAGATTTTTTGCTGTACCAGAGAAACTGGAAGGAACAGACTGTATTCATTTTATGAAAGCACAAATAAGCAACTAGACTGGTGTTCCACAGCAGGATTGTTAACTGAAAGCGCACATCGAGTTTATGCACCAAACCTGGCCATGAGAAAGTACCCAAGATCTATATTACTAAAGAAGCAATTGTACAAGCAGAATGAGTTGATCCTGAAAAATCTGTGACAGAAAGAAATTATTAAGAATTGAAGACAGTAGAGTGTTTGTGGAAATGATTATTCACTGTACACCAGGCAGAAGTGAAGCAAATTTATACTAGCAATCAGAGAATGTTGAGAGGCATGTGTAAGATTCAAGTTGCTGTATCCAGCTGTGTTCAGAGTATTTCTTCCTGTAGGATCAAAGATATTTTTTCATACAGAACAGGCTAAGAAGGAAATAAAAAAGTTTACTCAATGAAAAGTGAGCAGAAAGCAGAAGGGGACACTTCTTCTCATTTGTCTAACAATAAAGCTCATAGAGAGACTTTGTCAGTAAACGTTTACCAATGTTCCAAAGAAAAATGCTAGAGAGACAAAAAAAGTACAACTGACTAGAAGAATCAGCAGTACCTTGGATATGAACCAGTGTTTAGTGTTGGGACATGGAGATGATCAGGAAGAAGACCGGCAACACTGAAATTAGTGAATAAATGTGAGATTATAAAACCTGAGTTACACTTGTGAAATATGGCTTTGCAAATAATAGTGGTATATACTTGGTATAGTAATCAAGAAAAGTTACCTTTATTTGCAGATGATATTTTGTACTTAATAAATCCAGAAAAGGAAATCTTAGTGTTGTATTGCATTTTGAGACTGTTTTAAGTCTTTGAATGATAAAAAATTAATAAAGATAAAACAAAGGCCATAGTCGTAAATTATGTTCCCATGCATGACTTGATTCAGCAATACCTATACTTATGGGGACATGATACGATGAATTATATAGGAGTATGGATTAAAAAGGCTTCTGTTATGGTGACTAAGGATGTGGCAAGAGACTAAACAAAATATATCTCAAAAACTGAGAAACTGGGAGCTCTTGTTTATAAACATGGATAGTAAAATACAAGCAGTAAAAATGTTTTTTAGTCTCTTTAGTTTTATATATAGGTCAGGCATTGTGGACAATGGTTAATAATGAGTTGGATGAATTTTTCTGGGATGGGAAGAGGGCAAGTTAAGTGAGATAAGTTGGTCCTTCCAATAGATGAAGGTGGATTACCTGATTTGAAGGGATATTTTAGGGCTACATAGGCTCATGTACATAACTCGAGCATAAAGCTATAATTCATAGTGGAAAGGGGATGATGATGATGAAGTGGGGAAAAGTCAATAAATAAGGAGAGAGTGCATTTTTGGATACCGATCCTTAAGGAGAATAACAACAGCCATACAGAATATTATATTCATAAAGAAGCAGAAAGTATTCTAAGTACTAAGCCAACATGAGAATGGAGAAAGGAGATTTTACCAATAGGGATGAATACAAGTAGGCAAGAGTGGCTGGAATTTACTAGAGAAAACTGGCAAAGGAACCAAAGTACTGAAAGCAGATAATTAGAGGAGAAAAGGTAATAGAGTTGGATGACGCCAAGAAGAAGTTTGGAATGCAGGTAGGAGACTGCTTTCCCAGTCAGGGAGTGATATCATAATATAGGCAAAGGGAAGGGAATAGGGGAGTCCTAAGTGAAATACCTGCTCTGATAGAGTTTTTCAGTTGAATCCAGAACAGCTGTTAAAAGGGGGATAATTAGTAGGTCATATACAATACTGCATGACAAATATAAGAATTAATCAGACGAGATTAGAAAAGATTGGGGAAAGAGAGACTGCAAAAGAAATTTACAAGGAAACAATGGTAGGACATATGTGTGGCTCCCAAGTATATAATAAAGTGCAGAAGATTTAGGATTTTTGCTTAGAAGTTTTTGCATAGGTATTTGTATACCCCAAACAGAATCCAAAGAATTTTTCCTCGGGTAGATACCAAATGTTAGATGTGTGATGGTGAAGAAAGAGGTAACTGGGAACATGTTTTTTTAAGTGTAATGAGTTAGTTGGTGGATGTAAAAAATGCCCTACAGAGTTCTCTGTCAGAAATATTGGGGGAGAAATAGCCGTAACTAAGGAAATTATTCTTTTGATGTGAATTGCCTAGACATAGTAAGACCTTATTTAGTTTAATTCAATTGGTTGCCAAAAAAACAATCACTAGAAAATGGATATCAAAATATAAACCAATTGTATTTGAAGTATTAAATACTGTAAAGAGATAAAATAGCTGGAAGAGGGATATTTAGAAAAGGAAAGAAACAAATTACATATATATAAATGCAAATTGTGGGAACAATACTTACAAAGAAAGATCTTAGGAGGAAGAGGAATGATGTTTAAGGAAGGGCAGTAATTTAGTGATTTATGGAAAGTTGGACTGAAAGACAGTTGTTATAAAGAAAGAAAATGTAATGTGTAGTGTGTGTAAATGGAAAAAATGTTAAAATGGTTTGTTTACTATTAGTGTGTGTTTGTGTGTGTGTGTGCCATAAGTGATATTTTAGCATAGGTGTTAAAAACAATTTTAAGAGGTCTGTTCAATTTCTACCTGTGGAAGATGATGGGTCTGCCAGAGTGTTTCGTTGAATGATTGTAAAACACTTACCGGAACAGATTCTTTTAAAAAAAATATCTCCCAGATTGTCACAGGTAGTTTGTAACTCGAAGGCAGTGAGTGCTTTTCTATTAATGATTTACTACCTCACTGTAGTACAGTCTGTTTGATAAATCACTGATCTTAATAGTTTGTTAAATACTGACACAGACAGAACGATAACCATAATTTCCTTGTTACTGATATATTGCTTCCTGGAATGGAGACCACCAGCCTTAGACTCTGAAGTCTCAGTATGGTCTCCCCAAACTAAATTCTCTTGTCAGTCACCAGTTAGATACTGGACAATTAAAACTATGTTCTTGATTTTTTGAGATTCAGGTTTCATGCCATAGGAACTCCTTGATCACAGAAAGGAAAGACTTTAGGATGAAAGTGATCTTACCCATAGATTCTTGAGATACTGCAGGAGTTTCATTACATGATATTTTATACTGCAGATTAAAAGAATTGGTAAAAAACAACTGACTTAGTGCATCTAGAATTCTTGACATTAGAGATGTTTATCTTAGCTAGCTGGAGGAAAAAAGTCAATTAGTTGTTGTACCCTGTATAAGGAGAGGGAGACAAATAATTTACGTTTCTGTGTCCAAGATGACACCCAAAAATCTCAAAGAGTCTCCAAACTGCAGGGGAATGGAGCCCTTCCTACTACCTAGATGACCAGATATTGGGTAGTGATTTGAGTGGCGGAGGAGCTGGCTAAGAAGGGATGGGAAAATGGCTTTGTCAGCTCACCCAGTCTAGGAGGCAGTGAGGGAAGGAAGATTTCTGCCTGTGATGTAGATATTTCTCCAGTGATGAGGATGTACCATAATCATAACTGTAGATTGCTGGAAGAAATACAGCATGGGGAACAGAGCTAACTGATGTTACATGCTGTGTTGTGCTTGATGTCACTAACTTTGCTCAATTAGGACATACAAAAAGCAATCCCCTGGCATGCAAGACCAGTGTAGACAATGCTGCAAGCTTCTCCACTCCACTTCCCATGCCCAACCCATCATTACTGCTGATAGTACTAAGGACACTTAAATGAAAAATGGTCAGCTGGGAAGCTCAGAAATGGGGAACAAAAAAATCTTGTCATCTTGGAGATGGGCAAATCTTACTTTTGCCATATGAGGATAATGATCACAGTCGAAGTGTATGATGATTAATAAGGTTCAAAACTGCAAAAACAAGCATTTATTCTGAAAAGCTAAAAATGAATTCATATCAGTATGATATGAGGAAACACTGGCACTAGGTATTTAGTACATTCCCTTGAGCAATGAAAATTCTGTTATATAATATCAAGTTACCCAAGAATTTTGTGAATGTCAGTGTAGTGGCAGGTATCCATATGGCCATTATTTGTGGAAGAGCATATTGCATTAGCACAGGAGGTAAGGTTTGTAGTATCATCATCCTGAAATGTTCTTATTACCTCTTTGTAAAGTTGGAAAAATACACTGAAAGTGGAGTTATAAATATACTATATTTTGCTTACATACCTTGCTCACTCTGTTGTCTGCAGTGTTATTAAAAGGGAAAAGCTTCATCCTAGGGGTTAAGGTGGAGGAGGATAAAAATGGATAATGAACGTAGATGCTACTGGATGTGGAAGATCTGTACTGCTGGGCAGCACTTTGCTGCTGGTGACGCTTTGCCTTTTTTGTCCTATGATCTTATTTCTTTAGTACTTTTCTTAAAAGAGTCAACATTTCAGCTATATTATATTCTGTTATATATAGGAATAGGAGAGTAGGTTTTATATTTTGCACTACATTTTTATTGTCTTTCCATTATTTTAAAGTATGTTCTAAAGGAAGACAATACAAAAAAAGAAGGGCCTAATGGCATCTTCAAAAGTTTCCCTTACCATCAAGAGGCAAAGGTTAAGTTCGCAGACAGGTATGTCATCAGATGATTGTATCAATAGTGGCAACTTAAAAAACAGCAACTACAGTATTGTAGCTGGATATGATGTTATGTGTACTGGTCTTATAATCAGTCTGGATAAATTTTCTAGTTTAATAGGTATGTCAGCACTGCCTTGGTCCAGATCCTCAAAATGCTTCATTTTGCTATGGTATTTTACACATTGGTGTAGTAATTGACAGCCATAGTAGCAAAGGTTTGCATATTTTACTAAATGCATAAAGCATTCTGCATTCTCTGTTATTTGGTAAAATGTTAATGAGTATCTGTTTTCTAAGAATTTTTTCAGAAAGTAGTTATGTCATGTGAGTATTCGGGAGAGCATAGTCATAAAGTGAGGTAAACTAAATGCTTTAATACTCTACTTTTGACAACAACATGTTGCAGACAAGGTAATAATACCAATAAATGGCTAAATCAGTTAATAAAGCCTGAATCAAACTCAGCAATAACACACAAAATATCTTGTTAAGAAGCCACATAAATGTTATATTGCCAACTGTTTTAACAAATGCATAAGGGGACAAGCAAAAAATACACTATACAATATGGGGTAACATGTTTAATATACAAAAACACAAAAGTACCCCAAAACCCTGTATATAGTTCAGAGATAACTGTGTATGAAAACCACCATATGTATACATGTGCAGGAGGAGGGGGATAGTGGGAAAGAGTAAGAGAGGCTATCCTGCATCAGCTATTGCTGTTACAGTGACTATACTCACATGACATAAGTCAACATAAGGAAGGCTGCTAAAAGAGATTCATAAAATTAATGTAGAGTAGAAAGCAGTACACCCTCAGCTGTCAGCTCCCAAAAATGAAAGGATAGTCTAAAGCATATACTGAAGGGCAAACAAAGCAAATCCTACTCTAGTTCTAGACTAGATTTTCAGTACATACAGCCTGGAGAATGTGTGAATGCATGTTCAGGTAGCAGCCTCACAAATTCTTTGGACAAATACATTTTTGAAGAAGACAGCAGTGCTAGCTGCTGACCTGGTAGAGAGACCCACATCTTTCCCAGTCAAAATTCTAATGCATTTTTCATATCAAAACATAATGCAGTTATTTAATCACTGAAGAAAGGGTCCATTGGGTGACTGTGTGACCTTGCCTTCCCATTCATGAAAAAGACAAACACTTGATCAGTCTGCCTTCTAGGTACAGGACTATCAATATCATATCTCATTCGTAGGTGATGAGTGCTTTCCTTCTTGACTGCACTTCAGATATCTTCTCACTGTAATGCACTTAACAGATAAATAAATCACTTCAACACATGACAAATGTAAATCAGTAAAACACTCCAGTCAGTAAAATGTAGTGACTGACCTGTATCAGTATAAAAGTTGCTAAGAAGTAAATGCAATAAATACAAATAAAATATTAAAAGCATGCATCCTTTTAGGATATGTTTTCTTTCACAAATTAGTTCTATGATAATTGCCATCATCTCAATTTAAACCTGGTGTAATACTCAGATTACCATTTAAGAAAGGTAGATCACTGGCTTTCAGTAAGAACTGTCTCCCCCAAATATGTTTTTGCTTAAAGTCAAATCAATGTCTCTACCGTTAATGCTATATATACCTTACCCCCCCCCAAAAAAAAAAATGAAAAAACAAATAAATGTGTCTGTTTGTTAAAGAACAAACAGCATTGGGGTACCAGTATATGGCAATGTTTCTGGACTTAAATGTCTATAGATGTTTTTTTCACCCTCTCTTGCAACTTTATAGTGGTTTTATCCACACAGAAAGAAAAATACATATTACAGAAGCTATTTGCATCACAAAGTCAGTGTTACAGTTAGAATTTCCATAACTGCAACATGTTTTCTTAGTTTTGTTGTTCAAATAATAATGTCAGTTCTTGAACCTAGAAGCCTCACAAAATCCAAAATAGAATGTGCCCTTCTTATTTACTGCACTAATTTCCATATATGTAATGCCCCTACTACATTCCACTGTATCCTTAGAACTGCTTTCTTACTGAAAAAGTAAGGAGCATTCCCCACCATGGTCATCCATGACAGGATCATATTTACTGGGTGTGTCCTCTTTGACCATGTCTGATTCTGTTTCCACCTTATCCCTATTATGTCTTCTATTGACAAACTTTCTTTTAGTAGGATCTTACAACTATCTGCATCACCCTATCTGCTAGTCAGTCTGGAGTGGTGAATGACTTATCTTCTCAAAATGATATATTGTCAGATGGATGGTTACTATTAAAATAGTGATTATTTTGAAAAACGTTTTAAACAATTTGCTTTCCAAGAGCTTTAAACATCTCTCCATTTAGATAATGTATTAAAATGATTTTTTATACAGCAGTTATCTATAGTTTATTTTCAGTTTTACTTACTGTGTAATCCCCATGCACAGTGCACTTATTTCAGCACTGATTGCTGATACAACAGTTTTACCATATATGTTTATATAATACTAATAAACTAGCCTCATGCCAGACAATCAGTGTTTATATTTAACTTTCAGAAGCTTGTCATTGTTAATCATGTAAATCCGAAAACCACAATCAACTATTCTATTTAGTCTTAATCTCAAGTTTGATTTAACACTGCTCCTTAAACAAAAACAGCTAAAGATAAAAGATAAATCTGTACTATATAGTCTGAGATGAAGGATTTACTAGTGACTACATTGCTTTATTTTTATGATATTACAAATCTTAAAAATTGGACTAATGAAATCATACCTTGTACTGCAGTCTATTTTATTAAGTAGACATACCTCTTGAGCACTTTTTCCATGTCAGTTTCCTCTTCAAGCTCTATTTCCATTATAGATTCCCATATTGCCCTTTTTTAATATGAAGTTCTGTTTCAGCTCTAGTAGTTCTCAAGTCCAGATTTTTAATCTTTGTAATCATCTTTTTCAGTCATCATCATCTTTTGCCCCTCCACCATTTTGTTTATGTGTGCTAACCCTAACCATATCCCTAACCCTACCTCTACCCCTAAATCTAACCTTACAAATTACGGTACTAATAAACCTTTCAGTAACAGTTCCACTACATAAGACAAAAGGACACATAACTAGTGTGACCAAAGCATCTTAATTGCTTGTATTCTGTTGTCTGTATCCATAAATAACTTGCATAACTCTTGTCTTATAATCTTTTGAATAATTTCTTCCCACATTTCTTTAACTGCTTACTCAACATTCCATTTAAACCAAATTCCCAACTATTTCATCTTGTTATAATCCTACAAAAAAGGGGGAACCTTTATTGAATTATCACTTAAGACATAGGCAAACCTACATTAACAGAAAAGAAAATAAACCATATTAACATGTTTCCATTTACATATTATATATTACATCTTTTCTTTGTAATTATCATCAGTCCAACATTACATAAATTGCTGAATTTCGGCATTGTTTTACAACAGTACCTTCTGATGCCCAGTAGGAAGGCCTGACCAAACCCCACCCAACAGGCTGTCCAGATGAATAAACATGAAGATGGTGAGGAATTCCATTTGAATATTCATTCGTTATTACCAGCATGTGGTAAACATTCAACTTTTTCTTAGGGCAATATTTACACTCTCTCCTTATTTGCGCACCTTTTAATCCCTATTATTTTGTCTACAGTTATTGTGCAGAAACCCTCAACCCTCAAACAACTTACATTTAAATCAAAATTGAGCGTTACCCCTCTTATAACTGGTGACAATTATATAGAAGGTGATGAATGTCATGTAATAAACGAGGATAGTAATTAAACATTTTTAAATGCGAATGTAAACTTCATAAAGTATACAGTAAACTATAGTAATCCATGTCTCATCTGCAACTGTGTACTTGTAGTTGTAACTATAACTGTGCACACAACTGTAATGCAGATGCATTTCGCTTTGAGCCTTTCAAGCCTGGACCTTTGGACAGCAGTGTTACTTTTTGTCTTAGTTATATTTGCTGTAGTGATTGATTGACAGATTTTATGTTCAACAAATAGGGGTCAATGAAGAGGTATTCGACCATTTGTGGTTTCGATAATGTGATACAGACCTGATTATAAGTGATGTATAATGTTTGCAACTGTGAGTGTGTCATTATGGTGTGTGATGTAAAATGCTTGCAACTAGGATTGTGTGGGTGTGTTTTTTTTCATTTTTATAAATTTATGATTGCTTATGTAGTAAGTGATAGTTTAATAAAAATGCTTCTTGTTTAAAAAAAGGGCAGGAATTGAATAATTTATGTAATGTTGCTTAGGTTATATGATATATAGCAATATATGTGAAGCACAATGTTTGTTAATTTTAACTTGTTAATACTGATTGATTACTTTTATATAAGTGTAAATGTTTTTATATTACAAGTTATAATTCAATAAAGGTGTTTAAAAATAAAAGAAAGAAAACCCTTGGAGAAATAATCAGTTTCCAGCAAGGAATATTACTTATAGGTGGGGACTGGAATTTTATTTGCAGTGGTGAAGATATGTCTGGGGGGTTCAGAAGGGAAAATACAACAAAGGAGGATAGGTTTTTGAAAAAAAATTATGAAAATATTTGGCATGGCAGATATGAATTCAGTAACAGGAGTTCAGAGTGAATTTACATATTATTCCCCAAGATATAAAAACTGGGCTAGGTTAGACAGAATTTATATTTCACAGGAACAGGTGCTTTTAATTGAAGGTCTTGATACTCACCTAATAACTATTTCAAAGCATGCGCCAATAATAACTAAAATAAAAACACAGGGTAATGAAATAAATATGAGACACAGGTACCTTCCCACCTATCTGTTGAAAAGAGAGGAATTTAAGGAATGGGTAGTGGAGATTATTCAGGAGCTATTTGAGAGGATAGAAATTTCTTCTGAAAATATAGTTAGGGAGTGGGATAAAATTAAGATGGAGTTTAAAAATTTATTGGAAATAAAAGAAAGGGAGCTAAAGTTAAGAAGTAACAAGAATTATTTACAGGGACTGACAAATGTTAAAGTACTGCAGAATAGGAGAAACTTCAGAGAACAAGAAATGGATCAACTGCAGAATGCTAAGCAGAAAATAAGGGATTACCTCGATAATATACACACATTTAGAAAGATTGCTGTTAAGCAACTGCTTTTTGATAATAACACTAGAGCACAAAAACTTTTAGCACAACAACTCAGGCAACAGAAAGTAGAAAGGGCTGTCATTGGCTTAGGGAGCCTATAACAAGGAAGGTAACAAGCGATCCTGTAGAGGTATTAGAAATATTTCAGAAATTCTATGAAAGTCTGTATAAAGCAGAGAAATATGGAAATCAAGAAAAGATACAAATGGAGATGTTTATGGAAGAATTAAATATGCCAAGGTTGGCGGTAGATGATGCTCAGTTACTAAAGGTTAGGATAGGAGGAGATGAGATAAAAATTGTGATGTGTAACCAATCTACAGGAAAGTCTCCAGGAACAGATGGTATTCCTGTGGAAGTTTGGAAGCTAGAAGGGAAAAAACTGATAAAGATCTGGAAAGTTTTGTTTAACAGTATTTTAAGAGGAGGAGAAGTACCAACATCCTGGAAGAAAGCAGTGGTAGTTATAATACCTAAAGAGGATAAAGATCCATCAGAGACATCTTTATACAGGTTCATTTCAATGCTAAACCATGATTATAAAGTGTTCAGGTCTACAATGGCTAAAAGAATGGAAAAAGTAATGACAGAATTGATAGATATGGATCCCATGTGGTTTTGTGAAGGGGAGGCAAACAACTGACAACATTAACAGAACACTGATGATCCAGAGGAAAGCAGAATGCAAGAAAATACCATTATTGTTGATGGGTCTTGATGCAGAGAAAGCATTTGACAGAGTAAGCTGTGACTATGAGCAGGGCAATGGAAGCATTTGCATTTCCTGAAAAAAATATGAGGTTGATTACGAGGATATATCAGGGACCAGAGGCGAAAATTAAAGTGGGTGGGGTCCTCTCTGATAATTTCTGTTTGAGCAGAGGAACCAGGCAGGTATGTCCTCTTTCCCCTTTGTTATTTGCATTATATTAAGAACCATTGGCAAAGAAAATAAGGGACTCAGAAATTCAAGGATATAATTGGTATGGTAGTCAAGAAAAGCTGATTCTACTTGCAGATGATATTATTTTATACCTGACAAAACCAGAAAGAGACATTACAATGTTGTGGAACATTTTGAGACAGTTTCACATCTTTTCAGGATATAAAAGTAATGTAGCTAAAACAAAGGCAAGAGCAGTAAATTATGTACCCACACATGAAATGATTCAGTAATATCAATATTTATGTGGAGATGTTTAAATGAAGTATTTAGGAGTATGGATTAAAAATAATTCTGGTGTGACAGCAAAGGATATGTAGGAACAGAATAAACAAAAGATAATACAAAAACTGAGAAAATGGAAAATTTATTATATGGATATAGATAGGAAGATACAAGAAGCTACAATGTTTTTAGTCCCTTTGTCTTATACACAGTTCAGGCATATTTTTATCAACCAGAGGAGAATTTGTGGATAGCAATTAATAAAGAGATGAAGGACTTCATTTTTTGGGGGGGGGGGTTGCAAGAGTCAAGTGGGATAAGATGATTCTTCCAGTAGAACAGGGTGGATTGGGATTACCTGAATTCAAGGGGTATTTTGGAGCTACACAGTTAAGGCTCCTATACAAAGCACAAGCAGAAAACTAAAATTCAAAGTGAAAAGGGATGATGATGAAACAGAGGGGAAGCTCAAGAAACAAGGTAAGTCTAGGGTTTTGGATGCAGGCCTTTAAGAATAACAATGATCATACAAAATATTATATCCATAAAGTAGCAGAAAGTATCTTAAGAACTAAGCCAACATGGGAATGGAGAAATGAGATTCTGCCAATAGGGATGACTGCAGTTAGGGACATAGACAATAGGTCAGAGGGGGCTGGAATTTATTGGAGAAAACTGACAAAGGAACCAAGGTATTGGGAGCAAATAACTAGAGAGGGAAAGATGACAAAATGGGAAGACACCAAGAATTTATTTGGACTGCAGATTAGAAATTGCCTTCCCTATCAAGGATGGATATCAGAGTGCAGGCAATGAGAAAGAAATAAGGGGGTCCTAAATGAAAGACCAGCACTGGTAGAGTTTTTAGTAGAATCTAGAACAGAAGAAGCTGCAATTAAAAAATGAATAATTAGTAGAGCATATAAAATATTGCATGATAAGTATATGACTCAATCAGAGGAGGTTAGAAAGGATTGGGAAGAGAGATTGGATAAGCAATTCACTAAGAAATAAATGGGAGGATGGGTTCCCTTCACATGGTCGACATTTCAGAATGTCGATATTCATATGGCCGAGACATTTGAAATGACCATGGGGAACTGGCATTAACGTACAGTGTGAAATGGAAAGATTTCCACTTCCACACTGTAGTGTGATCTCAGAGTTGGTATATTTAAGTTCTGGGGTGTGTGGGGGGTGTAGGGGGTGCAGGGGGGCATAGCCCTCCTGCTAGCAGCATGAAGGTAAGTTTTTTTTTTTTTTTTTTTTATTGTATGGTCAACATTTTGAATGTCGATCATATGGTCTTGGCCATATGAATGTTGACATTCTGAAATGTCGACCATATGAAGTAGATCCAGGAGGAAATATGTATGCCTCCAAAATATGCAACAAAATCTAGTACATTTAGGATTTTTGTTTTGAAATGTTTACATAGGTATTTTATACCCCAACTAAACTTCAGAGAATTTTTCCTCAAGCAGACAGTAAATGTTGGATGTGTGACACAGAAGAAAGAGGTAATTGGGAACATATTTTCTAGGAGTCTGCTGAGTTGGTGGACTTTAAGGATTCCCTGCGGGATGGACTTTTGGAAATGCGGGGTGGCCAGATTGGTATGATGACTGAAATTATTTTTCAGAGCTATGATACAGAATTAGAACTGCCTAGACATGTAATTCATTACTGTGTCTAATTATGGTGGCTGCCAAAAAAGCAATTACTAGAAAATGGAAATCAGAATCTAAACCAACTATGCTAGAAGTAGTGAATATAGTAACAGAGGTAAAACAAGTGGAATTGAGTTCTTTAGAAAAGGGTAGGAGTGAACTACATAGGAAAAATGTGAATTGTGAGAACAATGCATACAGGGGAAGAATGAGATTTAAAAGAAGGCAGGACTTAAATGAGCTATGTAATGCTTGACTGAAAATGATTGGGCAGATTATAAGTAGTGTATAATGTTTGCAACTGGGAGTGTTTCAATATGGCTTGTGATGTAAAATGCTTGCAACTAGGATTATGTTGGTGTGGTTTGTTTTCATTTATATAAATGTATGACTGCCTGTGTCATAAGTGATGGCTTAATAAAGATGTTTCTTGTTTAAAAGAAGGGCAGGAATTGAATAATTTATGTAATCTTGCTTAGGTTATATGATATATAGCAATATCTGTGAAGTATAATGTTTGTAAATGTGAACTTGTTAATACAGTTTGATTACTTTTATATAAATGTAAATTAGTCTATGTCATAAGTGGTAATTCAATAAAGGTGTTTGTAAGAATCGATAGTACTGTACTGTATGGTAATTAGCTGGAAACACTATATGCAATGAGACTGAGAAATGAAAGTCTTTATCTATTAATTACCCAAGCTCGTGCTGAACAGGTGCCAGTCTCACCTTTATGAATTCTCCAAACACTGTAGTTCATTCAATAAGGCTTTATTACATGTTCACAATATTCGAATACTATCTTCATTAACAGTACTGATAAACAATTAGTGTTCAAAGTTACCACACATCATATTCTGATTGTCCTAAACAACGTAAACTAACATAGTCTTTAGATGACCTGTATTCTCTACTCAGGCTCGAGTGTCTGTCATCTTCTCTGAAGTAACAGGTCAAATGAACTTACTAACCTTAACTGAACTGCTATCCTGAACACAGCATATTACATTGCTTCAGTCCAGTAATTTTCCTTATTTACTTCTCCTAACCTTGGTCTCAGGCTTTGTCTCGTATGTGCAACATTCCATTAAGGAACATTCTGTAGCTAGGAAGATTGTATCTTTCCCTTGAGAAAAGAACATTCTGTCTGCACACTTTATGCTTATCTTTCCTTTCTAATAAACTGTCTCTCATGCTTGACCAACAAGGTTATTTTTCTTTCTGCTTAACCGTCTTTTATGCATAAATGAAACACAATTTATTTTACCCTTTAGCCTGTCTAATGTGTAATAACTACTTTAAAATGGAAGTCCCTAATCTAACAGTTGCCCCTGAGGTCCCTGACAAATGTCTACCGGGACCTACTTCTGTAATTACCTTACATTTATATTGCTAACTACTGTCTATAGCTTTATGCTATCTGACTCATAATCTGAAAATAAAAAAGAAATTTATTTGGTAAACCTGCAATTTTAATTTTGAACACTAGCTGTCACTTGAGCATTTATGGTCTGTTTGGATTGAAGTCTTTTAACTTTATGATTTGAATAATCTTGCAATTTTAACTTTGACCATTAGGTATCACTTGAGCATTTATGGCCTGTTTGGATTGAAGTCTCTTAACCTTATGATTTAATTTTTATATTACCTAGATTTATAGTCTTTAGAGCCTTTAATTCTATGTTCTGATGTATGAGTGATATATTTAAAACCTATACATTATTTAACCCCATTTTGCTAGAGGAAGAGTTCTTGCAAAATTTATCTGTATACTGTATCATGCTTCTTCTGAAACTGGCACTCTCTGCAACTGAGGGTTTTTTTTTTAACGTAGGGTTAGTCTAGTTTGCAGACATATTATATACTTTTCCTGAATTTCTTTACAAAGTTTTTACAGCTGAGGACTCCAGAACTTATACTTTATGACAGGCCAAATTTTCTGAAAACCTACATAATCTAGTAGCTGATGGTTGTACTTTATCAGCTGCTTACCCAATAATTTTGGTACGTATGGCAAAACTGCCCCTTGTTCTGTTTGCACACATACAACCTTACTCCTGGGACTGTACTGGCAACTTTGCATTGTCCCCTTTTATCAGCATCCCCTGCATATCTTGGATCTTTGCCAGATTTGCCTCAACCGTTGAGCCTACTTGGCTCACCTCTGTTATACCTTTCACCTTAATCTCCTTCCACTGCACTGGATATAGAGGAATCCCTTCCTTGGCAGCTTTTTTTTTTTGCCGCATATTGTATAGCCTATCAAGTATGATGGCTATTTTCTAAAGACTAATTGAAATCTGCACTAAAAAGATAACTTAGTCTGTATTAACTTGTGTCTATAACTTTTTATTTAAATTTGCTCTATAATAACTTTTTTAACTCTTATGAATATTTATGACCTATAACAGTTTACTAAAACCTATACTTTTTGTATTTTAAGTCTATACCTTTGCATTGTCAGTGTCCTTAATTTTTGACTAATGTACAATAATTATGTAAAGTGCACTGTAATCTGTAAACTAATTAATAAATTAAGCCTGCCCTGTTATGCCTTGAGTGCACTGAATAAGTATTACTACCCATTCTTTAGATAACTTATCTTAATAGTTTACCAAACGTATGCTTTCTGTATTTCAGGTCTATACCTTTGCTTTTTATGTAATGCACAATAATTATGTAAAGTATACTGTAATTTGTAAATTAATTAACAAATTAAGCCTGCCATGTTATACCTTGAGTATACTGAATAACTATTACTACCTATTATTTAAATAACTTATTTTATTAAGCCTGTAAAAATAATTCTGTTACTTTACCCTTAACTAATGACTGAATAATGTGAAGTATTTTGAGATTTGAATGGAATGTACTATAATTAACACATAACTGAATATGAATATCATATTCTGAAACTTGACTGAAATTTACATTAGCATATACTGAACATTTAAAAATAGCTGTGTATATTCAGGAAACTAACTAAACTAAAAGAATATCTTTTGCCACTGTTAACTAAACACAGATAAAACATAACTGAAAATGGTACGTTATATTCTGAGAACCAAACCATTATTGTTTGGACATAGATATACTGAAACTAGCACCATTGTACAATTGTCTGAAAACATGAGAACATTTTGATAGTATTACCTGAACACAAATAAACTGGAATCTATTTGAACACAGATAGACTGAAACTAGTACTGCTGTACAATTGTTATCATGAACCAAAAAACATGAGAACATTGTCTGAAAACATACATACTTGCTTTAACACATATATTTTAACTTTAAACAAACATTGAAGAAATAACTGAAACAGGTAGACAATCAATTCTTTCACCACAGCTCCTGCCAAATTTTACTTTGCACTGTTTCAGTCACTGACGAGGTAAAGGAAGGCCTGCTTTAATGTTGAAGTGTCCTTTTTATAGTTACACCTTTTAAACCTCTTATTTTCATTTCTTGTGCAAGGCTGGGTAGCTAAAGTTCTTGGTTGTATTTAGTAACAGTTCTTTAAAATAACATTTGCATCTTTAACAATTATAAACTGATGGCATTGCTTATTGCCCTGACTTTATTTACATTTTTATGCATGAAATAAACATTTACTGCTAATAAACTCTTGGCAGTCTGTAAGCAAACTGATATAATTTTAACATTTAAAATGGTACTGTCACACTGGGGATGTAACAATATTTTTGCTGTTATTTTCTTCCCAGGCTGATTGGCTTTATTTAAAAATCTAATCTCTAAAGGCTTGCTGCTGACTGCAGCTACCTTTGACCCTTTGAACCCTGATAGTGTGAGAACTGTACTCAGATAATCTGGCAGAGGTCTGTTTGTAACTGAAACTGAAGCCCTTGTATCAAGTAACACATTGAGCCATAATTCCTTTCCCATGAGTAATGAAATATATGGTCTGCTATCCTTCCCAACCTGGAATGAAGTCAAATACACCAACTAATTTGGTGTCAAAGTATCACAGCCTTTATACATATTGTGAAAATCTGGTATGTCACGGGCAACATTAACCTGAGCTACAGCATACTTCTGATCATCCCTTGGGCTCAAACGTTGTACATTATGTCATTTGCCCAGTCATTAACCATAGTGGGTGCCTTGTATCTGAAAAGCTAACAGTATTTCCTGTCTCTACCCATGCACTATGTGCACTCTCTTCAGAAAACAATAAATCAGTGTCAACTTTACTGGGAGCAGGAACTGTTGGTGATGTGTCTGGTTCAGATTTTAAACCATCTAGACAAGTATAATGAGGTGGTCTGTCAGTAATTTTACTCATTGCCCCACTCTCAGGTCTTTTAACCTGTCTGGCTTTATTGGAAACAACTGGAACTAAGTCATTAATACCAGCTTTTACATGCTTGTGTTTTTATGTCAAGTATTTAGGACACTGTTTTTTTTTACATGCCCAAGCTTTTACAAAAAAACATTTAACTGCTGGGACTGATGAAGTCTGTTTTACTGCTGCAATATTAGTATTTACAGGAAAAAAAATTATTACTGGCATCTGATGCTTGCAAAATCTGTTTCTGTCTAACCACTAGCATTTTCTAAGGTCTTGGCTGTAGCAATTACAATTAACTTGATAGTTGTATCAAGTTTCTGAACTTATTTTAACTGAAACTCAAAGTAGTAATGTAACACTGTGCATTTTTACACCTATATAAAATCAGTTTTAACTGTTGAACTTTTTACATTTTGTCTCTTGACCCTAAGATGTTAACATACTGTTCTGTGAGTGAAACTCCACCCACTATCTCACATAACCGTTTCTTTAGCTGATGTCATGTAATTTTCTAGTAGTACTGAATGCTGCAATAATTTATTATTACTGTCTACAATTTTTTTGGATAAATGTCTTTCTGAGTACTTCAGCTGTGTCAGCTGAACTGCAATTTATTGCATCTTTAACCCATAAATCTGCATGTTTCTGTCATAACCATTTTTTTAAAATCTGTACCTTTGTACAAATCTCTTTACTGATGTCTAAAACAGTATATAACTTTAAAGAGCTGCTACACTTTGAACTGCTAGCTGCTGTAATCTTTGACCTTTTAAATTCTGACAAAACTGAATTTGTGTGTAAAGATCTATGTGTAGCTGACGTTAATTTGTCTGTAAACAATGAAATATTGTTATTTATTTTAACCTTACATGACAGATTAACGCTCTAATCTTTACAGATAGCTATGGAATGCATTCTTTACTTAGCACTGAAGTCTGTTCTTCAGTTTGTCTGGAATATACTTTATTTAAATATGCACTCTGATTCCTATTATCTCCCTTCAGTGCAAACATTGAACTTGATTTTGAAAATAAGAAACTAGATGAAGTAATGTGAACTTGAGACATTGCCTGTATGTTATGTACATTAACTGTGTTGACATTTGTATGTTTAATACTGCAACATACTTCTGTACTTTGAATTGTATGTGCTGAAACATTTATACAAGGATTAATTAAGTCTAAACATGTAGTGACAGAAGTTGACTCATAAGCTGGCTTAACCTTTTTGTGTTTAGAAATATTTAACATTCTCAAACTAATAACCTTTAACTTTAAAAATAACATTTTTAAACTTAAAACAAAGGTTTACTGACATTTTAACTGTAGCAGAATTACTTGACATGTTTACATGCAAATGACTTTAATGGATTAATTTAAACTTTTTTGTGCTGTTAACTAAAAGGTGCATAAAAAGTCTTACATAACTTTATGGTCTTGGAAGAATGTGAGCCATCGTCTGTAGCTTATTAACCTTTTTTTTTTATTGGCTGTGTGACATCACACTGGAAACTTGAAAGTTCATGAAGATAGCTGAATACATACACAATTGCATGGATCTCGCCATACCCAATAGAACCAAGATGCTCTCCTCCAAAAAAAGCAAGCCAATCTGATAGTCCTCCCACCATAAACAAACTCTACAACAGAAGGAGGAAACTGATGCAGAATAAGGTGAAGTCCCAAGACTGGAAAAACTCCCTTATCAGCTTCAACAAAAAGTTGAGATCCCTCATCAAATCCTCTAAAGCTAGCTATGAAAACAGAATTGCAGCAGATAGTAAAGACAACCACAATGCCTTCTATAGTTATGTAAAGAATCTCCACAGCAATACCCAGATTTGCTCTGAGCTACTGCACAATGGTACCTCCTATACCGAGCCAACAGATATTGCCAGTATACTGGCCGACAGATTCAGTGCCAACTTTACCCACTCAAAAGACCAATCACAATACCAGTAGATTGCCAGGCACCCAGTATTACTACTGCACAGGTTAAAACAGCACTGTCCAAGGCCAAGAATACAGCTTCTATGGGACCTGATAATATCCCTGGCTGTGTTCTACATGAATTACAGAGTGAACTGGCACCTCATCTGTGTGCCCTGTTCAATCACAGCCTCATCTCAGGCTTTGTCCCTACCAAATGGCACACTGCTACAGTCATCCCTCTCCATAAAGGAGGAGCAACTGCAGACCCTAGGAACTATTGCCCCATTAGCCTGATGAGTCTGATATGCAAAGCTATGGAATGCATCATCATGGACCTAATAAACAAGGATATAGGGAATCTCCAAATTCTGGATCCCACAGAGTTTGGTTTTGTGAAGAGTAGATCATGCTTGCTCAACCTGGATGACTTCTTTGAGTCAGTCACCAGAGCTGTGGGTGAAGGCAAGGTGGTTCATACAGCCTACCTTGATCTGGCCAAGGCCTTTGATATCATTCCCCACTCAGGAATCATAGAAAAACTCACTAAGCTAGGCATCAACCCCTATATCACTAGGTGGGTTGCAAACTGGCTCACAGATAGAACCCACAGTGTGAAAAAGTAGCTGACTCCAAGTCAGACTGCTGACTAGTCATGAGTGGAGTCCCACATGGTTTGGTCCTGGGTCCTCTCCTGTTTGGTATCTACTTCTCTGAAGTCCAGGCCAACATGAAGGGACTCTGGCTGACAAAATTTGCACACAATTGCAAGTTGGGAGCTATTATTAATCTCCAAGTGATGCTGACATCCTACAGAAAGGCCTCACTGAGACCAACACCTGGTGTCAGAACCATGGCCTTAAGCTCGATGCCAAAAAATGTGTCATTATCCCCTTTGGGAAAAACCCAGTTCCCATGAATTACCACATCGATGGTAGTCCACTGAACACAGAAGACGTTATAAGACATCCGGGAACACAGGTTGACAGCAATCTCTCTTTTGACTACCACATTGCCACTGCAGTCAGGAAGTCCTATGTCAAACATCTCATTACTAAGGGTTTTGCATCCAGGAAGAAAGAGGTCATTGTCCCCCTCTACTCTTCCCTCATTAGGCCAATCATCGAGTACAATGCCCCATTTGGCATGCACCTCACTAGACACCTGCAACAACTAGAGAGGCTGCAAAAGTACCTCACAAAGAGGATCCTAGGCCTTAAACACTTGTCCTATATGGACAGACTCAAAAAATTTCAACTATTCTCTGTCTCATATTGCCTACTTAGAGGCGATCTCTGCTTGACTTACAAAGCCATGTCTGAATCAGCTCTGTTAGAAATGCTGCATCTAAACAAATCCCAATCCCTCCACACCACACACTCCAGAGACCTCAGCCTCATTACCACAATCAACAGAACATGCTGGAGGGGCAGGTTCATAATTCAGAGACTGCCCATGCTATGGAATAGACTTCCCATACATGTCAAGCCGAGCACCTCACTGGCCCTCTTCATGAGAAATCTTTATGAGTGGATAGGAAATAGAAAATTCACCCCGGGGATCACTCCAGTGGCTCTACTTGACTGAGGCACTGGGAACTAAGGTCGGGTGGCATGATACCAGGGTAATCCTATGGGCTAGGCTTGTAAAGGCTCCATGGCCATTAGCCTAGTACACACCTATGAACCTATGAACTGGATAATGTTTTTTATGTTGTGAAGGAATACTGCTCTGATTTAATACTGGTCTGCTAAAGTTGCTTGAGGTTTTTTTGAAATAAACACGGGTACTGTGCACTTTGGTTAACAGCTGCATTGACTATATGCAGAGGTAGTGCTGTCTGTATTATGCATGAATTCGTGCTGTTATTTCTGGTTTATTCTGTTACAGTCTTTATTTATGGAAAAACAATGGTATGCTGCTGAAAAGTCTGTTATGAAACATTTGCTGTTACTGTAAACTGTCGATGAAACCTTGAAGTTAACCTGGCTGTTGCAGTAAAACTGTACTCGAAAAGGTTACTTACTGCAGTTGTTTCTGTTTGCTTATAAGGTTGTTTTACTCTGTAAAACACATGTAGTTGAACGAAACACAGAGTGCTGCACTTGAATGAAAACACTGCTATTTTGTAGTCTGTAGAAGATATGAAGTTGAACGAAACACTGCTTTTATGTAGATTTTTGTAGAACACACGTAGTGTAACCAAGTCTAGAAATTAATGATACCTGTCCTGAAAGGGTGGTCTGTAGCACCGTTGATTACTTTTACTGTGGCATCTCAGCTGGAAAATCTCCAGAGTGCTGTAGTACTTTTGCTGTATAAACAGTTACTGTGAACTTAAGAAAATATGCTGCACTGGAAATTGGATGTGAAAGGATTACACACTACAACTGTTTCTGATTGTTGGATTGTCCAGAGTATCTGCATGCTGGGTTGCAAAAATTATATATCTCTCCCCAGACAGCAGTCCTGTTTGGATGCCATTGTAAGAATTGATAATACTGTACCGTAATTAACTGGAAATACTATATGCAATGAGACAGAAACGAAAGTCTTTATCTGTTAATTACCCAAGCTAGTACTGAACAGGTGCCAGTCTCTCCTTTATGGCCCAAGTCTTGTGCACTTTTCAGAATGAATTCTCCAAACACTGTAGTTCATTTAATAAGGCCTTATTAGATGTTCACAATATCTGAATACTGTCTTCATTAACAGTACTGATAAACAATTAGTGTTCAAAGTTACAGTACGTCATATTCTGATTGTCCTACACAATGTAAACTAACATAGTCTTTAGATGCCCTGTCTTCTGTAGTCAGGCTTGAGTGTCTGTCATCTTCTCTGAAGTAACAGGTCGAACGAACTTACTAACCTTAAATGAACTGCTATCCTGAACACAACATATTATATTGCTTCAGTCCAGTCTTCTTTTTCTTCTTTTGACTTTTCCCAGTTAGGGGTCACCACAGCGGATCACCTGTCCACTCATGATTGGCAGTGGAGTTTTACAGGTTTGAGTTGCCAGCCCGGTGCCCGACCTTCCACAGAAGGCACACACACGCACGCACTCATGCCTAGGGCCAATTTTTAGAGTGTGCAATCCACCTATCTTTGGGATGTTGGAGGAAACTGGAGCACCCAGAGGAAACCCACACGACCACTGGCAGGATATGCAGACTCTGCACAGAAGCCACACCAGCCGAGGATTGAACCGGAGAACATCTTGCTGTGAGGTGGTAACGTTAACCACTGCACCACCGTGGCCACCCTAAAGACTCTATATTTAAACTAATGATGGCTAATTTCTTTTACAATCAGGATGTTCTACTAAAGTCATAATTCTTTCTAAATATTATCATAAGTTTGTTGTTTTAAATCTCTCTGATAACTAAATATTGCTTCAGTCCAGTAATTTTCCTTATTTACTTCTCCTAACCTTGGTCTCAGGCTTTGTCTTGTATGTGCAACTTTCCATTATGGAACATTCTGTAGCTAGGAAGATTGTATCTTTCCCTTGAGAAAAGAACATTCTGTCTTCACACTTTATGCTTATCTTTCCTTTCTAATAAACTGTCTCTCATGCTTGAGCAGCAAGGTTATTTTTCTTTTTGCTTAACTGTCTTTTATGCATAAATGTAACACAATTTATTTTACCCTTTAGTCTGTTTAATGTCTAATAACGACTTTAAAATGGAAGTCCCTAATCTAACAGTGTTAGAAAAGGGTACCAGAACTTGTCAGAGATTTGGGATGCATAGCTAGACTTAAAAAGGCCTTTGTGGCTGTTATCATAGTACACACCTACAAAGCTATGGACAGAGGCAGTTAGTAAATCACCCCTATATAAATCAAATTTGTGGGTCACATTTAGGTTGCGTGGTCAGACTTAGAAGAGCCCTAGTGGTCATTAGCCTGGTATATTCCCATGAACCTATAAGAAGATGTATATGACTCTTGCAAGCTGTGATACTTTATTATAAGAAAAACCACTTCTGTGTTTCTTTTACTAGATGCAAAAAAAAGAAAGAAAGCTTTTGATTTGGTAAATAGAGATTTTCTGTTTTAGTGACTATATAAGTTAAATCTTCCAGCCTCATTCTTAAATATTACCCACACTTTATTTAATAAAACTAAGTATTACCTTAAAATAAATGGATTAACCTGATGGTTACTAATTCAAGTTTGAGGTATCAATCAAGGTTGTCCTCTCTTCCCCACTGTCTTTCTTCCATTTATTAACCCTATAATATAATGTGTAGAATAAGAACCTCTAATAGCTCCTAATTCAATAAATGATCATAATATAAAGTTTGTTGCTTGTGCTGATGATTTATTAGTAACTGTATCACAATTAGTCATCTCCTTTAAAAATACTGACCTTTTACCACTACTATTCTAGACTACATTGGTTGTAAGATCAGCTTTAATAAATCAGAAATGGTGTTACTAACATCTAATCATACAATTAATTTTCAAATCTCATGTATAATAAAACTAACATTTTTGGACTGGATTTATTCTGTTGATTTGGTCTATATAGCTGATGATGCACAATTATCACTATTAATGTGCGTTAGGCCCGTCAAGCCAGCACGTAAAAATCTACCGTCAATCATTAGCGGACCGGAGTTCCGGTGTGGCGACCCCTAACTGGGAAAAGCCGAAAGACACAAACAAACAATGATATTGCTTATAAATGGCAATTTATTAATTTATTTTTCTCAAGATGGATAAACTTATTTAAACTGTAACTTTACCTATATTGGTCATTTGTTATCCAGTAGACTCTTTTCCTCCATAATTAGCTTGGCTGAATAAAATTAAACTAATTTGGAATAACTCATTCTAGAGAGGAGGCTAACCTAGAATCCCATGGAATATTATGATATGATCAAATTGCAGATTTGGCTTAAAAGCCGAGGTGGTGCAGCGGTTAACGTTGTCGCCTCACAGCAAGAGGTTCTCCTGTTTGATTCTCGGCTGGAGTGCCTTCTGTGTGGAGTCTGCATGTCCTCCCCGTGGTTGAGTGACGTTAAAGACATGCAGGTAGGTGCAAGCGTGAATGGGCGTGCCTTCATCGAAGGTTGGGCATCGGGCTGGCAACTCGGCACCATAAAATCCACTGCCAATCATGAATGGGCTGGAGACCCGCTGTGGCGACCCCTAACTGGGAAAAGCCAAAAGATTTTTTATTGAAGATACTACAGTTTCTTCATTCCTTCAGGTTTTGATAAATTATTTTAAATTATTTTAAACTGGAATTTGATTTTTTCGTTTATGTATAAAATCATAAGTAATAGTTTGTGTAAGTTAAAACCATTATAATTTCTTCAATTCTTTTAGGTTTTAATACCATGATGGGAGTGAACCCCATTCCTAACTCAAAGTATCAATAAAGTTCATGAAATTAGTATTGTTTCAATCTTTGATGTTAGCCGGAAGTGTTCTTTGCAGCACCAGTAATGTGCCCAGCATTAACTCTTTCTGCAATTCATACGTAGTTACATGTATTGGTAACGTATCTAAGTAAACTGTATATTCTTTTTTATAAGACCTGTTGCTCCTACTACTGTCAGAACCGTCTGGGTATCCTTCTTCTACACTGGCCTTGTTTCTGCCTGCAAATCCTGGTATTTTATGACTTTGTCTCTCTCTGTATGTAAGACACTGTAGTCATTTGGTGTAGCAATTTCATTGATCAATGCTACTTTTGTCTTCTTTTCATGAACTACTGTATCTGTTTTTCTCACATCTATTTTTTTAAGTATTGGTAATGGGTGATCCCATGTGATATAAACTTCATCATTTTCTATAATGCTTTGCGGCTTATGTTTCTATTGTTTTTCAGCTAGTTTAATAGTGTAATATTTGCAAAATTGCCAGTGCAACATTATTGCCACATTATTATGCCTTTCAGTATACAGTCCTTCTGCCATTAGTATATCACAACCAACAAGATGTGTAACTGTTTCCAATTCTGTTTTACAAAACCTACATTTGTCTGTTTCTCCCACACGTTCAATGGACTTTGTAAATCAGCATGTACGCAGTCCACTGTCTTGGGCCACCAATAATAACCTTTCACATTTTGGTTTAAATTCACCTGTCCTTAACCACTCCTGCATTCGATCCTGATCAACATGAGGTTATTCCAGGAGTTTTCTATATTTGCAACTATATTTAAGCATTTTTCACATTTCTTGCCTTCTCATCTGATCCTTCACCTTATATTCTTTCTTTTGTTTTTTGGCACATTCAGTTACTGTCTGATTTTTATCTACTTCTGGTTTGATTTCCATTCCCACTTGACACCAATGTGCTTCTGCTAAACAAAGTAGGGAAGTCATCTTAGACTTATTCTCATGTTTTAAAACTTTCAGTATGTTTGTGTCTTGTGAGGTCATCAGATATGTATGAAGTCCTACGACTGCAGATCTATATATTTAATCAATTTTGAGGAGGGCCATACCTCCTTCAGAATGGGGAATACACAGTTTGGGTATACACTGATGTTTATAAATCATTTGATAAGCATGAAGCATCTTTCTTTTTTCCTGCCCAACCAATCCAACACCTTTTGTGGCCAGTCAGTCACTCCAAAACTGTAAGTTAGGACAGGAAGAACAAATTTGTTTATAGTTTGGACTTTGTTCCTAGATTTCAGCACTGTTTTCAGTATTAATTTATTTTAGTATTCTAAAATATTCCTTCCTAAGTTTTATTCACATTTGTTCATGTTTTATTGTTGATCCTTTATCAGTTCCCAAATATTTATACATTCCCTCTTGCTCAAGTTCTTTTATATCACATTCCTGTCTCAGGTTGATGTTTTCTTGTTACTGCAGCTTTCCTGTTTTAAAGGTTGCTTTTGCACATTTCTGAAGACCAAAAGACATTTATTTATTTATATGGCATTTGTTTACCAGTAAATTCTGACTGAGTCATGAGGTACCCATTTTCAGCTGAGGCCCGGGGAGAAAAGCTCCAGATACATATGGTTAACAGAATGAAAAACTAGACAGACATAATAATGTCATAATATTCAAGTGCAAATATGAAAAAATATGAAAACTACACATTAGTTTGTCAGAATGAGAACTTAACAGACATTTGGACCTTCCCACAACCTCTATATCCACAAATTATTTCTCTGTCAAACCAGTATCTACCAGCTACATAAAATCCTTACTTCGCAAACTGAAACCCTGCTCTCTCTCAGTTGATAGTCTAACTCCACTCTTCCTTCAGGTAGCAGCAAAATCTGTAGCCCTTCCTATCTCCATACTTATCAACCTCTCTATCACTGAATCCAAAGCTCCCTCAGTCTGGAAACATTTCTTTACCTTACCCATACACAAAGGAAACAATCCACAGAACATGCCAACTTCCGGCCAATAGTAATTTTATCACCTCTCTTTAAAATATTAGAAAAATGCATGCACAAACAAATCCTAGATTACCTACTACAAAAAATGTATTCACTCCAACACAGCACGGCTTTCGCCCAGAACATAGCACATCCACAACCCTTATATCCTTTATCAACACGAACTCCCTAGCTAGAGACAGTAACAAACTAGTGTCTACCCTATTCCTCGATCTCTCTAAAGTGTTTGACACAGTCTTCCACCCCCTGTTGGTGGTCAAACTCTTTAACCTTAATTTTTCCACTTCAACTATCTCCTGGTTTTCTAGTTACCTCAATGATTAATACAATCTGTAAAATGGCTCTCTACACTCTCTCCTGCTCTTCCTATCAAGATGGGAGTTCCCCAAGGATCAGTTCTTGGTCCTTTACTCTTCAACATTTTTTCTAATCAACTCTGTACTTCCTGTCCACAGTCATCACACATGCAATATGCAGATGGCGCCACAGTCATCACACCATTGCTGATACCCTCTCTGACCTAAACACCAATACCCAAAAATCCTTCATATCCATTGAAAACTGGCTTTCAAAGAATTGATTAATACTAAAAAGACTAAACTCTTGCTTTTTCTACCAAAAACCCGTAATCATCTCAAATCTACTTTCTCTATCTCGTCTCTCAACAACACACCTATCGCAGTTGAATCAAACACTAAGCTTCTTGTGATCATAATAGATGACCAACTCAAATTTGACCTCGCTGAAATGTAATTGATCAGTGTAGGGTGTACCTTTCACATTTTTAAGCACTCTTTTATCGATGAATGTGGGATACTGTCAAATGCTTTTTTTGTAGTCCGTCCATGCCATACATACTTAGATTCTTTCTCTATTTACAGTTCCCCATTATGAGTCAATTTCACAACAAATGATCCTTTGTTCCATATGACTTTCTTTTGTCACCCATTTATTCTATTGCCACGACTGAGTTTTCTTCTAAATAACGCTAGGAGCCTTAACCTGAAAATGCACTCACTGGAGGCTCTCCTTGCACTAGAAGATGCCGATGTCTGTGTGGTCACGGAAACTTGGTTCAGGGCTGTGAAGAGCACCTCTGCCTTACCAGGCTATACCTCATTTCACACATTCTGATCCAAAATGAGGTCAGGAAGACTAAGGGTGATGGAGTCTCTAACTTCATTAAGGACAGGCACACCTCCAGACTGGTTTGCCAGCATGATGCATTGGAACTACTCCAGGTGCAACTGACCGTTGGCAAGACATCCATTCAAGTTATAGCCAGCTATAGACCCCCCCCCGCCATGACTCAGGATACCCATTCCTCTTACCTGGATCTACTTGACTCCATTAAGTTAGCCCCCAACTCCCTGATCCTTGGTGACTTCAACTACCCCATCATAGACTGGGTGAACTATTCCTGCACTAATGCATTCACTAAACGATTCCTTGACTTCATCAGTTCTAATGCACTAGACCAGTCTGTCTCATTCCCCACAAGGGGAGATAACATTCTGGACTTGGTTCTCACCAACATGGGCGACCGCTGCACCACTCCCATAGTATGTTCTTCCCTGGTGAGATCAGATCATTGGATTGTCTCATTCAAAGTTTCTATCCCACCCAACCCCCCCCAACCATAATCAAGCTAAAAAACTTCTCAAAAGCTGACTATAACCTCCAAAGGGAGGGTATATGTAGCTTCACACCACTGCCCCCCCTCAGAAGATGCAGACAGCTATGCTGAACAGTATGCCAATGCATTATACAAGCACCTGTACAACTGCATGGACTCAATCCACACAACGAAAAAACAAACCAAGTAAAAAGAATGAAACGAATGAATCCAGTAGGGGATAGACTCAGCCATACCCAATAGAACTAAAACTTGCTCCTCAAGGAAACACAAACCTGTTTGGTGGACATCCTGTATCAACAGACTTTACAACTAAAGGAATAAACTGCTGTCCAAGGGTAAAAAGAAACACATTCCAAATTGGAAAACCTCCCTCCTTAGCCTCAACAAGCAAATTAGATCACTAGTGAAAGCCTCCAAAGCCAATTATGAATCGAAACTAGCTTCTGAAATAAAGGGAAACCACAAAGCCTTCTTCAGTTACATCAGGAACCTCTTTGGCAAAGCCCAGGTTTGTTCCGAATTAGTACTTAACAGTATCATTTACACCAATCCTGTTGACTTAGACAACCTGCTAGCAGATAGGTTCAGTGCAAACTTCACCCTTCCCCAAAGGTCCTTTCAACATCCCCGATACTTGTCCCGCACCTCACACCTCCATAGATCAAGTGCCAAAGGCCCTATCCAAGGCAAAGAATACAGCTTTCATGGGACCTGATAGTATCCCAGGCTGTATTCTGTACCAGCTCCAGCAAGAACTGGCTTCACCATTGAGCACCCTATTCAACCACAGCCTAAGTACTGGCTTCATTCCAGCAGAGTGGAGAACTGCCACTGTCATCCCCTTGCACAAAGGTGGTGCCACTAGTGACCCTGGAAACTATCACCCCATTAGCTTGACAAGTCTGATCTGTAAAGCCATAGAGCATATTATTATGGATCTCATAAACAAGAACATAGGCAATCTCCAAGCACTGGACCCCACCCAGTTCAGATTTGTCAAGGGCAGATCTTGCCTGTTGAACCTAGTTGACTTCTTTGAGATGATCATCAAGGCCCTGGATGAGTGGAAAGTCAGTGCATAGAGCTTACCTTGACCTGGCCAAGGCCTTTGACACAATCCCCCACTTGGGCATCATCGAAAAGCTAACACAACTTGGCGCAAATCCCTATCTCATCAGGTGGGTGGCCAACTGGCTCACTGACAGGACTCTCAAAGTCAAAATAAGTGCCTCCACCTCTGATAGCAGACCTGTCACTAATAGAGTTCCCCAGGGATCTGTCCTGGGATCTGTACTGTTTGGCATCTACTTCTCAGAGGTCCAGGCAAAGACAAAAGGCCTGTGGCTGACCAAGTTCGAGGATGACTAAGTTGGGTGCTGTCACTGACTCCCCTAATGATGTTAACATATTGCAAGAGGGTCTTACAGCAACTAATGACTGGTGCCAAAGTCATGGCCTCAAGCTAAATGCAAAAAAAATGTATCATCATACCATTTAGCAAAAACATGTCCCCTACTGATTACCACATCAATGGCAACCCCTTAAGCACACAACCTGTGGTTAGAGACCTGGGCACTCAGGTTGATAACAACCTCACATTCGACCATCATGTAGCAGCAGTGGTCAAAAAAGCTTTTTATTTGCTTCATCTCAAAAGTAAAAGGATTGCATCCAGAAAAAAAAGGATGTTATTACCTCTCTATACTTCTCCCTAATTAGACTAATAATTGAGTATAACGCCCTGTTTGGTATGTACCTCTCCAAACATCTGCAACAACTGGAAAGGCCACTGAAATACCTCACAAAGAGAATCCATTGCCTCCAACACCTGTCCTATGAGGACAGGCTCAAATCACTATTACACTATTCGGTATCGTACAGATTGCCTTGAAGGAGAGACACAGATCACCCCTGAGCAATCCCGGACCCTGCCCTACTAGAGATGCTCCATATCTATAAGTCTAACTCCTAGCGCATTACCTGTTCAAAAGGCCTGAATCTTGTATGCAACATCAACAAAACCTGCTGGAAAGACAGGTTCATCTCCCAGAGGCTGCCCCTTCTCTGGAATAGACTTCCTATACATATCAAACAGAGCACCGCGCTGACCCTCTTCAAGTGCAACCTTGATGAGTGGATGGGAAACCACAAATTTGTCCCAGGGGTTCCACCTGTGTTGCTCACTGACAGGGGCAACATGTGCTGACTGAGGTTTCTTTTTGGGGACAAACTCTTGGCTATGCTTGTAAGGGCCCCAGGGCCATTAGCCTAGTAACCTCCTACGACTACAAACTCTTGCTGACATCAATTCCAGTGTATAATTTATATGTTGTCAGAAGTCAAGTTATTGGTGTATAGTTTTTAGGATAGCTTGTAGGTTCGCTCTTAAGTAGGAGTACTGTTTTTCCTGTTGTTAACCAGGTTGGTGTCTGTTCTGGGTGTCCATATAAATAGTTCTTACTCATGGCTAAATCTTCATGTAAAGATGTTAATACTTTCAGTCAGAAGTTAGGTACTGCATCTGGGCCTGGGGTTTTCCATTTAGGAGCTTTTCTTAACTTTGTTTCAATTTCTCTGGCTGTTACTTTATCCCAGTTCATGCCCTGCACATTTGAACTTTTTAATTTTCTTTTACTTCTGCTATCTATTCAGCGTCTTTATTATGTTCCACAAGATCTTGATAGACATTTCTCCAAAATGTATCTATTTCATTTTGTTTGGATGGTGTTTCAGTTCCTTTTGCCTTGTTTTCCAATTCTCTATAAAACTTTTTGGGTCATCAATGAATTGCTTATTTTGTACTTTTCCTTTATATTTATCTGCATATCTTTTAAGTTTTTCTGCCTGTGCTGATATCTTTAGTTTATTATTTGCGATAGTGCACAATAGATCCTGATCTGTTCTGATATTGCACATTGCTTTTATCAGGTCTATCTTTCTGAGTATTTTTGTTGATCTGTTCCCGCTTCTACACTTTTCTAACAGTGACACTTCTTGTCTTAATTGCTTTACAGTTTTCGCTATTCAATACTTCCATGATGTTCTTTGATTTTTCCCCTTCCTTTCCCTCACTGCCCTCTGTTTTTGTGGTAAGACTTTATATCTGTTATTTATTTAACTGCATGGTAATATATCCTATTTACTTCTATTATATCACATGAATCTCTATGGACAGTCCTAATTACTGTGTTCATTCGTTTATCAAACGTCTAACTTCTGGGGTTTTATTGACTTTTTGTATTCTGGAGTATATTCCTGTGCCACATTCTCTTCTTCAATTTCATCCTGTGTTATCCATTGCTCTTTTAGATGGGAACTCACTGACCTATCACTCCACAATACTGACTGGATCAGAATTGCCACTTCCCTTGCTGTACAAATCCAACTGAACGTTCCAAAGCATCTTCATATGGCAACTGATCAGATGTTTCCCGCTCCACTGGTTTCTCCTGAAATTGGGGATCCATTGCTCTATCCTGCTGTGGTGTTATCAGAGTTAGATTTTCTACATTAAATCCTTCACTTTGCAGGTAATGCATAACTTTTAGTTATGTACTTACCATAACTTTAGATGTATGGGATCCATCTCGCCTACATTCTCCACAGATGGATTCGGAGCCGATCCTCGGCTCCGACTCGGCCGCTATACAATAGAACTCAGTCTCTTATTGGCTGAGTTACCTCATATCCCAGGATGCACCACTACCACTTCCCCAGATCTTGTTTGTCCGCACTCATGCTCACAGAAACATACTATTGTTATAACATTCTCAGGTCTTCAAGAGAGGAAAGAAGTTCAGTTTCGGATCGTCCGGTCTCTCCTGGTCTACGAGGCAGGGGGAAGGAGGGTAGGTTATTAGGAATGTAGGCGAGATGGATCCCATACATCTAAAGTTATGGTAAGTACATAACTAAAAGATGTAATGTGATCCTATCTCGCCTACATTCTCCACAGATGGGACAGCATTCCCTAGCACCTAATTCCTGGGTGGCTCACTGGAAAACACTCCTGAGAACTGTGGAACCGAAGGAAGCTCGACCCCTGGATGCCACATCTAATTTGTAGTGAGAAATAAAGGTGTGTGAAGATGACCACGTGGCAGCCGCACAAATGTCACTAATAGAGAGCTTGGAATGAAAAGCTGCCGAAGTGGCCATAGCCCTAGTAGAATGAGCTTTCACTGGAACTATAAGTTCCTTATTTGAGATGAGATAAATATGATTGATACAGTCCCTGATCCACTTGGCAATAGTGACTTTTGTGACGGCTTTGCCTAATCTATTATCCAAAAAGGACACAAACAGTTGATCTGATTTTCTTGCTTTGTGTGTCCTATCCATATAGAAACGTAATTGTCTGTGTACATCCAAGCTGTGAAAAGTATATTCAGCTCTATTCGAATACTTAGGGAAGAAGACTGGTAGTTCTAGTGATTGTTGTAAACAAAAGTTAGAACAAACCTTTGGTATAAAAGATGGGTTTGGTCTAAGAGATACTCTATCCTTGTGAAATACCAAGTATGGTGGTTTAACACATAGGGCTTGAAGTTCTGAAACTCGTCTGGCTGATGTAATAGCAACTAGAAGGGCAGTCTTCCAAGAAAGGAATTTTAGATCACAGGTTGCTGCCGGCTCAAAGGGAGATGAGGTTAATGCACCTAATACTACGTTAAGGTCCCACGGAGGTGCAGGTTGAGATATAGGGGGTCGTAGAAGCCAAGCTCCTTTAATAAAGGCTTTGCACAACTTGTTGCTCATTAAAGGAGGTTCCACACTCTCATGAAAATTGGAAATAGCCGCCAATTGCACTTTGATGGTAGACACTGAGCAACCTTGGTTGAATAGGGAAGCTAAAACTTCAGTACTTCTGACACCGAGGCTGTCATCGGGTCTAATCCTCGGAGTTGGGCCCAAATAGCAAACCTCTTCCATTTATTGCTATATATCTTTTCGTAGAAGTCTTGTGGGTCAAGACAAGATGTGCATGACTTCAGGGCGAAAGAATGGCTCCTAACTATGGTTGGAAGAGGAGTAGCCAGGCTGCTAACTTCAATGAATGGAGGGACTGATGGAGCTGTCCTGACTGATGCGTCAAAAGGTCCGGAACTTGGTCCAGGAACCAAGGACCCTCCAATGCATATTTGTGAAGAAAGGGGAACCAGACTTGTCGAGGCCAGTATGGGGCGATTAATATCATTTTGCTTCCCAAGCGAATCGCCTTCTGAATCACCTTGGGGAGAAGGGGAACCGGTGGAAAGGCATATAGCAGACCGGAGGGCCAAACGTGGACTAGAGCGTCCTTGGGGATCTCCCCCGGAACTGGGGTGAGAGTGAAGAAGTGCTGGCATTTCGCGTTGAGGGGACTTGCAAAGAGATCGCAACAAGGAACTCCCCATCTCGTGAAAATCTGCGCTACCACTCTGTCGTTCAAGGACCACTCGTGAGGGGAGAGAATAGTTCTGCTCAGTCTGTCGGCTATCACGTTGGATTTCCCCGGAATGTGCGTTGCCACTAGGAAACGCTTGGTAGCAATCGCCCAATCCCATACTTTCATGGCTTCTCTGCAAAGGGGGTAGGACCTGGTCCCTCCTTGCTTGTTTAAGTACCAGACTACCGACATGTTGTCGGACTGAATGGCAATCGTACCCTGGGGGAGGTGATCGTGCAGTGCTTGCAACGCTAAAAGCACCGCCCTCATCTCCAGGATATTGATGTGGAGAAGGCTCTCGTCGGAGTGCCACGTGCCTTGGACCGACCTGTCCAGATAATGTCCCCCCCACCCTGTCTGGGAGGCATCCGTAGTCAACGTGGCAGAGGGGAGTGGGGGAACGAAGGGTCGCCCTAGATTCAGGTTGGAGGAGAGAAGCCACCAACAAAGATCCTGTTTGCACGTGTCTGTGATCAATATGTGGTGACTGAGGGGAAGGTCTTGATAAGACCACTGGACTGATAGGAGCCACTGGAGTATCCTCATGTGCAACCTTGCCAAGGGGACCAGAAGAATGGTGGCTGCCATGGAGCCCAACAGCTGTAGGACCATTCTCGCTGGAGCACGACGTCTGAGGAGCAATGCCTGAACCTGAAGCTGGAGCATCGCTATCCTTTCCGCAGGGAGATAGACTCGCATCTGCCTTGAGTCTATTTCTGCACCAATAAACAGAATACGCTGAGATGGCAGCAATACAGATTTTGACCAATTGAAGGTGATTCCTAAGGAGTTGCCTAGTGTGATAATGGCTGCTAGGTTTTCCAAGAGTAGATGCCTGGAGGTGGCAGTTAGGAGCCAGTCATCTAGGTATGGAAACACCTGGAATCCTAGACTTCTCAGGTGAGCAGTCACCACCGCCAAACATTTGGTGAACATCCTGGGGGCTGTGGTGAGACCAAAGGGCAGTGCTCGGAACTGGAAATGACTGTCTCCTAGGCTGAAGCGTAAGTGTCTCCTCGACGCCTGATCTATCAGAATGTGATAGTAGGCGTCTTTGAGATCTATGGAGCACATCCAAACACCTTTCTCCAAAAGCGGAAGAATGGATTGCAAAGTGACCATCCGGAATTTGGACTTTTTCACAAATCGGTTTAGTTTGCTGAGATCCAAAATGGGTCTCAAGTCCCGGTCTTTTGGCACCAAAAGAATCTTGAGTAAGTCCCTGATCCGGCCTGGTCTGCGGGGACAGGTTGGATGACCCCTTTTTGAAGCAGCTTTGATATTTCGTTGGCTGCATGATCCCGTTGACTGGGTGGCGGGTCCGGGATTCTTTGGACTGGTGGAGGGGGTGAGCAAAGGGAATGGTGTAACCTCCGGCGATGATTCGAAGCACCCATTGGTCCTGAATAATATTTTCCCAGGCCTTTAGGTGTCTCGAAAAGTGACCCCCGACTGGCTCCGGAGCTGCACAGTCGGGTACTCCTTCAGGGATGCTGGAAGGAGGAGGAGCCACGAAAGGACTCGCGGTCTCCAGTATTGCGGGGGCCTCCGCCGCCTCTGGGACGGCGTCTCCCTGAAAAATTTCCCCCTCCTCTGCCTCTAGAAGGGGAATCGCTCTGCTGCGACGAGTAAGGCTTTTGAGACTTACGGAACCACATTTTCCCTCCTCTTCGAGCCTTGGGATAAGGTCTGAAGGGAGTGGAAAACCGGGCTCCTACGGCAGTTAAAGTCTTACCCTCCTGTTCGCAGCGAGTCAATGTGTCCTTTAACTTGGGTCCAAACAGTGAGGACCCATCAAAGGGGGCGTCGGCAAAGGAAGACTTAAAGGCCTCTGCAAAGTGACACAGGCGTAGCCAGGCTTGTCTCCGTAGAGCAACACCTGTTCCAGCCGTTCTGCTCGCTCCTTCGGCCGCATAAGAAATGAGCCTCATGGACGAGTTAGATAATGAAAACAGGGTAGCCAACTGGGAGTTAACCGTCTGGGACAACTGCTCAGGTAAGTTACCAGAGAGGGTATCCGAAAGCTCCTTGATCAGATTCCTCTGTAGTCTGGTGAAATGTGTCAGGTAATTCAGAGACCTTAATGTAAAGGCCGCTGAAGAAAGGGTACGCTTGCCGTACCGATCCATGCTCCTAGCATGCCACCACCATAGCATCTACAGCCACGCCCTTCGATACAAAGTCCTTATCCGGGGGAGTCGAAAGGAATTTATTGGGGCGAGCTGGCACCGGTTCAACAGAATCCGGGTGTTCCCACGCCCTTCGTGAGATCAAATCCAGAAGCTCATCGAAGGGCGGAGACACCCAGGAGGCGGAGGGCTGAGCCCTGAAGGCCTTGAGGAAAACCGACTCCTCAGCAGAAGGGGGTTTGGACTGCCAGTCACCTCGTTCCTTGAGGATCTCCAAGATGTCTGCAAAGGAGACATCTTCCGAGGACGACTTTGGGGACCCCTCCGCATCATCGAGGTCGGTATCCGAGGTGAGAGACTCATCAGGGGAGTCGACGTGTTTCCTCTTACACTGTTTCTTCCTGGGAGGTTCCTCCGAAAGCATGTTGGAGGGACCTCCAGGAAGAAGGGAACCCCCAATGGGGGTAACCTCAGGCCCAGGGGCCCCACTGTCGTGAGACAGGGGGATTGCAAAGGCACCAGTCTTCATGCCCAGGGAAGGTGGTGGTGAAATGGTAGAAGTGGCCACAGAGGATTTGGCCAAGGCACTCCTCATGGCCTTGAAGGCTGGACCCCCAGAGTCCTGGGATGGTTCAACCCCCGAGGCCACAACGGCAGTCGGAACCCCTGCAGTCGACGCACCGAGAGGGAGGCTCGGAACCGAAAGGATCGGGCCCAAAGCGTCCCCCCCGGGGCCGACAGAGGAGGTCCGCGTACCGAACCCCGACCCAAGGGACGGGTTGGAGTTAGAGTCGGAACTGACCCGATAACCTCCACCGGTTCCACCAACACTGACTCCAACGGCGCCGAAGCTGTTGGAGGAGGAATCGATGTAGCAGGATGGGAGATCGGCTCCAGAGCCAACTGGGCTGGAGCCGAGATCAACTTTGCAAAGACTGGAGACTGAAAAAGCCTTTGAAGCACCCTGTCTAAGTCCGAATCGGACATCCTCGATGACCGAGAAGAGACCGACCGGGTCCGAGTCGACTTCTCCGCCGGCTCCGAAAGACTGGGGGACCGGCTCCGTAATGGTTCGAGAAGTATCGGCGCTGAGGGAGACTCCACTACAACTGCAATTTCCCTCGGAGCCGATGTGGACTTCGGCACCGAAGGGGAAGAGTCTGAGCGGGCAACCCCCATCGGTTCCGAAGGCAGTGGAGCCGATGAAGGTGACTTGCCTCTCCACGCCCGAGCTCTCGACTCCGAAACCAGAGGAGTCGAAGCTGGAGACATCGAGGCAGACCGTTCCGCCCTCGGCTCCGAAGTCCGTGGAGCCGACGGAGAAGCCTGCCGAGACTTTTTTGCTGCCGGATCCGACGGGCTGGTCGGAGCCGAAGACTTTTTCTTCCTCGAAGGTGAAGAAGAAGAAGATAGGGCTTCCTCAAAGGAAGGGGTAATAAGCCCTTTCAAGATCAACTTATTTTTCCTCTCTTGGAGGACGCGAGAGGAAAAAGCGTGGCAAACGCTACAGGACTCCTGAAGATGCTTCGGGCCCAAACAGTAGACACATAAAGAATGGTCATCCGTAACAGACATTTTATAACTACATTTAGAACACTTTTTAAAACCTGATGGTCTATGCTCTTTAGACATGGTTATATAAACAATAAACACCGACTACCAAAAACAAAGTTAGCACAAAGACAACCTAGACTCTAACTAAAACGCCTAGGGTAGGGCTAGGCCCCTCTAACTTAAACGGGACCATTAATTACCGCAAAAAAAACACAATTTACCACAAGAAAATATCAAAAACCAATCACACAACAACAAATAGCTGTTAAAACAGCTTTTGGGTAAGTTTTGACCAAAATTCAGACAGAAAAATTTCTGACTAAAGATACTTAGCTCAGCCAAGTCCGAGACCACGTCTATGCTGAAAAGCGGCAAACGAGATCTGGGGAAGTGGTAGTGGTGCATTCTGGGATATGAGATAACTCAGCCAATAAGAGACTGCGTTCTATTGTATAGCGGCCGAGTCGGAGCCGAGGATCGGCTCCGAACCCATCTGTGGAGAATGTAGGCGAGATAGGATCACATTACATCCTCAGTTTCTATTTCTTTAAATTCTCCATTACTAATCCTCTTTTCTACTTTTCCTCTTTGTTTTCTTATTTTTTGTCTTGTAAAAATTTCCATATCTGCATGCCTTTGCCTGTATTTCTCTTCAAGCATCTTTGGTGCTGCTCTTTTTGTACTGATTAATTTTGCTTTCTCCTTTGCATAAATA